>NC_053496.1:59275096-59621020 GCF_905171775.1 Rana temporaria
TGACATCCTGCCCGCAGTCTACCCGCAGACTGTGTGGCAGGTATCTGCACCCCCCTCCCCCTGAAAGGTGTCAAATGTAACACCGGAGGGGGGGAGGGTTCCGATGACCGGGAGTGGAGGTGGAGGGTGGAGCTCTGCTTTAATAGAGCCAAGAGACCTGTCTTCGGCATTCATTAAGAGTTATGACTATTCCTGCCCTCTCTGCCCATCCTTTTATTCATAGAAGCTATAGCTTCCAAGAATGTTAAATGATCTATCAATGAAGGACCGGCATATGAATGAAAAGTCTGCTTCCTCCAATCATAGATCGTTTTTCAATCATACAGTACAGCATAGTTTAAACTCTTGATAATGGGCTTTATACTGGAGTAATGATCAAATGTGTAAAGGCCCAAGCACTGGGCCATGTGATATCTACGGAAAGGAAGATGATTTGAACCAGTAATTACACTGTAAGGAATATATAAGTGGCATAGACACTTCTGATTTGCAGAGGTCTGTCCAGCCCAGCAAATTGAACCCATGAACTGCACATTTGATGCAAAAAAAAATTCTGATAGCTCCAAAATGTTATTGCAGGTGTTCACCTAACGCTTGCAACAGTTGGGGTCAAAGTGCACACATCTATAACTAGAAAGAAACTGAACCAAATCAACCTGCCTGAGGAGTATGTTAAGTAAAAGCCTTTGATGTCCAAATAGATCATAGTGCAAGATTACAGTTGGCTATTGAACATATAGGCAAAAGCCAGACTTTCTGGGAACAGTGTTGAAAACTGATCAAAAATAGAATTCTTTGGTCACATTAAAGCTGGCTATCTTGTTAAAAAAGCCATACATTGTGTGAATTTCACCTGATTTCTCAGGAATTTAATCAGCAGGCTTGGTTCACACTGCTGCGATTTTGAAGCAACTTCAGGGAATGCCTGTGTAATCTTCCTGTAATGCCGGACACAAATCACATCAATTAAGATAAGGATTCGACTTGGAGGCAACTTCCATTAAAGTCTATGGGCACAGGTCGCATAGAAGTCTCCTTGAAGTAGTACAGGAACCTTATCTAATGTCGGAGTGACTTCAGCAGTGCTAATTAAGACAGCTCTCATTGACTAAAATGGCATTTCACATGTCACACAAATTGGGGTATCACAAGTCAAATCCCAAGTCGCAGCATGTGAACCGATCCTAAAGCCCCCTACACATGATCAGAAAATCGCACGAAAGTACCGCTTTGGGAGCGTACGATAATCTGATCGTTTGTACAAAGCTTTCGTGACAATCATGACAGTTCATTCAATATTATCCGATCGGACATGCATGGAAATATTTTTTGTACAATGCCAGGTCGTACGATTTTCTTTTAATCAGTACAGTTGTCATTTGAAAATGCAATACAAATACTCTACAACACATGACATCACTTTCAAATTTTTATTCTGTCGTACGAGAATTTTCGTGACTTTAGTAAACTCCTCAGGTTCGATCTGAGATTAGCATGCAAAAAAACAAAAACGGTTGATCATTCGTCTGATAATCTCATTGTGTGTACCAGGCATTAGGAGCCTGCCGGAAATGTTTCAGACAAACAGCATCATCAGCATAACACCACTATTTGGGGCTGGCCGTCTAAACACAATAGCTGGGAGATTCTTTCATTCAAACTATATAGCATGCAGGTTAAATGAAAAATATCAGTGTGGCAGCTTAATATAGAAATTTTTTCACAAGCTTTTCTGCTTCAGTACCTGATTTGCAGTTTTCAAATCAACTATACAGTACATTCTACAGGTGATACTCGAAAAATTTGAATATCGTGCAAAAGTTCATTTATTTCACTAATTCAACTTAAAAGGTGAAACTAATATATGAGATAGACTCATTAGATGAAAAGCAAGATAGCTCAAGCCTTGATTTGTCATAATTGTGATGATTATGGCTTACAGCTCATGAAAACCCCAAATCCACAATCTCAGAAAATTTGAATTTACATGCAATCAATAAAACAAGGATTGTACATAGAACAATATCGCACCTCTGAAAAGCATAAGCATGCATATGGACTCAGTACTTGGTTTGGGCCCCTTTTGCATGAATTGCTGCCTCAATGCGGCGTGGCATGGAAGCGATCAGCCTGTGGCACTGCTGAGGTGTTATGGAAGACCAGGATGCTTCAGTAGCGGCCTTCAGCTCTTCTGCATTGTTCGGTCTCATGTCTCTCATCTTTCTCTTGGCAATGCCCCATAGATTCTCTATGGGATTCAGGTAAGGCGAGTTTCAAGCATAGTAATCCCACGGTCATTGAAACAGGTTTTGGTGCTGTTGGCAGTGTGGGCAGGTGCCAAGTCCTGCTGGAAAATGAAGTCAGCATCCCCATAGAGCTCGTCTGAAGAAGGAAGCATAAAAAAAGAACAAAAATCTCCTGGTAGAAGGCTAAGTTGACCCTGGACTTAACCATTTCAATACAGGGCTTTAATACCCACCTCCATACCGGGCCTATTCTGGCACTTCTCTCCTACATGTATAAATCATCATTATTTTGCTAGAAAATTACTCAGAACCCCCAAACATTATATATGTTTTTTTAGCAGACACCCTAGGGAATAAAATGGCGGTCATTGCACGGTATTTGTGCAATAATTTTTCAAACGCCTTTTTTTTTCGAAAAAAAAAATGGTTTCATGAACTAAAAAATAACAAAACAGTAAAGTTAGCCCAATTTTTTTGTAAAATATGAAAGATGATGTTACGCCGAGTAAATATATACCTAACATGTCATACTTTAAAATTGCGGACACTCATGGAATGGTGCCAAACTTTGTTACTTAAAAATCTCCATAGGCAACGCTTTGAAAAAATTTACAGGTTACCAGTTTAGAGTTAAAGAGGAGGTCTAGTGCTAGAATTGTTGCACAGGCTCTAACACACGCACATTCTGGGTACAGAACACCTCAATGTAGCCATATTGTATTGCATTTTACAGAAAACTACAGAGCTGAAGATTGAAAAGGAAAGGTCATTTTTTTTTTTTTGAAAAATATTTTTATTGAAGAATTTTCAAACACAAGACATGGTACAGTTAGACAATACAAGACATGGACAGCTCAACGTCATACAATTCTTCATGAGATGCAGCTGATACATCAGAAAGACAGTAACCCTTGCAAACTAGACATGGTAACATACTGAGGTTCGTATCAACCGACATATTCAAGGAAGGAGGTGGTGGAAGGGGAAAGTCTCATCCACCAAAAAGAAAAAAAAAAAAAAAAGAATGAAAGAATGTCTTATCCAGCAGTCTCTGGCTCCTCCACCCAGACCCGCCATATCTTTTCATATTTCTGCGGACATCCGCGGTTGGCATATGTGTCTTTATATAGGGGAAGGCTGGTGTTTACCAGGCGCCGCCACTGTACCAGGGATGGGGGTGAGGGTTTTTTCCAATGCATGGCCACATTTTTACGGGCATAAAAGAGCAGTACGCTCACTAGTGTGCGTTTGGCTGAGGTTCGGACAACGTTGTCTATGATGCCCAGAAGGCATACCTCCATAGTCAAGGGCAAGTGAGTCCCAGCAATTTTGTTGGTCAGTTCCAACACCGCCTCCCAATAATGCACCACCTCTGGGCACTGCCAGAAAATATGTGAAAAATCGCCTGGGGAGGTGCCACAGCGCCAGCACTCCTGTGAGTGTGTGGGGTTCATTTTGTGCAGCCTGTGGGGGGTAAAGTATGCCCTATGCACTATTTTGTATTGCACTAGCCTGTCACGAACTGACACCAACGTGGAGAAGGGAAGGTCCCAAATGTCATCCCAGTCATCTGTATGTAATGTGGGAATGTCCGTTTGCCACCTGGCTCGCAGCCCGTCAAGGGGAGGGAGGGACACAAAGAGTAGGAAGGAGTATACGTGCGAGGTGGGCTTCACACCACAATCAAATCTAAGTGTCCTCTCCAACTCCGACTGGGCCACAATACAGGAGGACAAAGGGAACTGCGCTGAGAAAGCGTGTGATAGTTGTAAGTAACGAAAACGATAGTGAGAGGGCAGATTAAATTCAGATGAAAGCTCGGCAAAGGTTTTCAGCGCGTTCTGCGAAACAATATGTGATATCAGTTTCACGCCGTGCTTTGACCACGCAAGGGGATCTAACAGTCTGTAAAAATGGTCCAAGGTAGGGTTTTTCCAGATCGGGGCATTGGGTGAAATTTCAGTGGGCTTACATTTTTCAATGGCCAGGCCGGTTCGCCACGCCCGCAGGGTGGTGGTCATAGAGGGGGTCAGAGAGTAAGGCGCGCGGGGGCCCCTGAAAAGCAAAAGCTGAAGGGCCTCCATCGAGCCAACCACCGATGCCTCAAGAGCAGTGGAGGTATTTGTACCATCCGGCTTCAGCCACCAGGCCGCCGTTACCAGCTGGGCGGCGAGGTAGTACTTGTGGCAGTCAGGAAATGCCATCCCACCCTGCGTTCGTGGCCTCATTAAGGTAGATAATTTATACCTCGGTGAAGAGGTCCCCCAGATAAAGGAGGAAAAAAGCCGATTTAACCTAGTAAAAAAGGACTTAGGCACCCACTGCGGCGAGTGGCGGAAGAGGTAGAGAAGCCTGGGGACTATTTTCATTTTGAGAAGATTCACCCTCCCCCATACCGACAGAGGAAGGTGACCCCATGCCTTAAATTTGGACTGGGCGTCTACCAAAACAGGGGAAAGATTAAGGGGGATAAAGTCAGAGGCCGAGGTAGAAACCTGTACTCCCAAGTATTTAAACGTGTCTACCCAGCATAGGGAGTTGTCCTGAGGGGAGGTAGCTCTAGCAGCCTGGTCTATTGGGAAAAGGAGGGATTTGGACCAGTTCACTCTGAGTCCAGTGACCAGGGCGAACGTGTTCAGTACAGATAGAGCACCCTGCAGGGAGGGGCCAGCGTCATTTAGGAAGAGCAACATGTCATCAGCGTATAAGGCCACCCTCTCCTCCAGCAGACCCACCCTAAGTCCCTTAATGTGACAAGATGTGCGTAATGCCTCTGCTACTGGTTCGATGGCAAGGGCAAATAAAGCCGGGGAAAGAGGGCAGCCCTGCCTAGTGCCACGGGAAAGCTGAAAGGGGGCGGAAACACCACCGCCCAGGCGTACCGACGAAGTAGGGGCCCTGTAGATTACCTGTAACCAAGTTATAAAGAGTAATGGAAATCCCATCCGGCGCAGAGTCTCCCATAGGAAAGGCCACTCGACCGTGTCAAAGGCCTTTTCTACATCCAACGAGGCCACAGTCCTCGTTCCGGTATTAATGTGTCGGGTATGAATGTTAGTGAAGAGCCTCCGGAGATTAACGTCCGTAGACCTTCTGGGCATAAACCCCGTCTGGTCAGAGTCTATTACCGTGGGCAACATGGGGTATAACCGCAGGGCTAACAACTTGGTGAGTACTTTAAAGTCAGTGTTCAGTAGTGCAATAGGGCGGTAGGAGCCACAGGAAGTGGGGTCTTTGGGAGGCTTGTATATCAGTGTCAGGTGGGCATGGTACATAGAGACTGGGAGATTGCCATCAGCCAAACACGTGGTGTAGAGCTGAGCCAACAGGGGCGCCAGTAGGCTGGCATGGGCCCTATAGAAGTCTAGGGGAAGCCCATCCGGTCCGGGCGCCTTGCCCGGCGGAAAGGACTGGATGGCATTCTGGACCTCGAAAGCTGTAAATGGTTGTGTCAGGGCCTCCCTCTCCTGGTCGGAGAGCCAGCCCAGCGCCAAAGGATCTAGTAGGTCATTTAGCGTCTCGGGCCGGAAGTCCGCCGGCAGCCCAGACAAGTAGAGAGTTCCATAAAAGTCCCTAAAGGTCTGCAGTATGTCTTGAGGGGAGGACACAGTCCCCCCTCCTGGGGTTTGGAGGAGAGATATAGTCGTGAGAGGCTGATCATGTTGAGCCAACATGGCCAGAAATCGTCCATTTCTGTCACCCTGTTCGAAGGCCCTCTGCCTGCCCCTGTGCATTTCCAGACGAGTGGCCTCGGCCACGTGGAGGTGTAAGTCACGCTGGGCCGCCATCATCAGCTCAAAGTGATCCGATGAGGGGTCAGCATTGTATGTTGCAGTGCGGTCTGTAACCATTTGTTCTAAATCGCTCAGCTGTGCCGAAAGCTGTTTTTTGACACTGGCTATAGAGGAGATGTACTGCCCCCTTGTAAATGCCTTAAAGGTATCCCAGACTACGGCCGGGGGGGCCGTATCAGCATTTCTCTCCCAGAATTCAGTCAGTAGGGGGGGGTACAGTAGCGGCCACGTCTGGATGATTCACCCATTGCACGCCTAGTCTCCAAAGAGCGGCACAACGCGAGGCCGGAGAGCGGAGCACCACCAACAGCGGGCTATGATCCGACAGACCGCTGGGAAGATAGTCCGCCTCCAACACATCCGCTAACAGTGCGGGATTGGAGAAGGCCAAATCTATCCGGGACGCGGTCTTGTAGGAAGCAGAGTAGCAGGAATATGCACGTACATCCGGGTGCTTCCACCTCCAGACCTCCTCCAAACCCACCGCCTGAGCCCAGGCCAGTAGGTCGGAGGACCGGGACTTCGGCGGGGTAGGTCTGTCTAGTTCTTGGGACAAGATGGCATTAAAGTCCCCCATCACTATAATCTTCCCCGGACAGAATGGCGCAATCTTATTCAACACATCATATAATAGAGCTGAAGAAAAGGGAGGGGGAATATATAAATTGACAACAATGTACCTCTGTGACCATAATGTAAAAACAAGTACCACATATTTACCCAGGGGGTCCGTGCGGACTTCTTCAATTACACAGGGAAAATTCTTATGGATAAGGATTGTCACCCCCCTGGCATAGGTGGAATACGTAGCATGTATCGCTCGCTGGACCCAGGGTTTTTTAAGGGTCAGGATCTTGCTGCCCATGAGGTGAGTCTCCTGGAGTAAGATTAATTGTGCTGGGCGGGACTTCAAGTACTGAAAAAGGGTGGCTCTTTTAAACTTGGAGTTAAGACCCCTGACATTCCAAGACAGGATAGAGAATGAGTCAGGCGGGCGGTCAGCCATCTGGCCTAGGGGGTGGGGGGAGGACAGGATAGAAATATAGGAGCACCCCGAGACACCTCAGGAACAGCAAGACCTCGAGTACATCACAAATCATGTCAATAAAACCTGTGCAGGGCACCATCTTTACAGAGCAAAAGACATTGAGCATAACATACACATTTAACACAAAAAACAACAACAAACTTCCCAGGCACCGGGTGCCTATCCGACTATGTCCCATCCCTCCAGCAACTGCCCGAGGGGTGGGAATAGTTTTCCCCCAAACTAGAACAGTCAAAAACTTAGGGTGTAAATGAGCCCTCAAACTCGGGCCCTACACGGCATCCGCGAGGCTGCCCTCTCACGGCTGAGGCCTGCGGTCAATGTTCACGGACACAATGCCCAAGTGGGATAGGGCACACGAAAAAAAAAAAAAAAAAAAAAAGTAGGACAAAAATAAATTCAGAACAAAAAAAAAAAATAAGAATCAGCATAGAACACAAGTGCAGGGGGGGGGGGGGGGGGGGTTGACGGCCTCCGCGCGTCGCAGTTCTTGGACTTCTGAGCGATGCGCCTCCATGTCAGCGCGCTGAGCTACCAACTCTATATAGTAGTATGGGCAGGGTATAGGGGCCAAGGCTCGGGGGGTAACGACACTCGGAGTGAAATGCCACGGTGAGGGAGCAAAGTCAGCACATCAGAAGGAAAAAAGATAAATAAATTTAAAAAAAAGGGAAGCAAATAAAGTGTATGTGTTTATAAAACAAGAGGGGTATGGGGAACCGGATCCCAGTCCACAATGTAGAGTGAAAACTTTTGGGGGACACAAAAGCAGTTGTCTCCCCGCAGCAGCAGGATCAGGGACCAAGGGCACCGTCAGCCAGCAGAGAACGGATGGTGGTGGCACAGTGGAAAGAGGGAGAACCACAGAACAGTACATCAGGGTGAGGAAGGGGAGAAACCGACCATCATCGAGATCTCAGAGGCCATATTCTGTTACCACAAACCAAGGATAAGTCCCCACCGCAGTGAGGGGGGGGGATGGGGGAAGGGGTGACCCAGGGAAAAAGCAGAAACTAGCCGCCATACTTGCCACGAGGTATATTTCATCCGCGGGCCTCAAGCCACGACATAGCCGCGTCCGGGTCCGTGAAAAAGCGCGTGCGATCCCCATCTATCACCCGCAGCTTGCTAGGGTACAGCAGGCTGAATTTAAGGCCTTGGTCTCGCAGACTTCTCCGTACCTCTGTGAAGGAGCGACGCTGGCGTTGCACCTCGGGAGAGTAGTCCGGGAACAGCATGATCCTGGCTCCCTCATACATCAGATCCCTCTTTTCTCTGGCAGCCGCCAGGATGCGATCTCTGTCCCGGTAGTTCAATAGGCGAAGCAGGAAAGGCCGCGGAGGGGCCCCTGGAACCGGAGGCTTAGGAGGAACCCTGTGTGCCCGCTCGACCACAAACGTGGGAGGCATAGCTGGTAGGCCTAGCAGGGAGATGAGGAAGGTTTCTGTGAATTCCGCAGGCTTGGGCCCTTCCGCCCGCTCCGGCAGGCCCAGGACCCTGATGTTGTTTCTCCTGAGCCTATTCTCCGTGTCGATGGATTTCTCCTGCAGGGCTCTAACCTGCATCTGTAGGGCATGGAGATCCCTGGAGTCGGCCCTTGTAGAGTCCTCAAGCTGAGAGATGCGGCCCTCCGCCTCCACGAACCGGGCCCTAAATTTGTCCATGTCATGTCTGATGAGGCTGACATCCGCCACTAGATGGTCAATCTTCACCATCACGGAGTCCCGGCCCTCCTTGATGGCTGCCAGGAGTTCAGCATGAGAGGCGGCATGGGATGCCGATGGATTAGGCAGGGGTGGAAAGTCGACGGACATCTCCAGGGCTGCGAGCCTCGTGGGCAAGATGGCCGCCTCGGCCTGGGCTCCAGGCGTCGAGGACGAGCGGAGCTTGCCCGGCGACAGCGGAGGGGCTCGCGGGGTACCGGGTGCCTTCTTCCGCCCCAGGGTGCCTGCGAGACGGGTGTTGGATGCAGGAATCTGCGCTGGAAATCAATCAGGATAAGGGTAAGAGCGGAGCTCAGCTAACGCACGTCTGCTTCCTTTCACATCCCGGCCACGCCCCCAGGAAAGGTCATTTTTAATAACATTCAATAACAATATGACTTGTGTCGTAATTATATATGCTATATTATTTTTTATTTATTTGCTATTTTTTTCCCCATGAACGGGGAGTTACCCTTTAAGGATTCAAATACTATGAGCGTTTAGCCATTTAAATAGTGGTCTCAGAAAGAGATTGCAGCAGGTTCCAGCTTGTGGGTACTAATTGTTTTTTTTTTGTTCAATAAACGAAGTACAAAAGCACGACAACAGAGCACGATGAATATAAAATTGGCTTGTATTTTCCCAACTAGGCCTCTTTGAGAAGCACCACTGAATAGAAAGATGTGAGCAACCGAAGTCCGTTACTAATGAAAAACAGGATAAGGTAACTAAGACCGTTGAGCGTCAAACAGTTTACTGTGCTATTTTACAATATTTTTCAGGTTATGCTGTCCCTCTAGCAGATCTCTATCTCATCTTTCTTCTTATAATTTATGTTTATGGGCTGTGCTATGTGAATGTTCTTTGCAGAGCAGGCTGCTATAAAACATTCTGTAAGAAGACAAACATCTATTCATGAAGTAATTGGACTGGTTTCCTCCTAGCCATGTGTGAAAAATTACAGGGTAATACTATAATGTAAGTGTAAACATGCTAGATATACAATGGAGATTAGAACAATATGGATTTTATCCTACAAATGGGTACCAAGACTAGAAAGCTGCTCATGTGTACTGTTATACCTTAGATCTAAGGCCTTACTAATCGCACATGAGTGAGCACCTACATAGTCTCCTGTAAACTTTACATCCAAGTCTGACCACACACAACCTGGTTTCCTAAGTGATGACACCAATCTAAATAAAAGATGATGTCATGCAAGTGACTGCTCATGCTGTGAGTTTCTATATACAAAAATGGCAGTACAACTTCCCCATGCTGGACTGCATCAGTATAGATTTTTTTGTGGGATCAGACATCCACTATCGTCAAACAGGAGAATGCAATCCAGTTTAAAAAGACACCGAGCCTTCATTCACATTGAACGTGGCTTTACAATCACGTCACTTTGTCTGAAATCGCACGATTTTGCAAACCGCATTTCATTGCGGCTTCATGCACAGATGTCTATTGAAGTCGCACCCAAAATCACCAAAAGTAGTGCAGGCACTACTTTTGCAAGTCGGTGTGGTACCAACGCTTGCAATAGGCTGCAACTTGTCATGTGATTTGACCAAATTGCATGACAAATTGCTCCAATGTGAACGAGGGCTGAGATTTGACAATGCTTGCCAGCACTTGCAAGCCAATTTAACTAAGGCTGGCAATACATTATACAATGTTCTTCTACAGCCAGCAGGATGAATGAAAAAACTGAACTGATTCCTCCAATAACATATGTTCAAGGTGAATGAGGGAATCCTCCCCACTATGTCATTGTAGAGATCCACAGCTCAGGTAGGAGAATCTGTCCACAGGACAACTATTAGTCGTGCACTCCACAAATCTGGCCTTTATGGAAGAGTGGCAAGAAGAAAGCCATAAGAAGTCCTGTTTGCAGTTTGCGAGAAGCATTGTGGGGGACACAGCAAACATGTGGAAGAAGGTGCTTTGGTCAAATCAGACCAAAATTGAACTTTTTGGTCTAAAAGCAAAACGCGTGGAAGAAAACTAACACTGCAAATCACCCTGGACACACCATCCCCACCGTGTAACATGGTGGGGGCAGCATTATGTTGTCGGGATGCTTTTCTTCAGCAGGGATAGAGAAGCCGGTCAGAGTTGATGGGAAGATGGATGGAGCCAAATACAGGGCAATCTTAGAAGAAAACCTGTTGGAGTCTGCAAAAGACTTAAGACTGGGGTGGAGGTTTTCCTTCTAGCAGGACAACAACCCCAAACATGCAACTAGAGCTACAATGGAATGGTTTAGATCAGTGGTTTTCAACCTTTTAGTGGCGTGACCCCTTGATAAAAATTCTCAAGTTGTGGGGACCCCTAACAGTAAAATTATTTTCATAGCGTGGGTTGAAAGAACCCAAGGCAAGACAAGTAATTTGAACCCCTAACCCGCGGACATTTAGCGATCCCTGATTGTCTTCCACTCGTACAGTTTTAAAACCCCTTATAGTACATTTTAGGATGCACCACTCTTTCTCTTTGCTCTGCCTTTCATCTCTCTCTATCCGAATTCCTTGGTTGTTTCCCCATCCCTCCCTCTAACTGTCTTTCTTGCTCTCTCTTTTTTTCCCTTCCTCTCCCTTTTTCTTTGTTCCTCCACCTCTTATTATCTCCCTTCCTGGGAGAACAGTGCCGGCTTCAGGAACAGCCCAGGATTTGGTGACCCCTGGAAAATCATCATTTGACCTCCGAGGGTGTCCCTCCCCCCAGGTTGAGAACCACTGGTTTAGATAAAAGCATATTCATGTGTTAGAATGGCCCAGTCAAAGTCCAGACCTAAATCCATTTGAGAATATGTGGCAGGGCTTGAAAATTGCTGTTCACAGACACTTCTCATCCAATCTGACAAAGCTTGAGCTATTTTCCAAAGAAAAATTGGCAAAAATGTCACTCTCTAGATGTGCAAAGCTGGTAGAGACATCCCCAAAAAGACTTGCAGCTGTAATTGTTGCGCAAACTGGTTGTACAAAGTATTGACTCAAGGGGGCTGAATATAAATGCACGCCACACTTTCAGATATTTATTTGTAGAAAATGTTGAAAACCATTTATAATTTTCCTTCCACTTCACAATTATGTGCCACTTCTTGTTGGTCTATCACATAAAATCCCCCCCAAAAAATACATTTACGTTTTTGGTTGTAACATAACAAAATGTGGGAAATATCAAGGAGTATGAATACCTTTTCAAGGCACTGCATAATCAATTTTTCAATAAACAATCTCTTACAATGTTTTTCTTTCTTCTTGTATTGTCTTCTGTAAGCTCCTGAAACTCTCCTCTCCCACCATGCTTCTGTTTGTTTGGAACGAGCACTGCACGTTAGTTGCAGTCATGTGCACTGGTCTTGCGTACACTACACATCTCAAAGCAAGAAAGGGTGGCTACGTTCATACATACGGTTTACCACATTCACTAAGCTCTGGGGGAAAATACCCTTGCAAAGTGAACAGGTCTCTAGTAAATCAACCCCCTTGCCTGCACAATGTGTTTCGACATGATTGCTTGTAGTCCTGCACCAGGGCACGTGTCATTGGGTGAAACTGAAGGAGAGCATTTAGGAGACAATTGTCACCCAATAACAGGAAGGGCCAGATTCACAAAAGAGATACGACGGCGTATCTCCTGATACGCCGTCGTATCTCTGTTTCTAACTATGCGACTGATTCATAGAATCAGTTACGCATAGATAGGCAGAAGATCCGACAGGTGTAATGGACTTACACTGTCGGATCTTAGGATGCAGTACCGCGCCCGCCGCTGGGGGGAGTTCGCGTCATAAACCAGCGTTGGGTATGCAAATCAGGAGTTACGGCAATCCACAAATCTTTTTCCCGTCGTTACGTCGTCGCGAGTGTTAGATTTCCGTCGCAAAGATAGTGCACCTTTAACATGGTGTAAAAGTATGCCTGTCTTTCCCGCGTCGCTTTTAAATTATTTATACATTTTTTAATTTTCCCGGCGCAACTTTTTTCACGCGGGAGCGCGCCTAATTTAAATGGTACCTGCCCCATTTGAATTGGACCGCCTTGCGCCGGACCTGTTTACGATACACCGCCGCAAATTTCCAGGTAAGTGCTTTGTGGATCGGGCACTAAACCGGAAAAATTGCGGCAGTGTAACGTAAACCAGTTACGTAAAATTGCGCCCGCTCTACGTGAATCTGGCCCGAAGTTCCTAAACAAGGATCTTCATTCCTGTTGTAAGTAAAACTTTAATCATTCAATCACGCGCAAAACAAAAATACTGTTTTTTCAATTCTACTTGCACATGATTAGTTATTCTTTGTGAATCTTGAACTTGTTTTATCTCATTTACTAGGATAAGTGAAAATTCCCTTTACAAAGTAAGCATTTTCTACTGTGTTAGTAAATCAACCCCAGTGGGGCCATGGAGAATGAACAGCCACCCTCTAACAGGAAATCAGATCACAGCTGCAAAAAAATAAAAAAATAAAAGAATTTGGAATTTAAATTAAAGGATAAAAAAATCTATGAAAATGTATTTAAATGAATAATACATACGTGAATAGATTTTTTGTTAAACCAAAGTTTAGTACCATGTTATAGACAGGATCACCAGGTATTGCAATGGAAGTTGCAGATTAAAAAGATTTAAAACAACTTGAGTTATCATGTTAAATATTAACATGTTTAAAGCGGAGGTCTGGCAGTAAAAAAATAAATAAAAGTCAGCAGCTACAAACACTGTAGCTGCTGACTTTTAATAAGCACACTTGCCTGTCCAGGTTGCCCGCAATGTCGGCCGCCCAAGGCTGATCCGTCCCTTGAACCGGGTCCCGGTGCCGCCATCCTCACTAAGGAAATAAGGCAGTGAAGCCACATGCGTGAGTCACGCGGCTTTTTGTGAATGGGCACACCGTCCTGTGTGTCCCAGAAGTCAGCGTGCCTCCATTTCCCAGGAGGCAACGTGAGGAGGAGAACACAGAACCTTACTGCGGACGAGGAAGAGGCAGATTAGGATGATTTTTTTTTTTCTTAGAGCCTTTTTGGCTTTTTTCAGGTTGGACCTCCACTTTAAGCTATATTAGATTTTAGTGCTTAGATCTGATGCTTTGTATTATGCACAGTTATATATTTTTTCCATAACTCATCTCAAGATGAAACTGTTTATCTGTATACCTTATTTTAATGATCACCAACAAACACCAAAGGGTAAATTTAGTAATAGAACTGGATGAACAAGAAGATGGTATGTGAAAACTGTACAGAACAACCACATTCAAGTTTCTCTTCAGCTCAGGCAAAACAACTGCCATCTCTTTTAATGCAGGCTTCTCATTGATGGACTGCACAGTCTAATGACAACACTGCATGTATACTGTGTACTACATTTCTATTTCAAGGCTCTGTACAAAGGCTGGAATCATCCTTATGTGTTTTGGGCAGCACAAACTTTTGAACATAGGGCAAACGTCTGATCACAATTTACTTGCAAAAATCTGCTTTTCATGTTCATTGCCAAAAGTGAATATATCTGAGCTCTCTACATGAGATGTTAGTAATTACTTTAAAATGCAAATATATTCCCTGTAAAACGTGTGCACGTGTTGTTTCTCAACCTAATACTGCAGACGATGCTTGTAATTTTTGCCAAATGCATTCCATTTATTTATCTGGATTTCATTTGAATTCCTAATGGCCATATCCTCATCAGAACCCAACACAGAATTTATACATTGTTTTGCTCACATAGTGATTTAATCAGTAGCTGCTGTAGGGCAAACCCAGTCCCTGGGTTCAAGGCTCTAGGGAAGCCTCGCTCTTATCATGATTCAAAATTGCTGATCATCATCCCCAATGGGATGGGTAGAATATGCTTTCATGCCCACTCACCTGTTCAGTGGGACCTACAGGAAGTTGGCTTCACCCACACTTGTTCTAGGATGTCACTCACCAAGTGGTGGGGAAAGAAAAATAATATAAACTCTGGGGCTTTAGGCTGGGTTCACACTTGCTGCAGCCACGGCTCACAGCAGGAGTCTGGTGCATCCCTGCACACTAATCCGGGTGCAAATCAGGTCCGAATATCTGTCTAAACTCACACCTGAAACGGAACCAAAGACGCATAGGACCCTTTTCCAATGCGGACCACAGCCATCCCAGAGCTGTGTGAACTGGCTCCATTGACAGCCGGTCACACTCTCCTGACATGCAAATTGGAGAAAATGTTTGGATTGGATGCATAGCTAGTATTAGTGTATTAAGAGACTTACACAAGGGCCAAATATCGGGCGGTATTGGCGACATTCGGCCCGTGTGTGTGGCAGCTGGTCCAACAGAAGCCAGCCGAACATGCGGCTTTTGTCGAAGGGGCAATATTTAAGTTTATTTTGCAAAGCAAATATACAAAAATCAAATACTTTTGACAGGGTACATTCTCTGTACTGCGACGCAGCGCATAAATACACTACATATCAATACAGTTGCAAGCATTCAATTAAATTACATTCATTCAACCCATTCTGCGGTATGATGCCTGATGTGTTGCGCAGAGTTGTGAAAACCCCGAAACATCACATAGTGCATGACGCCGCATTACCCTGAAAACAGAAGTTCAAAAAAGCGTGTCAAGAAATGTCAATGTCAGGGGGAAGGGGAAATCTTTAGACATCTTTTGTCGAAGGGGCATGACTGAAAAAGGTTTGCCGAACAGCATCCAATCAGCTGACCGGTGTGTTCTGTAGGAGGGGCTGCTCGGATCACAACAGCTCAGTAGGGGAGATCATCTAATGGTTAGTACAGGATCTCCTCCCGAGCTCTACAGTTTTTTCTCCTTCAGCCCGCTGCCTTGAAGGGTAGAAAAACGGATTGTGTGTACTAGGCTTTACATAGACCTGTCTATGTATGGTCAGAGTTATTACTTACACCATGTAACAAAGCAAATATATCACTTATCTTCCTGTAAGCCTAATCATATTTGGTTTGTGGATAAAATACATCTTGAGAAACTCAGAAAAATGTGTGCTTCTATCAGAGCAGATTGCTTAGTGACAGTGACTGAGGTAAGCAGTGATTGTGCAAGCACAAATGGAACTGGAGACTGATAACAATGCCATTCAGTAAAATGAAAACCTAAGCAGCAAACAATGACTGAGTGATTTTCCGATCCTGTTTCTAGGTACCATTACTATCTATAGCAGTAAATATTAAAAAACAAATAGTTTTGTAGTTTACAGACTGATTCAGTTGTTAGTAAAGTACTACTTTATATATTTTATCTTTTTTGTGTGTTTAATTTCAACTGCAAAGTATTCTTATGGGAAAGGTTATGCCAATTTTCAGTTTGTATTGACCCACAAACACATAACTATATCAAATATAATCCATATCTGAACAAGCACAAATTTAGGATTTAGCTAATCCGGTTTCCTTGTCCTTTATACATTACTTCTGTGTTTTTCAGAATATGATTTGATATACCCAAACTTGATTTTTCATGCACATCTTCTATTCATTTGTATACAACAGCATGACAGAGACTACCGGTAATAATTATAATAATTGTGTTAATAACTAGGCAAGTAAGCATAGTACTGGTCAAGTGATCAGTACTGTAAGTACAGTAAAGGGCCATACACACAGGCTGAATACCGGGTGGCACTGGCTGGTTGTATAGAAACTGGCTTTTTATCCCATGTATACGGCAACTGGTTCGACAGAAGCATGACCGAAAAAGGCCAATTGGCACCCAATCAGCGCTCTCAGCCAATGGCTAAGAGAGCTGACCAGTGTGTTTTGGTGGAGGGGCCATCCCCCTGTCAGAACACAATAGTTCAGCAGAGGAGATTGGTGTACTAACAGCGGATTGTCAGTACATGATCTCCTCCTGAGCTCTTTGATTTTTTTTTCATTCAGCCTACTGGGTTGATGTTAATCAGTGTAATTATCAACCGGACCAAGACTTCAGCTCTTAGAATAGGTCTTTAGATTTAGAAAATGGCGGCTATTGAAACAAAAACCCTGATTGATGCCATTCATTTATTATAACAACCTTGAAGCAATTGTGAGAGCAACAATTGTCAGGATAACACTTTTATTTCCTCCCTCTTCTGCCAGTGGCTACAGCAAATTACATCTCAGCTAAAGTAATCCATTCCATTACCAAAATGACTGCATGAATGCTAAGGAAAGTAGAATTATTTTCAGCCCAGATTTTTACCGTAGTAAAGTCTATATCTGCTGCATCGAGTTCCCTGTTTAGTGTCGGCTGATTTGCAGCACAGATTATCTCTAAGGGAAGAGATTCTTCAGGGACATGTAATCTCCAGAAATTCAATTTAACAGCAAATAAACCTTTTGCAAACTCATTCATGCAAATGGCTGCAGAGCAGTGCTCAGACCACATTATAGCTGCAAGGATTTGTAGTGTAATTATGTATGTGCACATCCATTGATTGATTGTGAGATATTCATAGCAACTGTTCACATGGAAGAAATGGCCATAATTTATTCAGGTCCAGGTTAATGGGAACATTAAGTATTCAGGTTAGAGGACAAAATAAAACAAGCGAGAAGCATGAATGTGCTAAGAAAAAACACATGCATATAATAAGGAGAAGAGTTATGAAATGTTTCTGTGATATGTTATTGTTTCTTTCGTTTTCGATATATTAGGTTTAGCACCCCTGTCAGATTTAATTGTGTCATTCTCTGCTGGGGAGTTTCAACCTCTTTAGTTTTCCTTGTGACCTTTTTGACTGGGAATGAAAATAAAGGGGAAATACAATAATTTTGAATTGTATAGGGTGGTGCTGTCTGCCAGTTGCTGCCATCCCAATGGGCAGAACTTCCAATGGCAGAGCAGGGAGTTAGGCAGTAAACCACAGACTGCTTACTTACTTGCACATTGCCTTTGGTGCTAGGTGAAATCGGCAATGCAGTATATTGACTTGTCCTCTGCAATGGCTATCCTGGGGACACAGAGCTCTCCAGAGACTTGGAAAGTCATAATGAACTCAAAAAAGTTATTATATATATATATATAACCCATGCTTGGTCACTTTGGCATGCATTTTAATGTTGGGAGTACTCAAATAAAGACAGGTAAAAGTTGGCTAGGAAAAGATAGGCCTAGTGCATGGCAAGGTTTCCCCAGTAAACTTCTTGGAATTTAGTGAAGGACCCTGTTGTCAAGGCTGCATCTTGATTGGCGCATCCCTGTGTTCTAAATCACAAGCACAGCACCCAATTTTGTGGTCCACCCACTGTAAGCCCAGGGTACCTGTTTAAGGGGCAATCCTCAAGCATACTGCTGCACATAAGTTTTATATATTGGAATTCCATGTTCATGGAACTGTACAAGTGCCATACTGTTCATTTGTATACTTTGAGATTACCACCAGGTAATCAATGTTTATTAAGCTTCGTTTTTATGCAAAGGTTTCAATTATAATCATGCAGGAACATTGGGTGGTCATTAATTACATCCTTGTGGCATATTGTATCTCACCTGCATGATCTTTGCCTTGGCTTTAAGGTGACCCTGTCATTAACTAGAAAAGATGGAATACACGCCTTTCTGGTGGTCATCAAGGCAAATCTTCACTCCCTACATAAGCTCTGAATATTGATGCTTTCAGACATTTCTGATTCTGTATTAGATAGCGTGTCACTTTAGTGACGTAAAGGGATTTTATTATTTGATCCAGAAGTCTATCCCTATCTCAGACTCGATTTTTGTTAAATCTAAAAGTAAATTGTACAAGAAAATTGTATAATGTATGGCCAACCTAAGTCTAGGGACAAAGAACTAAGGTATAAATACTTACCTTACCCCTCACTCCAGCAGCTGCTTTATAAGCTAAAGTCAGTCTCCAGCCTCCTCAGCATACCATACAGAGTTAATGTCCCTGTATTGTATGTGATGACACTGAGGCTCCACCCACAGATCAGAGTCATTGGCAGAGGAGAAGAGCGCTGGCACTCGCCAGAGCAAGAAATCAGGAAAGTGACAGAGCTTCTTGTAAAATCCCTAAGACATAACGAGCAGTTAGGCCTTGTGCACACTCTATGTTAAAATAAAAACGCTAGTAGTTTTGCAGTGAGTTTTTTAGCTTTTTTCAACATTTTTGCAATAGCGTTTTTTAGCGTGTTTAGTGTTTTTCCGCATTAGCGTTTTTTAATTGAAGAAAAACATTTTTTATTTTTCAATGGATCAAAAAAAAACGCTGGTGTGCAACGGTTTTTAGCGTTTACTGGCGTTTTACAGCTGAAAAACGTCTCACAGAACCCACTCATTTTGTTTTGTTTTTTTACTGCTCAAAAACGCCACTGCCCAAAACTGCTGCTAACAGCCTATGTGTGCATGGACACATAGGATAACATAATGGAGAGTTTAATGACTGTAGAAAAAAACGTCTCCTGCCAAAAACAGCTGCTGTAAAAACATCCAAAAACGTCCAGTGTGCATGAGGCCTTATTCTTGCAGTGCGGAGGGGGGCCCATTGCAAGGGTGCATTTTAAAATTTGGGCTTTAAATTATATTTAAATCCAAAAACAACAATGTAATACAGTGGAACCTCGGATTACGAGCGTAATCCATTCCAGGAGAATGCTCATAATCCAAAGTACTTGCATACCAAAGCGAATTTCCCCATTGAAGTCAATGGGAACAAAAATAATTTGTGCCGCATTGATTTCAATGGCATGCAATACCGCATGCGGCCAGAGGCGGGGGCGCCAGAGAGCCTCGTAAACGCCAGAGGACAGCTCTGCTGACCTCGGCAAACCTTGGAAAGGCTCGGGAACGGAGCGGCGCCGTTTGGCTCCGGCACCCCCCATCTCAGGCAAATGCGGTACTGTACACCGCTTTGGCCTTAATCCTGCTTGTTTTGCGAGACAACACTCGCAAACCCAGTTAGGATTTTTCAAAATACAGTGCTCGTGTTGCGAAAAGTTCATTAACAGCGTTACTCGCAATCCGAGGTTCCACTGTATATTGCAGTCTTTAGCTCTTTTGGCTAAATTTGTTTTCGCTTTTCAAGCTAAGAACATTTTCAGCAAGTACAGAAAATACATCCTCCTCTTTATTATGTTAACTAGTCCCATCAATCCATCATGTAACAGAGAAGAAACAAATGCAGACATGTCCAGCCTATGTGACACTCATGGTTCTTTCCATAGATATAATGGGGAAAAAAGTGTAGATGTGAAGGACCACGAAGTGCTTTATTTGCAAGATTACCAGGTGAAATTAAAGGCATATGGGAAGTTTTAAGCTGGGATGAAGCTTAAAGCGGGAGTTCACCCAAAAATACATTTTTAACATTACATTCAGCCGAGTTGTCCTAATGACAATCGGCTGTTGTTTTTTTTTTTCCCCCGTACATACCGACTTTCACCGCCGCTTCCGGGTATGTCGTCTTCAGGAAAATAAAACAATATAAAAAGCCGCCCCATGTCGTCTTCAGGACTGGGCGTTCCTATCTGATTGACAGGCTTCCGACCGTCGCATACAGAGCGTCACGGGTTGCCGAAAGAAGCTGAACGTCGGTGCGGCTCTATACGGCGCCTGCGCACCGACGTTCGGCTTCTTTCGGCAACTCGTGACGTGCAGTATGCGACAGTCGGAAGCCGGTCAATCAGATACGAACGCCCAGTCCCGCACAAGACATACCCGGAAGCGGCGGTGAAAGTCGGTATGTACGAAAAAAACAAACAAAAAAAAAAACAGCCGATTGTCATTAGGACAACTCGGCTGAATGTAATGTTAAAAATAGATTTTTTTGGGTGAACCTCCACTTTAAAACTGGAAAATATTTCACAGGTATACTGTCTGGCTAACCCTAATGTTCTCTGTAGCATATTCTTCTAAGTTTTCAGAAGCAGTTGTACTATGAGCTAGCCTAAAACATTCTCCATACCATGTTGGTAAAAGACATGCTAAAATAAATAAAAAGAAAATGGAACTTGGCTCTGCGCCCCTTAACCATATGCAAAACATTACTGTGACTGTAAAGCAGTCATACAAAATATAACAGATTTTGTTGAAAAATATATTGAATTAGCATTGTCAGTGAGTGCCATAGGAAGAGTATGTATGTAATTTATAGTAAATGATATGGAAAGGTTTTTTAAATCGCATGTCACATCACACTTGCTGTTTATGGGACTGCAGGCCATACCCACCCACCAAATTGTTCCCCAGCTACAACCATGTAAAAAAACAACTCACAAACATAGGGCAGATCCACGTACATCGGCGCATTTTTGCGTCGGGCGTAGCGTATCTAAGATACACTACGCCGCCGCAACGTACTTTTTTTTGGAATCCTCAAAGAATTTGCGCCGTAAGTTACGGCGGCGTAGTGTATCTTTGGCGGCGTAAGGGCGCGCAATTCAAATGAATGTGATGGGGGCGTGTTTTTTTTTTAAATACGTCCGTGGGGGTATCCCAGTGCGCATGCTCGAAATTAAACCGGAACAAGCCAATGTTTATGACAGTGACGTCATTCTACGCAAATCCCTATTCGCGAACGACTTACGCAAATGACGTAAAAAATTCAAAATTCGATGCGGGAACGACAGCTATACTTAACATTGAGTACGCCTCATAATAGCAGGGGTAACTATACGCCGGAAAAAGCCGAACGCAAATGACGTAAAAAAAATGGGCCGGCCGGACGTACGTTCGTGGATCGCCGTAACTAGCTAATTTGCTTTCACACTGGAGCGGTGCGCTAGCCACATCTTTGGAGCGGTGAAGGAGCGGTGTGAAAGGGGGCTAAGTGCTCTGCAGCTGCCACAGCTGACTGATAATTATGTAACCACTCCCATTAGACCCACTCAGCACAGAGGAACAAACAGTGATTTCTTCAGAATAAAAAAAGGTAGGAATCTGCAACCAAGTTTGTTATAATCCCTGCAATGTACATCACCCAGAGGGGAATGTTTTTTCCTCAACAAAAGTTGAGTTATGCTTTGAATAAAACCTATAAATAACAGGGCGGTGTAGCTGCCGTCCCAAGAAAGTGGGCCCAAATGATAAGCCCCCCTTTGTACATTCTACTGCTAAGGTGTACAGCTGTTCATAAAAAAAATGTGGGTAAAAAAACTGAACTTTGAACTCTTTTTGTACAACATTGTAGATATGAACATATAGTCAAGAAATGTAAAGCTGTTACTGAAGAACAACCCCCATAAAGTTCTTAGCATCTGGCCTTTATGGTCAAATGCTCCGCAGATAGGCTATAGAAGAATTCTAATGTTGGTTAACCAGTAATAATAATTAATAAATGAATAATAAAGCCCGAGGGCTTTCACACTGGAGCGTTGCTCTGGCAGGACAGTGAAAAAAGTCCTGCCAGCCGCATCTTTTTGGTGCGGTAGGAGCAGTGAAAATCAATGGGGGCAGCGCTACCGTACTGCAGCAGCGTTTTGTGGGCAGGTTTAACCCTTTTTCGTCCGCTAGCGGGGGTTAAAATCTCCCCGCTAGTGGCCGAAAATCGTGGCAAACACGACGGTAAAGCGCCGATAAATTGTTTATCTGAAAGGAAAAAGAAACAGTTGCTGTAACTGCTTATAAAATGTTTGCTGGAGTTCAGCTTCAATGTGTTGGTGTATCTAAATTTTCAAGTGCTTCTAACACTCCCTACCCTCAAGATTGCTGCTATCTAAAGTTGCCCTCCATGCTCTTTCATCCAGAGTTGGGGCACTTTAATACAGGAGGTTACTGGCCAATCAAAAGGTAAAAACAGAGGGGAAAAAAACCTAAACAAAATCCAAAAAACAATGTAGCCACCACAGCTAATGACCCAAAATATATTATTTTTTTATTTTAGGTCTAATACTACATTTAGTATGGACCGGGCGGGGTTCCTCTTATTTCCTGTCTAACCCTTTTCCACTCCATCCAAAACGGAACTTCACTCTACTAAACGGACATAAAAAAAAAATGAGCATTGGAAGCTGACATTCCTCCTTCTTCAGGTTTTCAAAAAGTACAAGTATCCGTATAAAAACTAAAGAAATAGTATAAACCAAACTATACAATAAATAGAATCAAAGGGTCCAAAGTTACGTACACACACTCTATAGATCCCACCATTGCTCCAGGATATTAAACTGAAGTTAAATGATACAGCCGACACTTAAATAAACAAATGATCATAAAAAATCTACCATATAAACTAATGAGGTAAATAGTAGAGCTAAGTAAAGAAGACAAATGAATAATGTGTAAACAGTGATCATAAATGAAAATCACCCAGTGACAAGTGATAAATCAATATCATACATGAATAAATAAATGAGCAGAGTCCAGAGACTAAATCAGTCCTTCAGATATATAAAATGGAAATCAATGTAAGTTCAAAAAGTGTTGTAAGAAGGCTCTAAACATCAAGCTCATCACCACACTGCGTGCAAATGGTGACTCCACTCCTCTAGGCGTCCACTCACCAGATGAATTTGCCTTGCATTCTCATGCTTGGCAAATAAGCATCAAAACACAGGGGGTAAATATTCACATTGATCTCTAATCCTTAATGTTGATCACACAGATAATCCACCTCAAAAGCGTAGTCCAGAGAAAGAAAATAAAAAACGCTGGGAAAATTGCTTTGTTAATTTTTGAAGATTTTGGGGCAGATCCAGAAAGAATTGCATGGGCGCAGCGGCAGCGTATGTGAGATACGCTACGCCGCTGTAACTTACTTGTTGTAGCTTTGAATCCACAAAGAATTCACGCCAAAAGTTACGGCGGCGTAGTGTATCTCTCGCGGCGTAACGGCGCCTAATTCAAATCGGCGAGTAGGGGGGCGTGTTTAATTTAAATGAACTGCGCATGCGCCGTCCCTAAATTTCCCGGCGTGCATTGCGCGAAATGACGTCGCAAGGACGTCATTGTTTTGACTTAGACGTAAATTACGTCCATCCTGCGATTCACGGACGACTTACGCAAACAAAAAAAAAATTCAAATTAAACGCGGGAACGACGGCCATACTTAACATAGCAGGTTTAACTATACGCCACGAAACAGCAGCTTTAACTATACACCAGAAAAAGCCGACTAGAGACGACGTAAAAGAATGCGACGGCCGGCGTACGTTCATAAATCGGAAATAGCTAATTTGCATACTCAACGCGGAAAAAGACGTGAACGCCACCCAGCGGACGCCGAAAAATTGCATCTTAGATCCGAAGGCGTACGAAGCCGTACGCCTGTCGGATCTAACCCAGATGCCGTTGTATCTTGTTTTGAGGATTCAAAACAAAGATACGACGCAGGAAATTTGAAAGTACGCCAGCGTATCAGTAGATACGCCGGCGTACGTACTCGCTTTGTGGATCTGCCCCTTTGCTGATAACTGAGAGGCCAGGCTACCTGAGCTAAACTATACAATGTCCGGCTAATTTGGAAATGCAATAAAATAAGAGACAACAGTGGAAAATATCAATAAACACAGGCAGAAGGTATTTAAGTATAGTCTCAAGATACCCAAATTATCACAAAACATAGAGAACAGTGAACTATAGTAGTTAGCTATAGGTTATTGGACATTTGAAACCTGCATGTCTTATGGTTCGTTCACACGCATTTATGATGTATTTTTGAAGTGTTGAAAAGGCTTCAAGAATGCTTGATAAATGCCCATGAAAGTTTTGTTTTCTTAGTGGTATGGTTGTGGTATGACAGCAGACATTTTTTTGTGAATTCTCTGGCTTTGTATACTTTGATCTCTATGACACTTGGCTTTGTCCAGCTCAATTTTGCTGAAACAAAAAGCTTTGCCACTAGAAATAATGCTCCATGCCTGGCACTGTCAGTATTGCTGGCTATTGCCTGCACACAGAAGCAAATGGTGTTATCACACAGCTGCTCTGTACAAACAGGAAGTAGCTTGAGCTGCTCTGTCCTAGTTCTCTATTATTTCTAAGTGCATTATGGGATACAGGACCCTCCACTGACTCTCCCCTATTGCCCAGCTAACACTTTATAAATGCTTCACTAACACTCCATAAATGCTCTAGGTGCTGTTACAAAGCATTACAATTGCAATCGATAAATCAGCTGACAAACGTTGTTGCCCCATTTAAGTGAAATGCTACTTCATTTTTAAACACAGCACAGGGCTACTGCTCCTGTGTGTACATCACTTTGTGGTGTCCATTGTAATAATCATGGCCGGAGTTGAAGGGCAGGTTATAAGGCTGTAAAAATGCTGAATAAATTCCGCTTAAACATAGCTTAATAAAATAATGTGAACGAGTGCTTAGTTTACATTGATGTGTGTCCCAACTCTTTTTTTCCACTGCTCTAGGACACAGAAGCATATCGTTTCCACTACAAAATGCTCCCAATCTTGTAGGTGATAGTTTGCCCTTATTATAAGGTTCTATTATAGCATAATGTAAGATCAGCTGATTTTTTAAATAATGTATTATCGGCACAGTAATAGAATTTGTAAAACGTTATTCTAGTAAATCTTGAATAAAACTGTAAAGGAATGACCCGGGACATCCAGAGACTTTGTGAGGATGGGGGATACTCCTGTGTCAGCGTCCCTGATAAGTCTTGGGTCTGAGTCCACTCTGTGCCCTTTGGGCATGGAGTGGCAAGTAAATCATAACTCATGTATTACATGAGATGGGACATCACTGACAGTTCGTATTGGAGGATTTTGAGACACTGCAAGATGTTGGATTGTTCTGGCATGGATAGTGTTTTACAGTATATTCCTTAAAATGCCTGCAAAGAATATTCTATGATTTCTAGTGACATGCTAATTGAATCAGGGCCTGGGAGGCAGTCCATTGTCCTTGTGTAAAGGTGTTGTAACGGACAGGTGTTAATCCCAGGTCTGCTCCCAGACCTATAATTATGCATGCTAAAAACTGTTATGTGTGATAACACTGTCTCTGTATGCGGAGACAAAACGTCTGCCTAGGAGACGGAGTGGGTGAAGGTTTTGTTGTTATTAATTAAAGAATGTTTAGTAATTAGCCTTAGTGTGTGATGAGGGGGGGGACAGTTTGATTGTTCCTGTAAATTCTGTGACCTGTTGTACTATATAAAAAGCTGAGAAGAAATCATTAAAGTATCATTACATTTGGAACAAGTACAGAGCTGCGTGTCTCGTCTTGATTCTGGGAAAATGGGATGCCTGCTGGTCTGTCTGTGTGTCAGATGAGCTGTTGTCGTGGATGGAAGGTCGTAAACGGTGGTGACCGTTACAGTGGTGGCAGCGGTGGGATAATTCCATCCCTTAAAGGACGGCTACAAGGACACAGGACGATGGAGACGCTGTATGAGCGGCTGAAGCTCTCTTCCCTCAAGGACTTACTGGAGAGCCGGGGCAGATCGGCCTGCAACCGTAAGAGAAGGGACATTATCGCACAACTTGTCGAAATGGATAGAGCTGAGAGGCCCAGCGTAACAGACAGGACACCCGATGAAGAGTTTTGGGACCGGGCTGTTAGACGTGGACTGGCACAGTATGGACCTAATCCTCCACCGGAGATCATAGACCGGGTTATATCGGCTGTGGATGCCACTTGGCTAGAGCAAAGAGGTGCTGCAGCAGCAGAAGTCACAGCAGCACCAACTGAAGAGAGGGGAGAGGTACAGAGACCAGTCACCATGGAAGTGGAGTTCCAGGGAGCCGGGGCAATTGGCCCCTCTCCCCAGCAACAAGCTGTGGTGGTAAAGCATTTACCCCCAGCTGAATCCCTGGCAGCAGGGCAGGATGATACTGGCTGCGGCACACAACTGCAGCTTGAGCTGACATTGGGGGATGGGACTGTGGTCTCCCCTCAAAGCGACCCAGCAGAAGGGCTGGCAACGGAGCAGAGTGCCACAAGTCTTGGCTCTCACCTAGCAGAAGAGGGAGTTCCTGTGGCAGTGGATGGGACTGTGGTCTCCACTGACACAACCCCAGAAAATGGTGCGTCACAGAGACAGGGGGATGTCGGCTTTGCTTTGCAAGCATCAGGGGATTTTCTACTACCAGTGGATGGGACTTCAGTCTCCACTGGAATACCCCAGGAATGGTGGCCAGTTGGCCCAGATCCCCAGCAGCATGATGAACTGAGCCCAGTCACCCTGTCTTCTCTCCAGCGGCGGAAAGAACTCCAGGGAGAAGGGCCAGTCCAGGCCTCTCCCCAGCGGCAGGCAGATTCTCTGAGAGAGACAGAGGTTGGCTGGGTGAGTAATGCTCTGTTTGGAGCAATTTATTTGAGGTACGGTATGGATACCAGCATTGGAGGACTGGATCTACTGACTGACTTCGGAGTCAACCCGTTCGGGGTCTCCTCCTGTGTCAGTCTCCCACCGAAAAGGGAGAGATGTAAAGGAATGACCCGGGACATCCAGAGACTTTGTGAGGATGGGGGATACTCCTGTGTCAGCGTCCCTGATAAGTCTTGGGTCTGAGTCCACTCTGTGCCCTTTGGGCATGGAGTGGCAAGTAAATCATAACTCATGTATTACATCAGATGGGACATCACTGACAGTTCGTATTGCAGGATTTTGAGACACTGCAAGATGTTGGATTGTTCTGGCATGGATAGTGTTTTACAGTATATTCCTTAAAATGCCTGCAAAGAATATTCTATGATTTCTAGTGACATGCTAATTGAATCAGGGCCTGGGAGGCAGTCCATTGTCCTTGTGTAAAGGTGTTGTAACGGACAGGTGTTAATCCCAGGTCTGCTCCCAGACCTATAATTATGCATGCTAAAAACTGTTATGTGTGATAACACTGTCTCTGTATGCGGAGACGAAACGTCTGCCTAGGAGACGGAGTGGGTGAAGGTTTTGTTGTTATTAATTAAAGAATGTTTAGTAATTAGCCTTAGTGTGTGATGAGGGGGGGGGGGGACAGTTTGATTGTTCCTGTAAATTCTGTGACCTGTTGTACTATATAAAAAGCTGAGAAGAAATCATTAAAGTATCATTACATTTGGAACAAGTACAGAGCTGCGTGTCTCGTCTTGATTCTGGGAAAATGGGATGCCTGCTGGTCTGTCTGTGTGTCAGATGAGCTGTTGTCGTGGATGGAAGGTCGTAAACGGTGGTGACCGTTACAAAAACCTTTTGTGCAGTAAGTTCCACTTAAAAAGAGCAAGTGAAAATAAATGGATCATTTTGTAACAACAAACTATATATATATATATATATATATATATATATATATATATATATATATGAAATACACACACATATATATATATATATATATATATATATATATATATATATATGAAATACACACTTTCATGATTGGTGGACAGTGTTTGTCTTGGAGTTTGGAGCATCCCAGGTACAGATTACAGAATTCCACGCCAAGAAATGCAAGATAGCCTTTTAATCTCTTAAACTCCTCAGATTTCCTGTATTTTTCCACTACACCTGGACCGTGTTGTTCTCAGAGGTATGACTGAAGTTTTAAAGAATGTCAGATTTCTGAAGTGGGAAGCATAGGGTCAGCCGAGGACCACCACTAAGCAGCCCCGGCTCACAATACTTTAGTTACTTCTTAAAATCTGTGTCATTAGGGGATAGTGAACCACCATATTATGGTGATATTAAATACAGGGAGTTGCCAGGATTTTCTCGTGTTTACTATCATATAAATTCTACCAGAAACATTTGAGTAATGCTAACAATGTAATTAAATGAACAAAGATACAGCAAGGTCATAGCTATTTTAAGACAAAGTACTGCTATATTATTATGTATCAAAATCTGTGTATCACAAGAGACATGTTGAACTAAATTTAATCTGAATGACATTTGTTCCATTGCTACATTAAAATCCAGGAGATATGGAAGAGTATAGCTTAAAAAGATACCATCATAGTTGGATCTCTGTGGGTCAAGAGCAATGAGATTAGAAAGTTGTGCCAACAGTGTACATTCACTCTACCAGACCACATTACAGAGAATAGACCGCATATTAAAGCTGCAAACCTGGTACGCCTTCATCAACTTCAGGACGCCTTTGAGAGCCTTATGTATGAAAGAGTCCGTTCTAAAGACTTACATTCACTTAAAGGGTAACGTGGAAAAAAATTGCAAAGAAAACAAATAATATAGCATAAAACTATTGCTACACAACTCATATTGTACTTGAATGTTATTAAAAATTACCTTTCCTATCTGATAAAGATAAATTATCTTTCCTATCTGCAGTGCCGTAATTTTATGTTAAACTCAATGTTGTATGGCAACCTGGGGGCGTTCTTGGCACAGTTGGTGTACAGAACACCCCCCAGAAATGTCACAAATCAGATTTTGGACATCCTCTGCAAAAAAAAAAAAATGTTTTAATGAGATACTCCCAAAGGGATTCAGGTTTTGCCACTTTCCTAGAGTGCAAGTGCAGCAGCTCATTGATAATTATAAAATCACCCCCATTCACATTTACTTTAAACAGCTCTGAATTTCTGACGACATAAACAATAGTTTTTCTTTGCACTTATATAACAGATAAAACAAATATTTTCAATTACAGTGGGTAGATAAAAGAATCACCCCATTAAAAAAAAAAAAAAAAACAGTTTGTTGCTTTGCAGCTGTATTTTCTAGTGTAACTCATAACATCCAAATGAAAGATATAACACCAACATGTCAGAAAAAAAAATCAAAAACAGAATCACTGAGTTGGAAAAAGGATCACCCCCTTATGTCAGTATTTAATTGAACCACCTTTTGCTTTAATTAAAGCCTTGTTGAGGCCAAATAATAAAATTTTAGTCTCATCTGACCACCTTAAAACACACCTTGAAGATTATGAGGCCACATAGAAAAAGGTGTTATGGTCAAATGGGACTAAAATTTTATTATTTGGAATCAACATTAAACGATACGTTTGGCGGAAATCCAATACAGCTCAACATCCAAATAACACAATTCCTAGAGTAAAGAATGGAGGTGGTAAATCCTCTATTTCTCTGCAGCAGGGTCTGGAGCACTTGTCAGGATAGAAGAAAAAATTGATGGGGCAAAACCATCAAATTCTTGAGGAAAATCTGGTGCCCTCTGACAGAAAGTTGTGGGAAGAAATACCTTCCAACATGACCCAAAGCACACAACAAAAATGACCACATGGTGGTAGAAGGAGAAAAAGGTGAATGTCCTTGCATGGTCTAGTCTTGAATGGTCTAGTCTTGAAAAGTGACAAAGACCTAGGGAAAATCCTCCCAGACAAACCAAGGATAATCTATAAGAGAGCACCCACTCTGAGAAACTTGATTGTTAAAACAGTAGTGGAACCTCCACCGAAACCTGGGTATACCTTTTTCTCGGGAAAAGGCTTTTACCCATGTAAGGGTCGCAATGCATGCCGTAAGTCACAGAGGTTCCAAAAGAAAAGAACTGAGTTTTTTTAGCGACAAACATAGGAAGAAACTCATGTGATTAGAGACTTTATTGGGTGCCACACTGAGGGGGTTGTGTATGTGCTACAATGTAGCTGCAACCTCCAATATGTGGGAAGAACAAAGAGGGCTCGGAAGGTTCGAGTTAGTGAACACGTCGAAAACATAATAAAAGGTTTCCCGAAACATAATGTTTCAAGACATTTTGACCAGGTACATAATCGGGATCCGACCCAACTCCAGTTTTGGGGGATCGAGAAATATAACCCTTCCTGTAGAGGGAGCCACAAGATCAGAACCATAAGCCAAAAAGAATCTAAATGGATTCATAGCATGCGTACACTTGTACCAGGAGGAATGAACGTTGAATTCGATCTCAACTGTTTCCTCAGCAATTTCTGATCTAGTGATTTAATTTCTTGACATATATAATTAGGCACTAATACATCTTTTAGTCATTTTAGTTTAAGCACTGGTGGCAATATTTCTAAGTTGTGTGGCAATAATATGTACATGATGCGGTTGTAACAAGCGACAAACCAGGTGTGCGACCACCATAATTCCACAGGAGATATTATTTAATGATTTTAGCCCCTAATATAAATGGCCTTGATCCATGTTTTACCCTTTTAATTAGGACTATCATTTTACTATTTGCATCTATTTTAATCTCAGATCAGCCAATTATGTATGGTGAGGAGCACGTTCTCTTTATTTAAGAGATCTGTCTATCAGTATATTTATAGTGGCTTACTGACAGTTGCCCCTCCGTTTGAGCTGTATCTCTGTTTTAACATCTTTTATATTCATTTTGTATATTCATTTGATTGTCCGATTTTAGTATGCTCAGTTTTTTGTTTACGGCACTTTAATACTTTACTATTGGCCGTAATCTATCATTCCTAAGCGTGTGTATTGTTTATCAACACATCCTGGTGAAGTCACCTATCTTTAGCCAATGATCAGCGATTTCTGGAATTGCTATGCCTTATAATAAATGGTCATAGCATACACAACGCTGCGGACTCCAACAAAATGGCCGCGATACTACTTCCGGTTTTAGTATATATAAACATCATCCTTACTGCCAATCAGGTTCCCCAGACGAAGACATGTGACCCCGTGTCGTAACGCGTAGGGATTGGACGGACGTACACCTGGAGTGATGTAAGCAGGCGCAGAGGACGCCGCTCGTTTTTTATCACTGCACGATTTTAGTTATTTTGATGTAAGCACAGTTTTTTTTTAAATAAACTTCTCCCTGAGTCTTACTCTACTACACTATTGGAGGTCTTTTGTTCTCTTTCTCTCTCCCCCCGCTCTGAGTACCATTGGGATTGGCCGAGGAGACGCTCCAAGAGCTAAAAGGGGAGATTGGTTGTGGTTACTAGCAGAGGACTGACATTAAGGATCTCTTTGATGCCCTATATCACTGGCCTGAAGGTAAGAGTTCTGTGAGCCTGGTGAGGGATATGATCATCCATCTGTCAACCATTGTATATCTGATCTAGTGGAAGCTCAGCTACATTACTATTCCTATCTGGCAGCTTGTCACAATTTTATCACTGGGACTTTTTTTGCACTTTGCATTTTAACTTTTATATATTTCATTATTGCATCTTACATTATCTGAGTTTTGGCTCTCCTAATTATTATTGATTTGCACAGTTTTTTCACTATATCATCTGGAACTTTCTGCCCTTTTGATTATTATTTGCATATTTAGTGTTCTTTATTGTCACTTACCATGTCTGCGTGATATTTTGCGCAGAACCCCTTTTTATTTGAACAAAATGTGATTATTTTAAAGAGGTTAATTCTTTTCTATACCCACTGTATGTATTAAAAAAACAAAAAATAGAAAATAAGAGACAGAAAAATAAGAGTAAGAAAACAAGTTTAGTTAGGGTTTACATACACTTTAGCAAAAAGCCCACTGTTTTCAGAATTCATTAAATGATATACCCATCTAATAAGAGATTTGCTCTATATTTAGCTAACTATTAGTGCTCTGAGAATCCTTTGTCATGTATCAAATGTTGTTTTTTTGTAAACCAAGGATTGTGCATGTATATATACAACCAATATAAAACAACAATTTAAAAACTAAGGGCCAGATTCACAGAAAAAGTACGCCGGAGTATCTGCTGACTTTCAAATTTGCCGCGTCGTATTTTTATTTTGAATTCTCAAACAAAGATACGACGGCATTTGGCTAAGATCCGACAGGCGTACGGCTTTATACGCCTTCAGATCTTAGGATGCAATACTTTGGCGCCCGCTGGGTGGAGTTTGCGGCGTTTTCCGCGGGTATGCTAATTAGCTGTTTACGGCGATCCACGAAGGTACGCGCGTTCGTCGCATTCTCTTACGTCGTCGCTAGTCGGCTTTTCCCATCGTAAAGTTGCGATTGCTATTTAGGTGGTGTAAAAATAGACAGCCCATGTTAAAGTATGGCAGTCGTTCCCGCGTCTAATTTTAATTTGCGTAATTTTATTTTTTTGCGTAAGACGTCCGGGAATAGGAAAGGACGTAACGCACGTCGCCGTTCAAAAAATTACGTCGGTGCGACGTCATTTCGTGCAAAGCACGGCGGGAAATTTCAAAACGGAGCATGCGCAGTATGTTCGGCGCGGGAACGCGCCTAATTTAAATGATACAGTCCCCATTTGAATTAGGCGGGCTTGCACCGGACGGCTTTACGCTACGCCGCCGCAAGTTTACAGGCAAGTGCTTTGTGAATCAAGCACTTGCGCTGAAAACTTGCGGTGGTGTAACGTAAATGACATACGTTACGCCGCCGCATTTGTACCTGAATCTGGCCCTAACAAACTAAAAAAAACTTCATATACAAGGGACCCAATAGCAAGACGTCTCCATTTATCTTTTAGTTCATCCATTTCTAATTGTGGTCAGACCATTTTGTTCCACAGCTACACATTTTGTAGTGATACAGGCTGAATATAACAGGATACTCAGAATTTTAGAATAAATAAAACTCAATAAAGATATAATAAAGATTTTTGGTTTAATGAGTTTTCTAAAGTCTGTTTATTTTCCATTGCTGTTTATTCACACCACAATATTTCACATGTCTTTTGTGGGGGGCCAAAGCTACTGTTATTTCAATTACACCAATTGATAAAGTTGTTCACTAACAACTGATGCAGGTTGTCGCATGCCCAACCCATGTGTCTGAGGCTTGCTTTGATTATGTAAACATAGATACTATACACGCAGAAGGCTTTTAAATAGAAAGTCCATGTCCACAATCACATCTCTTGTGTGACAGATGGTCATACCAGCCCCTCTCTATGTGGCTTAGAAGGAAAATACAGAATAGAAATACCTAAATCCTCTTCTGCACAGTATGGGAGCTTAACTCTTTATTACTAGGGCTTGATGTAATGTAATTTCCAAGGGATCATAATGGATTGCATAATTTATTGCTGGAATGTGTGCAGTGCCAATAAAATCAACAGAAATATATGGCATGATTCCCATAAAGTGTTACACGATTTCATGTAACATTAGTGTCTAGATGAATGATTGTGCTTAAAGCCCCATGCATTTAATCCAGATTTTAATTAAAGCAGAACTATTTTCTCTTTGAATAGAGTGGCAAAATGCAATCAGATATTTACTGCTGCCTAGCCCAGAGGCACAACAGAAATTAAAGCTGAACTCCAGGCAAACAGCAAAATAAGCAAATGAAAAACATGTATGAGAACAGTTTTACCTGCCAAAGGATTTGTGATTCTTTCCAACCAGTTCTGAACCTTGCACAGTTCTGTCACACTATGCAACTCTGTATGGCAGGGTAAGAACCCTGATGTTTCTCTGCTACAGTTACACTTACATTTCTTGTCCCTTCCCCATGCTGTAACTTAACAGTAAAAGGAGAAGCAGCAGATTGGTGATCTCATTTCTGTTTTCTCCTGCTGTTTGTACGTTCCTAGATAGCACATGACCACAGGAGAATACCTGAGAGTCTCCTTGTGCTGCTCTTTCCTTCTTTACTCTGAGCTCCGCTATAGAGGTGATTGCAAGGAGCTTATACCAGGTGAAATGTGGGTACTTACACTGCTTGCATTTAAAACAAATACATTTATGGTGTGTCTTGGATGCACACTTCTGTGACTAAAGCTCCTCTTCAGGCCTGCTGCCAAAGTATTGCTCTTATGCAGCGTACACTGGATCGAAAAATTCCGTCAAGAAAAACGTGGATCTTTTCAGACTCAAACTTGTGTTTCATACACACGGTCACACAAAATTCCGACCGTCAAGAACACGGTGACGTATAAAACCATAACGAGCCGAGAAAAATTAAGTTCAATGATTCCGAGCATGCATGTTTTTTTGTGTGTGTCAGAATTGCATACAGACGATCGGAATTTCTGACAAGAACTTTTCCTTTCGGAAAATTTGAGAACCAGCTCTTAAATTTTTGCTGTTGGAAATTACCGACAGAAAAAGTCAGATGGTGCCTACACACAGTCGGAATTTTCGACCAAAAGCTCACATCGAACATTTATTTTCGGAAATTCCGATCGTGTGTAGGCGGCAATGCTTTTAAACCTGTAAAATATTGGGAAGCTGAAAAAATCTTGAGACCTAAGAACACCTTCCTAGAATGCCTTGACAACTACTGGAGCCTACTGGAGATCAGAACATCTAGTACTGCCTGGAGTCTCCCTCCCAGTCAGGACCCATTAAAAATGGCTGAAAATGTGACCTTTGTGTTTCACAAGAGCTAGACACTGCTGCAGATCCACCTGCTGCACCAGACAAACAATAAGAATCAGCAGTTAAGTCAGTTAAAATATGAAGAGGAAGCTTTGCCAAGCACCCATAAAGATCCTCTGAGCGCTAACATCAATACACAACAGCAACACCAGACAAAGGCAAAGCATGTCCAAAAAAGCCACCCTACCTCTGCAAAAATCACAACACACACTAGCGTTTTAAAGAGAATCTACTAGATGAAATCACTACTCTAAACCCAGAGGAATGCATCTCATGGTGAGAATATGCAAGATGTATACTCAATAAAAATAACTTTCACCTATTAAGACAAAGTGAGATAAACCTGCAAATCAGTAATTAGCATATTATGGAAGTTGGAGTCTGGTCTAGGGACTAGATACAAAATACTAAACAAGAAGTTGCCTAAACCCATAAATGCATAAACACGCAAGCTTAAACTCTTTGCAACATTCGAACTCAAGAGGATGTCCTTAAACTCAATGTACAAGTGATTTTCAGTAATACATTGGGAAGACTCTCCTCCCAAACTGGCCGAAAGCCAAAAGATCCACTGGAGCTGCCATCAAGAGGGTCAATGATTTTATCATACTGCAAAAAGATAAAGAAATATGATCAATAGAAGCTAGTGGGGCTCAGATGTATTCCCAGACCTCTCCTTCAATACCAACAATAACGCGTACACCGTGGGAAATATCAAATGTCGTTTCTTTTTTCAGGTGAGGATTTATTTTTAGTTCCATGATCCATAAACCACCAGAACAGGTTAATCACCTAACCCAACAATTGTTTCACATGCTACATTATGAAGAAATGCACATGTATATGCCTCGATGGACTATTCTATCTATTTTCTGCTGTCACTTTTCTATGTTTCTATGAAATGGGGTTGGATGATTATTCCACTATCTGTTTAATGGAACTAGATAACCATTTTGGAGATGGGATCACATGCACCAATTTTTGACCCAGAGAAAAAACACCCAAACATGCATAGAGAAAATAAAGACCACAAGACCCAGGAAAAATCCTATAATTTGTTTATTAAATGTTAGTCCATATATTACACAACATATATGACCATTCTGACACGCACGAACAATAACATTTTTGGAATATATTGGCCACGGCCTGGTCCACTGGTTTAATAAAAACTGTTGATTCAACTTTGTTTAACACTTTAATTTTTTGAAAACCACTTTAATACCAACCTTACCCAGCCCAGCCACTTGAGACTCGGGCTGATCCATCATTAACCATACAACATGACTTAAATCTCCCCTCCGAGGAACTACACTCAGAGTGAGCCACCACGTGAACCGGCCGCGACGGGAAAGAAAAAGAAAAAAGGGGGGGTAGGGCGGGGAGCTTCTCCTGTCGTTCTGGAATCAGGCTGGCACCGACCCAGGCCAGACTGGACCAATAAATACGCTTCCAGGCTGATTCCAGAACCTTCCTAGTATCACCTGACCCTTCTGACCCAATAGCTGGCTACCTCCTGAGCCCACCTGAGCTTACCTGACACACCTGAAATAAATCAAACCTGCCTCAGTTAACTACTAATTTACCACTGCTGTCCTATTCCCTGTCCTTTGTATAACCCCCTGACCGCTGCCTGACCCCAGCCAGCTTAACTCACTATACAGCAGCTCCATTAAACTACCTAATAACCAATACTGCCGCAGTGATCCCATCTAGAAAGGGAGGCCTATGACAGGCACCCCCTTCCTTTTATATGGGATCACATGCACCAATTTTTGACCCAGAGAAAAAACACCCAAACATGCATAGAGAAAATAAAGACCACAAGACCCAGGAAAAATCCTATAATTTGTTTATTAAATGTTAGTCCATATATTACACAACATATATGACCATTCTGACACGCACGAACAATAAAAATTTTGGAATATATTGGCCACGGCCTGGTCCACTGGTTTAATAAAAACTGTTGATTCAACTTTGTTTAACACTTTAATTTTTTGAAAACCACTTTAATACCAACCTTACCCAGCCCAGCCACTTGAGACTCGGGCTGATCCATCATTAACCATACAACATGACTTAAATCTCCCAACCGACAGAAGGGCGCTACTTGCCGCCCTTCTGTGCCCACCCCCCCCAGACCGCGGCCGTCTCTATGCATGTTTGCAATCCCATGTTAAAAATGTCCAAACCGATCTCTGCTAGGTGAACCCCATCACTCCTATATAAACCTTGCACTCCTCCCTCTAACTCCAAATGGCGAAAGGAAAACCCCAGCTCTGGAGCGAGGAATTTTTCCATCGCTCTGTTGATGCGTTTCCGTACTTTTTCCAATGGTTTAAAAACCATTGACTCTGACCAACGTAATCTTGGTATTATTTCTGAGAATATCAGGACTGAATTTGGGGAAGACCGTCTCAGAAACCTGAATGTCTCCTTCATTTCTGACAGTAACTCAAAAGTCTTAGTTTTCCCGATGTCGTTCCCTCCAACGTGAATAATTAAAATATCCGGGGCGGAATATAAAGAGTATAACCTACTCAACTCAAATAACAAATCACCCCATAACATCCCCCTACGTCCATACCAAAATACACGAAAGATTGAGGGATCCAAACCTAAATTCTCCAAATAAACTCTTTCTGCTGCTCGCTTCTGAGCCCAAAAAATAAAAGAGTGCCCTATTATCCAAACAGAGCGCTGATATCCTGTAATAAAAATAACAGATTAACACGGGCGTATATAACTTTTGTACGCATTTGACCTCCATCTCCCAATTTTCTTGATGGTACCTTCCTCCAACCCCAACCTTGCTGCTTCTGTGGCAGCCCCGATTCTAAATGAGTGTGTAGTTATCCTCAAATGCTCCAACTGAAGAAACACAACGATTTTTCTTAACACGGCAGAAAATTGATACATTGACACCGGAGCTCCATTTTCGTGAACGAACAAAAGTTTTGCCAATGGGGGGCGGATTTCTAAGTAAGCTTATAGCGCTGATACTGGGCAAATGTTCCTGACTCGACATCTGCCTAACTTGACCCATGCTCCCATACCCAAAGGGTCGGTTTTGCTAGATCTCACAAAGACCCTTAACTCATTCTGTAGAACCATGACCTCGGACATTAAGATGCCCGCGCCCTTAGCTCCTGAAGAAGGGAGAATTTCTGATAGACGGAATGCTCCAAAAAATGCTAACGAAAAAATGGAAGAAAATAAAATAGATTCGTAACCCGAAAAACAAATCGACGAGGTTGCCCCACAAATCCGGGACAGAATGTCCGGAGTGATGGGTGACCTATTATCCTGCGTAGCCCCACTTCTTCTGTAACCCTTAAGCACACGTTTGACAGAAAAAAAATCATGACATGCCGGTAAATTATAGAGTCGAAGAAAAAAGGATATACCCGATAGGGTTTTATTAATGTGGGACCAAGAATATTTTTTCATAATCAATGAGTGTAAAAAGGACAGAATTACCTGTTCTGAATGATCAGACACAGATAATTGTATTGAATTTAGAAACGACACCCATAATAACCATGAAGAAACATAATTCCTCCACGTCGAAGGGGCCACCGAACTCCTAATGTTCTGACAGATCAGATTAGGTCCCATAAATGCAAAGGGGGGGGGCACCCCAACCTTCTCTGCCACTGGTAGAAGTTTGAAAAAACGATCCATCTGTCGACGAGAAAGAGAGTCGGCGATCTCGTTATTTTTTCCCGGAACATACCTCGCTTTTATCCATACATTCCATCTTAAACAAAGAAACACTAAATGTCTTAAAAAGACCACTACTAGCTGAGATTTGGATGACAGGCTGTTTACTGCAAACGCCACCCCTTTGTTGTCTGTGCTTACTAATATCCTTTTGTTAGCAAACAAGGGGCCCCAAATTTCCAAAGCTACTACCACAGGGAACAGTTCTAATAAAACTATGTTTTTACAAAAACCATTTACCACCCACCTGTCTGGCCAACATTCTGCGCACCAATGGGGTCCCCATACTGCCCCGAAGCCCACCGACCCGGCTGCGTCCGTCTGAAACATGAAATCACTATCCGGGACAAACTCTTGCTGCCACATCGTTTTCCCGTTGTAATGCTCTAAAAATTTTATCCATACCAACAAATCTTTCTTGATTTCTGCTGATACCCTAACATGCGCAGACGGATTCTTCAGGCCCGAAATCGCTGAGTACAGTCGCCTAGAGAAAACTCTGCCCATGGGTAACACCCGGGTGGCAAATGCCAATTGACCTAGCAATGTCTGCATCTCTCGTAGCGTGACCTTACTCTTCCTCATAAACATCTGAAGAAGTTGAGACAGGCCATAAATTTTATCCTCAGGGAGTCTAAACTCCATGGCAACCGAATCCAGTGTAATACCCAAAAAATCTAAACAGGTTGTGGGAAGAATTGTCTTGCCCTCCGCCAGGGGAATACCAAAATATTTACAGACCAATTGAAAGGCTTCCAATAACCTCAAACAGGAGTCCGAATCTGCTGGCCCTAAGAACAAGAAGTCATCCAAATAATGGATTAGACAAGCCGATCCGGACACTTCCCTCACCACCCACTCCAAAAAAGTTGAAAAGGTTTCAAAATAAAAACAAGATAATGAACAGCCCATTGGCAAGCTTTTGTCAAAATAAAATTGGTTCTCGAAATGAATTCCTAATGAATTGAAACAAATTGGATTTAAAGGAAGAAGCCTAAAAGCAGATTTGATATCTGCCTTGGCTAGCAGCGCATGCTTACCCAAACGGCCAATCATATCCACCGCAGCATCAAATGAGGTATAGGATACTGATGACAAGGTGGCATCAATCTGGTCGTTAAGGGAAGCACCCACCGGGAATGACAGATGGTGTATTAACCTATACTCCATAGGCTCCTTCTTTGGAACCAGGCCCAAAGGAGAAATCCTGAAATTTTTAAATGGGGGTAGCTCAAAAGGACCCTCCATCCTTCCAGCTTTTACCTCTTTTAGCAATTTCGCTTTTACCAGGTGAGGTGCGGTTCTGACCGACTGTAGATTCTCCACTATGCAGCATCCTGACCCGTTAAAAGCTGGTAAACTAAAACCTACCGAAAAGCCCTCAGTTAACAAGCGAGCCTTCTGCTTGTCTGGGTACGCCTGCAGCCATGGAAGCATTTTTTCCAGTATCACTGGAGAAGTTGCTTTTTGAAAAGCCCTCCTTCGGGTGAGACTGCAATTTACGAAAGCATTTGGCTACTGGGTGAGCCCCTGCGCAAAAAGCACACTCGTGCTTGAACTTGCAGGAGTTCAACCATTTGCATTGAGAGTCATTAAATGCAAAGCACAACCCCTTTTTGTAACCTGAAGGGGTTGCCACTGCTGAAGAAACTGTATTTGTAGTGCGAGAAATTGGCTGCCTTTGTGGTAAAAATAAATTTAACCACAAACCAACATCCTTTGCACCCCAGCTAAGGGATGGTTGCACCGCCAGTTTCTGCCTAAAGGCCTCGTCATACGTAAGCCAAGCAAACCCAGAAAAACTCATAAGCTTCCAATATTATATCAACATGTTGGAATAACAAACAACTTTTCTCTGGGAATTTTTCACACAAAATACTTGAATAAATCATAAAAGCTTGCAACCAGCTGTAAAAGGACTTAATAATGGGTTTGCGCCTCTCCTCTTCTGCTCTCTCCTCCTTCTTCTCATACTTATAAAAATCCCTGGATGGAGGGAGGATCAGATTTAAATCCATAAACTCCCCCCTCCAGATTTTTTCCTTCAGCGTGTTTGTGACGTGAAAACCCAGAGGAGAAAGCAGACAGGGCATACATTCTTTTGACAACTTTTCAGGAGCATTTATGTTATCAGGAGCAATTTGTACAGTAATAGGGGGAGAAAGGGGTGTAGCCTTGGTGTCTGCAGAAACTGCTGCCCAGACCCCTGCTGCGTTTGGGGGATAGCCACCCGACCCCTCCTGCTGAGGATCTGTGTGCCCCCTAATCAATGCTATCAGCTGCTCTAATGAAGCAGACAAGCTAGTAAACTGAGCTCCAGTAATGGACTCACCTGCCAGCCCCTGAGCACGGTTTGCTCCAGGGGCTGCTGAAGGAGATGAACACATCACAGTGATAGGGCTGGCTGCTGGCTGAGACGCTGGCTGTGGGGCTGCTGCTGCTCCCCCTCTTCCTCTCCCCTTGCTCCTCGGCGCGCTGTGCTTCTGGCTTGACTTCCCCTGCTGACAAGAAGAAGGTCCTCCTCCCGCTCCTGCTGCTGCCGCTCCGCGCGCCGCCCGGCCTCTTCCACCTACTGCGGGCATAGCGACACCGCGCTGGGACCTGTCAGGGAAAAATGGCTCACCGTGCCCCACGCCACCCAACATGGGCGGAGCGGGGCTGTCCATCAACTTCGGCCCGCGCTTCCTCTTGCTCTGTCTCCGACCCACCGTCGCTTCAGACGAGATTTCTTCCGCTCTCGCGACATCAGTGGACCAGGGCTCCGCGGACTCCTCCTCCAATTACGGCATACCCGAAAGACGCTGTGGGCTGCATACACCGCTGGCACCCGGGACCGGATCGTCTATTTCGCCATCCTCCAGCAACCGAGGACCAGGTAGGGAGAGACACTGTCGCAGCCATGCTTCGCCACCATCTGCTTCGGCCTTGTCCAATAGCTGTCTCAGCAATGCATCCATCTTGAGGGAAAAATAGCTGCGGGACCCACGGGGAGCTTCTCCTGTCGTTCTGGAATCAGGCTGGCACCGACCCAGGCCAGACTGGACCAATAAATACGCTTCCAGGCTGATTCCAGAACCTTCCTAGTATCACCTGACCCTTCTGACCCAATAGCTGGCTACCTCCTGAGCCCACCTGAGCTTACCTGACACACCTGAAATAAATCAAACCTGCCTCAGTTAACTACTAATTTACCACTGCTGTCCTATTCCCTGTCCTTTGTATAACCCCCTGACCGCTGCCTGACCCCAGCCAGCTTAACTCACTATACAGCAGCTCCATTAAACTACCTAATAACCAATACTGCCGCAGTGATCCCATCTAGAAAGGGAGGCCTATGACAGGCACCCCCTTCCTTTTATATTCCCTTGGTATAGAATCTCTTGGAAGCTGTATTTTGTATAAACGCTGTGGAGAGATTATAAAGTCAGAGACAGTGATCTATGTGAGCTTTCATAACCCACAACACGCCTGCTTAAATGTGCAGTTCTGTGTGTATAGCTTATTTATCTTTTTTTTTTTCTTGAATATCTTCTGTAGCATACTTGTAGACTCTGAGCATCTGCTGTAGCATGTCTACAATCTGACGCTTTTTTTGTCATACATGTCTATCATTACATACCCTTAATATAATGCATGCCCCCTTGGTAATGTCAGGGACTAGACATCCCATATCTAATAAACTGATCACGTTATATTCCTTTCATCACCTGGCAAATCAGCAGTGACGTTTATGCTCTTGAGTTCCCAGGTCTATATCTCAGACCATAAGGAGGTGGTCTCCCCCCTTTCTAAGTTGCATTTTCTACATTATCTTAGATTACAAAGGCAGATGGAAATTACACCAGCGGAAAACGATGCCTAAAAGTCCTACTTCACAATCAAGTTGTAATGGTTAAAGTATAATTATCACTAAAATTGTAATTGTGTCCCAGTCAAACAGATGTGTTCGTTAAGCTAGTTTTCTGATTTTTTGGGAGGCTCTTCTCCTGAAAAATACATTTGCGTATTGTAAGGAGGTCCCTAGTCCAGTATGCTTATGTATTGCAGTACCTGGAACATCAGTACTTCCATAGGTGGGAGTAATATAAACTCTGCTTTATATAAAAAGCATGACTTCCACGTTTTAGCTGGAGATTGACCATTTGCTATAGCTCCCTTACTAAAGCACATGCCTGGTGCAAGAGATGGCTAAGTAGGATATAATACCTGTTTAGCATAATAGTTTGAGACTTGTATAAAGGGATACAAACAAAGCCAACAGATAACACTTTAAAGCCTTGTACACACTACTAGTTGAATGAAAAAAACTGAGGTTGGAGCCACTGTACTAACAATCCGATGTTAGTAGAGTGATCTCCCCTGCTGAGATATTGTGTTCTCACAAGAGGTCGCCCCCCCCCCCCCCGACCAACCAGAACACTCTGGTCAGAGCTCCCAGTCATTGGCTGAAGGCGCTGATTGGGAGCCGGTAGGCAGACCTTTTTTCGTCTTGAGCCTTTGACTGGCTGCCATACACACAGGCCGAATATCGGCCGTCTTCTATTCAACCGGCCAATTTCCGGTCAACATTTAGCCCATGTGTACTAGGCTTAAGAAAGCTGAGAAAACACTGGGGGGGGCAAAGTTTAGAGCAAAAAGAGAAAGCACCAAGATAATGAGGAAAGTGGGTCAGATTTGTATGTGAGGGAGTGTATAGCATTTAAAGTTTGTATACACAAGAAGTCTTTGTTCAGTGACAAAATAACCTTGAAGAGTATCTAAAGCTAAGAACAAAATTATAATACATTTCAGCTTGGCAGTCTTGCTTCTTGTCTTGTTTTGACAGATTTTTTTTCCTGACCTTTTCTTTTTTATTTTCACCTACCAGTAAAGCCCACTGGGTTGAACGAAAAATAAAAACAGATAGGGGTAGATTCAGGTAAGAGATACGACGGCGTATCTCCAGATACGCCGTCGTATCTCTGAGTGTGCAGCGTCGTGTCAATGCGCCTGATTCATAGAATCAATTACGCATAGATTTGACTAAGATCCGACCGGCGTAAGTCGTTTACGCCGTCGTATCTTAGTTGCAATTTTAGGCTGGCCGCTAGGTGGCGCTTCCGTATATTTACGCGTCGAATATGTAAATTAGGTAGATACGCCGATTCAGAAACGTACGTTTGCCCGGCGCATTTTTTTACGTCAATTACGTTAGGCTTTTTTCGGCGTATAGTTACCCCTGCTATATGAGGCGTATCCTATGTTAAGTATGGACGTCGTTCCCGCGTCGAGTTTTGAAAATTTTACATCGTTTGCGTAAGTCGTTCGCGAATAGGGCTGGACATAATTTACGTTCACGTCAAAAGTTCACGTCGAAAGTTCGTAAAATACGTGAAATACGTGGGGTCACAGTAAATTTGAATAAAACACGCCCACACCATCCACATTTGAATTACACAGGCTTACGCCGGACCACATACGTTATGCCGCCGTAACATAGGGCGCAAGTTCTTTCTGAATACGGAACTTGGCCCTAAATTACGGCGGCGTAACGTATCTGAGATACGTTACGCCGCGCGGATAGATACTCCACTGTATCTGAATCTACCCCATAGTGTGTACTGGGCCTAACACATGCTACTCACTGCACTGCACTGCACTACAAACAACTCCAACTCTCCTCTCCATAACACAGAGGAGGAATTCTCCAGACAGCTTGTGTAACTGATGAGTGCAGCAAAGGGAGAAAGGACAGAAAGTTTTTAGCAGACAAATTTTTTGGAATTGCTTCCCATTTCTGGGTTACTCTGTGAGTAATATAGCAACTATCTCTTCTATATATATTTTTTCATCTTGGAGCATAATTGCTTACCACTAAAATCGTTTTACATCCTATTTAGAGTACAGCGCATGCATCAGACTCCTGATGAGTGGCGAAAGGCCATGAAACGCGTAGAGTGTCCATCTAGTGATGCCCAATCATGTTTTTTCTAAAATATCTTACTAATCATCTTTGCTTGTACTAATTTTATGAATTTGTATATATTATTTATGTCTGAATTGAAATTATTTGATGTCATGAATTTTACTGCCTGCTGCTAATTATGCCCTAGTGATCAATTTTCTATTATTATTAAATTTATATAATTATATCAACTTATGTTGAATTCGTGCAACTGTATTTTTACATCATGAATGCTTTATTATTATATGGTCTTATTATGTTTTCCAATTGTACTATCATGTACTGTTCCTAGGGATCTTTGGCAATCAGTTTCCTTTCATGTGACATATCCACATCATTATACACACCCACAGGTCTCATTTAAAGTCCCAATCCTACCCCTTCTGGTCTTTACACATATATATGCAGGAATGGAGGCCTGTTGGTGTATAATCCCAGGTAGAGATGCGCGTGCGTGCCCGTTAGCGCACGATTGGTGCCATTTCTGCTTTTAAAGTTAGCAAGCTGAAGTGTCACTTTGCTGTCTGATCAAGAAAGAACAGGAACAGGAAGCAGCTGGCTATCTAGCTTAGACTTTCTAAGTTAGACAATCAGCTAGCCAGAAAATGAATAATATCAAAGTTAGAGATATTTAACATACTATTAATAGGACAATTTTCATCTTTGAATGGAATTCCACTTTAAGGCTCCATTCATGCTAGTACATTTTCTCTTGCATCCGCTATTATGCTGTAATATATGACAATGGAAATCACATTATTCTCTATGGTGCCAGTTCACATCAATACAACATGGGGCAGTGTGATTTTCGAAAAGGTGCATGTCTTTTAGCTCCATAAATTTAAATGGGAGCTCATGAAAATCACATGAAAAATGCATGTGCGCACAGTTATGGCAGGGGTTTGTGTTTAACCCTTTCACTGCCAACGCCATTTTTTTTTTATTTTTTTTGCAAGAAACATTTTAGGCTTGAAAATTTCATAAAACTCCCAAATATATATATATATATATATATATATATATATATATATATATATATATATATATATTTTCTGAAAGCACCCTAGTACAGCCTGTCTCAACCTTTTTCAGCACAGAGGAACCCTTGCAATTACTTTTTGGACTCAGGGAACCCCCGCTTAAAGCTACTATATCTACAACTCATGATACGTTAGTGTGATGGTCAGTGGGAAAAATATTCTGTAGAACTACCCCCTTACAGATAGCTAAAAAGATCAATGGTGTAGTGGGAACTTATCTGAAAGGCAGAAATTGTGCATTGCTCAATGAACCCCTAGCAACCTCTGGAGGAACCCTAGGGTTCCATGGACCCTGGTTGAGAAATCCTGCCCTAGAGAATAAAATTGTGGCAGTTCCATTTTTATGTCACACAATATTAGCCCAACGGCTTACGAAACACAACACTTTGACAGAAATGGCAACATTTCTGTAAAAATACACTAGACTAAATTTTAGGGCACATAAACGCAATATATTACAAAGATGAGGCTGCATCGAGTAAAAAGATATCCAACATGTCATGTCTTAAAATTGCCTGTTAAACAGCGACAAACTTTTTTTTTTTTAAATAACAAACATGTCATTTTTACCTGCTCTGTGCAAGGGTTTTGCATAGAGCGGCCCCGATCTTCCTTTTTTGGGGACCCCCAGCAGCGCTCCTGGCTCCTCCTCTTTAACGAGTGCCCCCACGGAGAGCCGCATTCCATGGGGGTACTCGTGTGGGCGTGCTCCTGGGTCCTGCTGCTCAGCCTCGCCCTGTCTCCTCTGTCACTGGATTTGTTTGGTAGCAGCGGGAGCCAATGGATCCCACTGCTATCAACCTATTCAACGAGGCCCTGAGGCAGCGGTTGGAGCTGCTTGGCTTGTTCTCATCGCTGGAACGATCGGGTTCAGACAGGGGCGGACTGACAACACTCAGCATCCCAGGACCAAAAAAATCAAGGGCCTCCTGTCATGCCCCACCTATGACCAACCCCACCCATGGCTCACCCCTGACCCTGCCCCTATGTTTTGCACAAAGTACAACTTCTGCCTTTTTTTTTAATGGAACCTGGAGGGGGTCTCTCTCTAACAGTGTCCATTAGAGACTCTCTGTTAGTGAGAGACCCCCCTCAGGACCCATTAGAGACTACAAAGGAATATAATGGGACCTGGAGGGGGCCTCTTTCTAGCATAAGTGTACAGTGAACACCTTCATTCACTCTGGTCCTCACAGGACCCCCTCCTTGTGCCATGACTCTCACCCCTGCCTCAACCTTGGACTTGGAGCAAGGCGGCAGCCTTTGCCATATGCGGGATGGTAGAACTAGAGGGTTTTTAGCAGGCCCACTGCACATAATGAAGTTGCGTGCAAGTGTGCAGGTCCTCACTGTGTCTATTTGAGATTCTATGGTAGAAGTAGTCCCCCACAATGCCCATCAATACAGCCTTATCAGTGCCCATGAATGCAGCATCATCAGTGCCCGTCAATACAGCCTCATCAGTGCCCATCAATGCAGCTTTACCAGTGCCCCTCAATGCAGCTTCACCAGTGCCCCTCAATACAGCTTCACCAGTGTCCCCTCAATACAGCTTCACCAGTGCCCCTCAATACAGCTTCATCAGTGTCCCCTCAATACAGCTTCACCAGTGTCCCGTCAATGCAGCTTTACCAGTGTCCCCTCAATGTGCATGGGGGTTAGAGTGGAGAGCCGCTGAATTACACAGAGCGGGTCATCGGATGTCCCGCCTTCTTAGACAAACGTCACGTCTATCAAAAGAGACGGTGCAGGAGGCAGGACATCTTATGACAGCGCTCGCCGGGTAAACGGGAGATCCCCATTCTGTGAGATTTAGCTGCGCTTACCCTCCCCCTTTACCCTTCAAGGCAGCACGGGGGCCCAGAAACATGGTCGCTGGGGGCCTGCGGTTGCAAGTTTTTGTCCCTGGACGGGCCCTGAGAGTTCCAGCAGGTTGCACTGGTGGGCCCCCTCCAGAAACTAGGCCCTCAAATCACAGTCGAATGGACTGACTGGTCAGTCCGCCCCTGGGTTCAGGTAAGAAAAAGAGGGGCTCTGGGGGGGCTGCTGCAGCACAGAAGGTTGTGATAAAAAAACTACAGGGTAGTTTTACAGAAGTCGATTGGTAGATCAACTTCTGTACAACCTCCCTGCCCAAAAATGGATTAAAATTCATGTGGTCCCTGCTGAACCGGCCAAATTTAGATCCAAGTATGGCCACATTTGGACTTTTTTAAACTCAGAGAATCTAAAAAGGGAAGTCATGCATTATATTTTAGTGTTTGGCAGGAACTAGCCAAGTTAAGTAATGCTGGAAACTCTGCTATTGTTTCTCTGATGCTGGAAGCAGGTTAAAACTGGTTACCTCAAGCTTGAATCCTGAATAGCCATGTGAACTCTATTGCAATACCTGTACAAAAAGACTTATGCCGCGCACACACGATCAGGCTTTTGCCCGGCCAAATCAAATTGGAATTCCGACGGAATTCCATCGGAAAAAAATAGAACATGTTCTATAATTAAACTCTGATGGAATTCATTGGAATTTCCGATGAAAAAACTCTGATGGGGCTACACACGATGGGAAAATTCTGATAGTGTGTACGGGGCATTACATAGTTGTATAGTTGGAAAGGTTGAATAAAGAAACAGGTCCATCCAGTGTGTGTGAGAATCACAACCATTCCCAAAACACATCTTAAAGTTTTTCTAATTTATCAACACTCCCTATTAACACAAGTAGCCGGAAAGGGAGTTCTACATCCTTACCCCTCTAACAGTAAAGAACCCCTTATACAGTTTAAGATTGAACCACTTCTAGGCCAACTTTATTGTGTGGCTGTGCATCATTAGAGACCTTAGATTAAATAGTTTTCTCCCAATGAAACAGTCACCATTTAAGGACTTGTATATTGCAATTATATCCCCACTTAAAGGAGTTGTAAAGGAAAAAAAATGTGTTTGCTCAAATGACTGTTTACAGGGTATAGAGACATAATAGTTAACTGATTCCTTTTAAAAACGATTACAAATAGATAAAAAACAATCATATAATGTGCCTTTAGTTTTTGCATGTTATGCTGCCTCTGTGCTGTATAGAGCCATAGAGAAGTGAGGGTTTGAAAACTAAACTAGAAGCTCCCAGTACTGTGGTCCAAAGGAAACAGACAACCAGGAAGTGTCCAGAACAGAGCAGAATTACAGCAACATCAGAGCAAAAACGAACAATGAGGACATGAAACCAGGACTGCAGTAAGGTAAAGGAAGCTATTTAGCTAACAAAAGAAAATCTTTTAGTGACCCTTTAAGTGTCTCCTCTCTAGGGAGAATAAGTTTAATGTTTCTAGTCCTTTCTCATAACTGAGGTTCTCCAGCCCCTTTATTAGCTCTGTTGTGCTTCTTTCTGTTAGCTACCAAATGAGGAATCAATCAGAGCTGGACAGACAGAAGAAGAGGAATCATTAAGAGTTGTACAGAATCAAGGAGAATAATCATTTGGAGTTGTACATAGAGAGGAAGTTGTCCCTGGTTTTGTTACTATCAAGTTGGGCATCCCATAATTACTTTTCCCCTTCCAAGCTAATACACCATAATAAAACATCAAAACAAAGATCAAACATTGTTCCTTGTCTCTAGAGAATGTGTGGAAGTTACTTGTGGTCTTGCTGTGTGGCAGTGGGGAACCCGGTCATTTGCAACCCTTATAGGGGTAGTGCTTCAATTCTATATATTTATATACTGTATATATACATATATCACACTCTATAGATAGAAACACAGATGACTACTTTTGTAGTGGTGGAGCTCCTCCTCTTTGTATCATTAACATATTGAGGATAATGCACTGTAGTGGATCAGTGATGAAACAGTAACATTGTGACTTTTCATTTGTGTTTCAGCAGAAGAGATGTGGAGATAATCAGGGTGCCAAGACTTAGCAGTTTTGTACACGAGGGTCAGTACAATGTAAAAGCAGCTGTTCCTTGTCCTGTAGGGTGTGGTTAAAGGACAGAATGACATTTAAAGCATTTATTAAGGAAAAATAAGATGTGTGGAACTGTAACAATCACACAGGAAAAAATCACCCCGAGATGAATTGAAAACAATGAACATTATTCCATAAAAGGAAGTTTATTGCTGGGCTCCCTGAGCTGCCTCGTTTGGACTGTTTTATGTTAGTAAGACAAAGACTAAACAGACCTTCACATTTTCAGTATTAACTACTAAAAATGAAAAATTGATTGTTTGTGCTCATAGAGGAGGGACAGGCTTGTGAAATACAGCAGCATCTAGAATAAAACTGCTGATTTCTTCCTATTACTGTAGCTCTCAAGCTCTTTACACAGTTGGCTTTCCAATTATGAATCCAGAAAATATCTACAGTATGTCAGACTAAATAATTGGTTTAAATGCATCATATGCACCTACTGAGTAAAAACTTTTAGTACATGTATCTAGGTCAGGACAACGCTTTTTATTTGTGTTTAAAGTGGAACTCTTGTCAGGTTTTTATTGATGTCTCTGATTGGGTAGGTTTTCCCCAATGACCTGGAAATGAAAAAGGATTTCAGTGGTAACTTTATTCTAAACTAGCTGAATACCCGGCGTTGCCCGGTCTTCCTATCTTAACCTTTTGGGGAGGAAAATGAAGAGACCACAGTCCCATATACTTGCATGGGACTTGAAACAAAAACCCATCTTTTATATAAGGGTGTAGGTAAGGGTTAATTTAACTGTCATATATTTTTATTTGGCATATAAGTAATATGTGTACCAGGTATTATTGAAATATCTCCAGGCGTACAGAAGTTATGTGGGAACATACATTTCCCATTGATTTGCATGGGACTTTAAACAAAAACCCCGACCCTCACAAATGGGGGTAGTTAAGGCATAAATTAACTATCCTATAGTTTAAGTGGACATATAAGTAACATGTGACCAAGTGTTATCGAAATATCTACAGCCGTTATGAAGTAACATGTATTTCCCATAGAGTTGAATGGGACTTTAAAGAAAAACCCCGACCATGGCAAATGGGGGTGGGTAAGGGTTAAACCACCTATCCTATGTTTGTTGCTGACATATAAGTAACATGTGTGCCAAGTTTCATGTTAATATCTTTAGCCGTTTGGACGTGATGCTGGAACATACATACATACATACATACATACACACACACGTTGAGTTTTATATATATAGATGAGGAATAACCCAGTTTTTATGAGAAAAGGTGTCCTCACTGGATAATTATCACTCATTTACCTGCCAACTGCTGTAATTTGGGTTTTCCTTTACTTACATCCCCAGAACAGAAAGCTGCCTGTCCTGAATAGTGAAGGTGAATATTACCAAGGAGGGCACAGACATCATTAATAATTATTCTCATAAAATTGACTGGGTTTCCATTTTAGGGTCTTCAAATCTCAAATTGCACACATGGCTACACGTTTATTAGATATTTAACAATTTTAATATGTTCTGATAAAAACTGTCCAGATTATCCCTCGTTTAGCGTGAGATTTGGTAGACGTTTGTAGCTGGCCAGGATGGTCCTTAATAATATGGTTGCTTTATTTGGGATGAAAGTCTGCATTTCAATTACTTGAAAGCGTTATGTACCTCTACCATCTGGGGTTGCCATGTTTTCTCTGCCTTTTCCATAATGTTAAAGTAGAACTAAAGAGACATTTTTTGTTTAATTTTGGATAGGGGGGTGGAGTTATAACCTCTGTAATTTTTTTTGCCACCCGTGTCTCCTTGGGGGTTTTCTTCCACTTTCGATGATAATGGTAAACGGGGCAAATAGAGAGGGCCAATCTCCTAAATGGGGGCACAGGCTGCAGTACAAACAGGTGTTCAAATCCCTCTCCACTCTATCCAAAACTGAAAAAAAATATTTTTTGTCTTTTTAATATACTTTAAAAGCAGTATAAATTTTCCTACCTGCACCTTGTGCTTTCCACTTGCATACAATGTGCATTGACCATGCAAGTGCATGATGTGATTTGTTGCTCTGTACACACAGCCTCTAGCAGCATACATATTCACATTGCAGTGTCAGAAGTTTCTGTTTGTGTTCAAACATGAACAGGTGACATCGAACTGCACAGGTTAAAGTGGTCCTAAAGGCAGAAGATTTTTTACCTTAAAGAGTGACCCCACTTTTCCAGAGAAATAAACATTCCCCTCTGGGTAATCTATGTGCATTGCAAGGATTTTGATAAACTTTGTTATCCCAAAGAAATAGCTGTGTGTTTCTTTGTGTACATGTGTATAGTGAGTCTGTATGGGAGTGGTTTAATAATTATCAATCAGCTGATTCACCTGAAGCAAAGTGGCAGGGTTTGCATCCCTTTTGACGTGATTTCCCATTGGGAGTTTCTCACCACCAATTACATTTTTGTTGCAGGGGATGCTCAAAATCTGACTTGTATCTTAGTTCAGACTTCTGGGAAAATCAGTGAGCCAATAATACAAAGCAGGAAATTAGATTCTGTACATCATCTGTGTAGAGGACACCTCCAGGTAGCCATATTGCATTTTACAGATAATTAAAGAGCTGCAGATTGAAAAGGAAAGGGAATTTTTCATTTCAGTTAAAATTCAATTACCATAGGGCATGTATAGCATTTGTATACACTATATTATCTTGTTTCTACTTTTTTCACACAAAATTGGAGGTAAAAAACATTCAGAGTTTAGCACCACCCCCCCCCCCTCTCCCCCCAGCCCTCTTATACTTTCCTGAGCCCAATCTCGATTTACTTTTCTTGGCTCTTTCCCTCCTCATAAACTTAGAGACAGCAGTGGGATCCATTGATCCTTTTCTGCTGTCAATCACAGCTAGTGATGAGGGAGTGGGAGGTGGGGCAAAGCCACGCTCTGTGTGTCTAAGAGCCGGCTTGTGAGTGAGCCCTCATGAGTGCCCCCCAAACCAGTGGCCTGCTATGATGAGCACATGTGGGGTTGGGAGCCAGTGGCAGACCCCAGGAGAAGAGGATCAGGCTGCTCTGTGCAAAATCATTGTACAGAGCAGGTAAGTATAACATCTTTCCCTTCTTTTTTTAAATAAAGGTTTACAAAAGACTTGAATTCATGACCTCTGTCTGAAGTCTGGCAACTGACATCCCCTGTGAAAACATTTGATATTTCACAATCCATAGGTCTCTCAGTCTAGTGTTCTGAAGGTGAAATAATTAGATCTGATAGACACAAGCAGGCAGAGATACAGAACATAAGGGGTCCAAGAACAGAGCCTTGGGGGACCCCTACAGAAAGAGGAAATGGAGAGGAGGAGACAAAGTTGTAGCGATGTGATTGGTAGGAGGAGAATCAGGATAGAGCAGAATTTTGGAGTAGAGTTTATTAAAAAGAAGTGGGTGGTCAACTGTATCAAATGGAATCATATCAGAGAACTCACTGATGCAGCTGGAAGATTTTTTTTTTTTAAATTACATTAGCATTCCCATATTTGTGATGCAGCACAGAGTGGGTGGCAATACATGCACTGGACTCTGCATTCCCGAAAAAGGAAATAGCCTTGTCCCTCTGGCAAAAACGGACAAGATAGCGGTGGAAAGCCATGAACGTGGGGAATCGATTCCATCTGGGTTGGGCTATTCTGCCAACTGCGGCCACAACATGCGAACCCATCATTACAAGGTAAGATAAACAAACAGCACTAGGAAGCTTCATTCACACATGCATTCACACATGCAGCTAGGGAGCAAAGGACTGGTAAAACCAGGCAGTTCAGATGCAGTTTTACCGCCCCAAATCATCCACCTGAGCTGCTCAGGACTGTACACATGTCACAGTTGGCATGCTGTTCTTCACAGACATTGCAGAAATAAAACAGCAAGTCAGAGTTAGCAGTTGTTACCGCTGCTGAATGTGACCAATGTAAATCTATGGGGCAACATTGCAACTGCCCCGTATTTGCATACAGTGCATTAAATTGTGGCCTGGTAATGCAGCATTTATAGTGTTAAACCAAGTGCTGAGGAGGCGACTTGTTCACAGATGCATTGTCCTCTGAAGAATGATCCACGTTGGATCACTCTTTATAGAACACGGCATGTGTGAACAAGTTGTAAAAGTAAACAAAAAAGGGAACCTTTGACAGGCAGGTTTATCTTTGATCATCTGATAGAGATACAAGAAGCCAGTTGGTGATTCAAGCTCCAGGGTTCACTCATTAGTTACACATTGCAAAAACACAACTGTGTCAATTATTTATTCAGTCCTCTCCCATGATTCCTTTTCCAGCCTGTATCCTCTGATTTTATTAAATTTTCATGTAAAATGCCCCCACTTTCCCACGTTCAACTCTCCAATTAGCAGACAGAGGCCACTACTTCCACACAGGGAGAAAAGGTCCTTCTCTGTAGCATGTATGCAAAGAGAAGACTTTTCTACTCAGGCTGTGGCTGCTTTCTAAATAAAATAAACTGCATTGTATATGACTTTACACAACTTTAGTTCTGATGCACAGAGAATGTATTTGACTAGTTTAAAGGAGAAGTAGGGCCAAATCTCCTTTGGCCCTACTTCTTTAGTGGGTCACAAGAGTGCACTTAGTAGCCAACAGTGGGCTAAAGGCTTAATGCCCATTGCCAACTATCCTGCAGAAATCAATGTTTCCATATGACAAGGTTTCACAATCTGACAACCGTCATATGAAATGAACAGAACAAAATTACAATTTGTTAGATATCAAACATATAGATACTTTGCATATTTCTCTTAGGAGGGCTAATGTGTCTTATTTACCTGCCTTCTGGTCCTTGAAAATTAGACATGTTTGGTGTCTAACCCATTGGAAGCTTCTTATACATACCTTTTTTTATAAAGGTAACTCCATTACAGCAGGAGTTATGGAAAACAAATTATAGTTAAGCTTTAGAGATATATGAAAGCTCAGTTTTTGGCCAAAAGTATAACTTACAGATGTGTAGTGCTCCGTTTATGACTATTTATGAGGGGGCCTCATCAGATCCTGCTAGTAGAGGTTTATAATATTTCTGCATTCTATCTATCAAATGTGTTTTAAGCTGGTTTAAGTGTTGCTATTTTAAACACATTCATGACATTCAAATCGGAGTGTTTTTGTTATCAACCTGTGATTTTTGGGGATAATAATGGTGGCACTGTGTTAAGTACCATGCCCCCATACTCTCCACACAGGAGAGGTTTAGCAAAATCTCACTATCAACACCACACTGGAATAAGTCATCATTCTGAGATACTATTTCACACCGACTATCTCAAATCCATGAGATATGTATGAGTGTTTAGGATTTGAGCCTCTGTAAGGTTTTTAGTGCTGTATCTTTGCTGGGGAGATTCACCCTCCTTTGTTTGCCTTGTTGACCATTTTCTTAGAATAAAAAGTGATAGGACATCCAAAACTTTGTGGTATTAAATGGAACAGGAAAGGAGGGGAAATCTTCCAGTTTGGAATGCTTGTTCTGGTGACAGCTAATGAGGAATTTCCACTCACTTTGGAGAGATTTTTTCTCACTTCCTGTTGCTTTTGGGACAAGACATGAAGGAAAAACCCTTCAATGGAACAAACACAGCAGAAGAAATGGATAGTAATATTTAATCCTTATCCCCTCTATCTGAACAAAGGTTTTGTTTATATGCTTTACAGTAACTGTGTCATTTGGTTGAAAAAAAAAATAGAATCTAGGAACTATGGCCTTATACTCATGATTCCCACTCTCTGTTCCTCTAATCTCCTACAGCCTCTTCACATTTAACACACATTAATGATTCCGGGGTCAGTGGAAGGAACCACTATATGACATGGGGATCAGGCATCAGATGCCCCTGAAATTGTTAAATATGAAGAATTCTCAGGGAGCCAAACCTCTGAGAGAAAAGGAAGATTGGAGGAATAGGCAGTGGGACAAGCAAGTAAAAAGCCTCTCTATTTCAGGTCCTGGTTATGTTTTGATTTAATTCCCTTTAACCACATGACAGTCCTTTCAATGCTACATTGTTAGCAATTTTTTGTCTCTAGTACACGTTGAACAAGAATGTAGCAAAAAAAAAAGGGAAAAATAAATACATTACATTTATCTGCCTACAGAGTAAAATATATACATAAATATCTTGCAGATGACTAGTGTCACATTTAGAACAATTCCTTATGACATCATTATCTGATTTTTCTTTCAGGGTCAACAAACATTTCTAAAAAAATGGCTCTTACACTGCAAAAGTAATGTATTCATTATTGCTGTACTTTCATTAAACAGGCAAATGTAATCCCATACGGTCTCATTAAAAACCAATGATTAAAGGAACTAAAAAAAAGCAGCTAGACATGCAGCACCTCACTAATGCCGCGTACACACCATCACTTTATGTGATGAAAAAAAACGACACTTTCTGTGAAGTAAAAAATGACGTTTTTGAAACTTCAATTTTCAAAGACGAAGTTGCCTACACACCATCGTTTTCTCACAATGATCTTGCAAAGTGAGGTTACGTTCCACCACGTTTTACCATTGAAGCTTGCTTCATAAGTAGCTTCTGGGCATGCGTGGATGAAAAAACGTCTTAGAAAACAACGTTTTTTGCTACACACGGTCAATTTCTGTGAAGTAAAAAGTGCACTTTTGAAAAACGACACATAAAATTGAAGCATGCTTCAATTTTTTTTGGTCGTTTTTTAAAAGACATAAAACGACGTTTTCCCCCACACACAGTCAATTAAATTGACGTTTTTATAAACGTCATTTTTTTTCATCACATAAAGTGATGGTGTGTACGGGGCATAAGTTATTAACATTCAACATTGGGTAAAGCAATACTGAATGACTATCTATCTGCATTGTCTAGTAAAGAAAATGTAGTTAGAACTCTCAAACCATACAGCTTTATGGCAACATTCCACATGAAAACGCAGTGCATTGCAAAGCACCTGCTGTCATGCATTGAAGTATGTTGCATTAGTCAGACTATTAATTTTGAATGGGCTGTCAAAGCACCTTAATGTATGGCAAAATAGGTCCAGTGTGATTTTCAGCCCAAGCCTTTGATCTGTAAACGTTATACCATGAGATTGTATTAACATGTTAAAAACTGTTCAGACAAACCAAAAAAAACAACTAGATATGCAGTAGTTCAGGAAGCTAATACCATTCAACATTGGTTCGTCATAGCTATGACTAAGCCTCTATCCATGATGTGAAACATGTTAGCTTTTTTGTCCCCTATGTCCACTTTCTACCATTGATTGCAGTGTTGCATGCATTTTTGGATGTTATACAGCTTTGGATTTTATCCTTTGTTTATTTTGTTTCAATAAATCGCCTATCAGAGTGCGGCAGTCCAGGAACATTTATTTTTTCCACGGATCAGCTCAGAGTCTGCACCTGTCAGTACTACAGGGCGGGAGCACAGCATAGGTCGCAGGGCTTGGAGCAGTACTCTTTTCCATTCAACATTGGTTGCAACAATATTGAATGGCTATCTGCATTGTACAATAAAGGGTTTGGAACTGTCTAACCAAACAGCTTTATGGCAGCGTTCAACATCACCAAGCAGTGCGCAGCAAAGCGCGTGTTTTCATGTATTGAAGCACATTGCAATAGACAGATTATTCATTTTGAATTGGCCGTGAATGCAAATTAGGTCCAGCATGATCTTCAGCCTTAGACAACGCTTTGTACAGAGCATATTGCATTGCAGTTTGCTATAACATAGGTGCATTGTAGCGCACTTTAGCTTTAGGATGCAATTAGCTTGGCACTCGCAGTGTGTTACTGTGTGTAGAAATATCATGCAATATGTTATAAACATGCCCATTGGAAAACTTTCCTTTGTTTCAAATAAAAACTGCAGCTGTATTGTTAGGCATCATTTTACTTAAACTCTGCTTAAAAAATAAAAAAGAATGAGCCCCTGGGTGGGTGCTGTGATGCACTGCATACTAGCATATTATGACAGACTTATGAGTTAAAGGAAGCCCTCCAGCACTGCAATGCCAGTATTAGGGCGCTTCCACCTTCACCCGGTTTTCCTTCCGGGTTCTATCTGTTCACCTTTTTGAATGGCTCAACCCAGATGGAGTCAATCCTGTGTGGGAGTCACATTGACACAGACTGGGTAACGTGCATGTTCACTGAGCTGCCCATACATGAGAGCTGACAGACAGGAGGAAGCCTTCATGGCAGAAGAGACCAACATGGTCTTATTTGTCATAGAAAACCTGGCCTATCAGCACATTTTAAATAAGCGAGTTTAATATCACTTTAATTCCTTTTCATTTGGTATAGATATTTTGTTCCATTATACTCTGCAGTCTATAAAAAGGCTAATATAGTCATTCAAAGGAACTGCATACAGTGCATAACTTAAAACAAATTATGTTCTGCTTTGAAGCGCTTACAGTTGATGGAACAGGGATTATAGAGGCCGTGTCACAATACAAATACAAAGACAGAGTCAAAGCCCTTCTTACTGTGCATCATTTTTCAGGATAGAGATAAAACTCAGTTGTGGCAGATTCCCTACGAATGAACTGCACTTGGTCATGGGATAGAGACACACTGGGAAGTGAAGTGCCTCCGGCTCTGTGTCAGACCTGTATTTCCCAGTAGCTATGAATCCCTTTACATCATCATTTTATCCTTCTCTGTTGGTGGGCTCTGTGCCACTGAGTGTTATCCCTTTGGCAGTAAAGGGGTGAGGATGCATAGTAAAAGGAAAGAATCAGACTTTTCACTAGTGCCCCTACATCTTATATGCAATATCTTTAATATTTAAAGGAGTTGTAAAGGCAGAAGTTTTTTTTTTAATCTTAATGCATTCTATGTGTGAAGCAGCCACCCCAGCCCCCCTAATTACCTACCTGAGCTCCTTCTCTCTCCAGCGATGTCCACGATCCCCTCAGCCGTCCAGTACACTCCTTCTGATTGTCAGAGACAAAGCAGCGGTGCTATTGGCTCCCTTGGCTGTCAAACAAAGTCATTCAGCCAATCAGGGGAGATAGGGGCCAGGTCGGGGCTTTGTGTCTGAATGGATACACAGAGCTCTGACTCAGCTTGGGTGCCCCCTGTAGCAAGCTGCTGGCTGAAGGGCACTCAAACGAGGGAGGGACTAGGATCAGCAAAGAGGGACACGAGAAGCGGAGGATCCAGGCTGCTCTGTGCAAAACTAACTGCACAGAGGAGGTAAGTATAACATGTTTGTTATTACAAAAAAAAAAGCCTTTACAATCACTTTAATAGTTATTTATGTTAAAGTGAACATATTATGTACATGACGTTATGTAATCACACCCAATATGCCTATATCATGCCAATTCTACAGAGTACCTGTGTGTACCTGTATTCAAGAGCACCAGGGACTTTTGAACTACAAAATATAGACTCATAAGTCTACTTTGTGGTACTGAATAGCTACTGTATAGTCAAAATGAACCCTGTACTGAAATGAAAAGTAAACTGCAAACTGTGCAAAACATATAGGGGTTGATTTACTAAAGTGAAATCCACTCCGCACTACAAGTCCACTTGTAAATGCAGTCGCTGTAGGTTGCTGTGGATCTGAGGGGAAGCTCTGAAATAAGGCCAAACTCTGAAGATGTTATCATCCAATCATGTGCAAGCAAAAATGCGTTTTTTTATTTTTTTTTGCATGTCCTCCTCAGATCTACAGTGACTGCAGATGCAAGTGCACTTTTCGTGCAAAGTGGATTTGCCTTTCGTAAATAACCCCCATAGTGTATACCCATTGCTTAAGTTAGCGTATGTGCACACCAGAATCATGCATGCTTGTATTAAACACATATCGGTTATGTTTTTCTTGCACCATGATGGATTATATTAAAGCGACATTAGAGAGAAAGTAAAAGTCAATGCGAAATAATGCAGCAGCCTTTTTTCCCCATTGATTCCCCATTTATTGAGCCTCAATAAAGCTTGTACATTTGCATGACCAATTTAAAGAAATGAATATTTAAAAGTACATGCATTTTGCAGTGGTTCTAAGCCACAGAGCCCCAACCTTTCTCCTGTCTGGCACTGGTTTCTTGCCTATTCTGACAGATAGACATTGGAGCAAATGGAGATCATGCTTTAACAGAAGTGTACTGTCCTGCATTCCTGCCAGCCCCTGGAGTGGGGGTGGAGATGTGGGGGTCCTTCTGGCTAGATTTGGCTGTCTAAGAATCCCTCAACGTGATGCACACCAGAACCAAGCTTCCTTACTAGTACAGAGCAGCAGCTGGAGTTGGCTGGAAGGAGCCTTGTTGTTTTGCCCTCATTCCATGGACCAGATGGATTGCAGAACAGCGCAGATCTTGGTATCCTGGAGGATCTTGGTGTATTTTCCACTTATGACTGTCTGTGCAAGACTGACACTGCAGTGGAGCCCCATTTATAGGCAGGAGATCCATGTGGAGCTGGAGGTGGAAAATGGTCTTTTTGATCAGCACAGAGCTGTGCTGAAAATTCACAGGAGTCTCCTGCAGCCACCAGATTAGACTGAACTACAGTGTATAAGGTAGAAAAGCGTGAAAAATTCACCTGTTACGTTCCCAACAGATCATTGAGATTTGCTGATCAGGCTAATTTGACTGTCCCTAAATTTAGAAGAACTAAATGTGGAGGTAGGACGCTTGATGCACAAGGTTCAATATTCTGGAATTCTCTACCTCTATACATAAGACGTGAGAAGGATTTATTAAAATTCAGGAAGTTTTTAAAAACTTTATTTTCTCAAGTGTATGGCCCTAATTAGGGTAAGATATTAGTATTTTGTAGTTCTTTTAAATGTTATTATGTGGTTTTATATTGTTATCCTACAGTAATGAGAGATTTGTTTTGTACATGTATATGTTGGTTCTATGAGCACATCGAGGCCTTCGGGTAATGACTGCGCTCCCAATAAGCATTTTAATAAATAAATAAGGTAGAAAAGCGTGCAATCTACGGCTGGGATGATGTATGTGGCTCCTGAGGGTGTCCAGCTTGGGGTATGCACTCATGTTTACATTCCCTTCCTGGATTATTATTATCTTTTACTGGAGCTACACACGGTCCTTATCCTGAAAAATTTTCTCTGCTGTCTGAACCAAAAGGAAGGCCGGGTGAAAATAGAAAGCCCTGCCAGCAGTGACAGCATGCTGCTGGAGGGCTTCATTTTTAAGGTAAGTTTCACATAATGTGCTAGTATGCTATGCATACTAGCAAATTATAACATTGCCTTACAGGGGAACAGTTTTTTTTAATCTTTCAGTTTACTACCACTTTAACATTATTTTAAAAATGGAAACTGAAGTTGTTACTAATAGGAATCAGATTTCATTTTTTTTTTTTTCATTTTTGGTCAGTTGCTGTGGGAAACTACAATTGTGTGCCATTTTTCTCCTCTTCAGTTTCACTGGATCAACCGTATAGATTCTTATGGTAGTTCTCAAATTAAATTATCTATAGGCCAATTTTTTTGTCTATTATGTATAGAATAGGGCAGGCTTAGAATGGGACAACAATAGGTTGATTGCAGTCTACCTGTCGATCATGGTCATGGAAGGTTTTGAAAAAAATTAACAGGCCTTGGTCTCCCTAAGGTTGAGAACCACTGCTCTAGAGAAGGCTGTGTGATTCTTATTCTTAAATAACAATACATAATATTTAAGAATTCAACATTTATTAGAAAATACATTTAAAGTAATCTGTCTTATGCTGTGAACATTGAAAATCTATTTTGTGTGCATAATGTAACCATGAAAAAAAATCATGGTGTATTTAAATATACCCACTAGGTGGCGCTACAACAACAAAAAATACATTAACTCATCTCAGTACAAAATGATGGTAATTGAATAACCTGTATCGGCTTCTCAGTTTAAACATGAAAATATTTAGGCTGGCCAAATCATCATCGCCATCTGCACAACATGTTAATGTACATGTTCAGTACATTAAAACATGACCATACAAATATAATTGTTTAAACAGTTGGGTGTTGTACCATTTTACTGCCACTTTAAATTTAAGAAAGCACATGGACACTTTTATTTTTTTAATAATGCTAGTATCTGCAAATAGTGATCTTGCTATTAGATATTAGGTGCCTTGACTTGGTCTAATAATAGAGGTATAATTACAGCACAAAGCAAAAATTAACTGTTATGATTTGCTTGAATTTCTGCATGATCGACTCCTAAACCAAGTTCTGACCTTCAAAGAAAGGTGCCCATAGACATTAGATGACAGTTGTCTGATCCAGACAAGTTCAGTCCAGTCTGTGAGGCAATACATGACAGTTCCAAATAAGCATTCTCATGGAACAAAAGTTTTGGAAGGAGAGCAATTCTTGCCCGACTTCTATTTTATTCCCCATTGCCACAACTAACTACGCACATTATTGTGGACACTTAAGCAAGCATTTTGACTAGTTCAAGAGATTATTTTTTTACGACTATACTCTTGTCCATTCCTAATTAGAGAAACACATGTAATGCATTTAATTTATTAGTAAGCAGTGTGTCCTAATGTATATTAATTAACACCCAGGCCTTCAGAAATTCTTCTATAGCCACTTTTACCATAATGCATCTCTTCAATTTTTTTCCCAAAGGCAGGGCATGTTTGAACCACACCTTATGCCGCGTACACACGATCGGTCAAACCGATGAGAACGATCTGTTGGACCGTTTTCATCGGACCAAACCGATCGTGTGTGGGCCCCATCGGTTATTTATCCATAGGTTAAAAAAAAGCAATCTTGTTTTAAATTTAACCGATGGATACCTAAGCAATAGAAAAAAAAACTGATCGTTAGTAGGCACGTCCATCGGTTAAAAATCCACGCATGCTCAGAATTAAGTCGACGCATGCTTGGAAGCATTGAACTTAATTTTTTCAGCACGCCGTTGTGTTTTACGTCGACGCGTTCTGACACGATCGTTTTTTTAACCGATGGTGTGTAGGCACGACTGACCATCAGTCAGCTTCATCGGTTAACCGATGAAAACGATCCATCAGACCGTTTTCATCGAATGGACTGATCGTGTGTACAGGGCATTAGTCCTATTACCTTCATTTTTCCAAGATATTTTTTCAGTTAAGCATACTGATTGTTAAAGGGTAACTCCACTTTTGTGGGGGGAATTGCAAATAAAGAAAAAATAAAATAGCAAATACAATTGCAACACAAGTCATATTGTAATTGAATGTTATTATAAAAATTACCTTTCATTTTCAATCTGCACCTCTGTAATTTTCTGTAAATGCAATTCAATATGGCTACCTGGAGGTGTGCTGTACACAATGTGTACAGAACGCTCCCCAGAAGCATAATTTCCTGTTGTGTGATTGACTCACTGATTTCCCCAGAAGTCTGCTCTAAGATACAAGTCATATTTCAGGCATCCCCTGCAACAAAAAATATTTTTTTTGGTGAAGTACTCCCAATAGGAAATAACATCTAAAAGGGATGCAGGCCCAGCATATTTCCTCTTTAGAGCCCTGCAACCACTCCCATAATGCCGCGTACACACGACCGTTTTTCGGGTTGTAAAAAAATACATTTTTAATGGTCTAGAAAAAACAACGTTTTTTTCAACCCGATCGTTAAAATGGCCTTGCCTACACGCGATCGTGAAAAAAAATGCTCTAGCAAAGCGCGGTGACGTACAACACGTACAACGGCACTATAATGGGGAAGTTCCATTCGGATGGCGCCACCCTTGGGGCTGCTTTTGCTGATTTTGTGTTAGTAAAAGACGATTCGCGCTTTTCAGTCTGTTACAGCGTGATGAATATGCTTACTCCATTACGAACGCTAGTTTAACCAGAACGAGCGTTCCCGTCTCATAACTTGCTTCTGAGCATGTGCTTTTTTTTCCACATCGTTAAAGCCCACACACGACCATTTTTTACAACGTTAAAAACGACGTGAAAAATTAGAGCATGTTCTAAATTTTTAATGCCCATTTTTTCATTGTGAAAAATGCTCTGGAGCCCACACACGATTGCTTTTAATGACATTAAAAAAAACGTAATTTTTTACAACCTGAAAAACGGCCGTGTGTACGCGGCATTAGGCTCACTTTTCCACATGGATACAGACAGACAGGGATTTCTTCAGAATAACAAAATTAGGAATCTGCAACAAAGTTTGTTAAAATTCTTGTATTGTACATAGATCACCCAGAGGGGATTTTTTTTTCTCTCTTTTACGCTTTAAATAACTCGCAAGAATGATCCAATGGTGATATCCGACAAACAGGCAGGAGAGTTGCTGGAAGACAACAAGGGTAAAGGGTGGGGGTGGTTTGTGTACAGGTAGGGGCCAGAGGATTGTTTTTTTACAGATTTGTGTATGTATATACAGGTAGGGGGGCTAATATATATGCAGGTGTGGTGGGGGCTGACATATATACAGGTGTGGAGGGCTGACATATAAACAGGTGTGGGGATCCGAAATATATACAGGTGTTGGAGCAGGGGGGGTGACATATATACAGGTGTGGGGGGATGACATATATACAGGTGTAAGGGGGGCTGACATATATATACAGGATTGGAGGGGGAGCTGAGTGCGTATAGGTGAGGTGGCCAGTGTGTGGATTCGGTGGGATGGCCCGTGGGCAAGCCCTGGGGAATGTTGGTGGTCAGGCTCGTGGGGGCCCAGACCTACAGCTGTGTAAGGGGCCCACAAAGTTCTGATGGCTGCCCTGAGTGCAGCCATGAGTGGATTGTTAAATATGTTTGGTTTTAGTTTGCAAGTTTTGTTGCACTTCACTGGCTTTGTTTGCAGGTTGTACCAAAACTTTAGAATTCCCCCCCTAAATGTATTTTTGAAGGGTCCTTGGACATAGGTGTTTGAGCCTGTTTGATGTAAATACTGGCATATTTTGCCTGTCAGGGAAGCCCAGGTGCAGCATACAGCCTCCATGACTATATCACAAGGGCATATGCACAAAATATGACATTTAAATTTGTTTGCCTTCAGGTGTACACTTTACTCATGTTTACATTAGCAGCGTTGTATACCTGAGTACAGCAGTGCACAGTCATTCACAACTATAGGAGGTTGTATGTTGCACATGGGCTGCCCAGTTGAAAGAAAGACAGTATCATTTATGCTGAACAAGCTCAACCGCACCTGTGCAAGAACCCTAAGCTGTCAGTTTAAAGATAAATTCTTTAGAAGGCTAGGTACACATATAGTCTCACATTCATTTGATTGGGCTGCAGTACCAGTGGGAATTGCAGGAAAAAGATCCACCTTTTTAACATTGCAGCTGCATGGTGCTGGTGTAGCATGTGGTTGCATGCACCTGAAAATGAGCTGGATTTTCAGAGGTGTGGGGTTGTCATTAGGAATTAATGGCACTTGTACACATCTGCTAAAGAGCAGCACAGTTTGCCTGCTGGTGCAGGATTTACATGTATTCCAACACTCACATTAGTGTGAACCTGGTTTAAGTATACTGTCAGGATCCAGGTCTGAACCTGCAACCACTGCAATATTTGGCTGTGGCTATTCTCACTGTACCAACAGGAATGCTGGACAGCTCCCTGCCTGATTCCTTGGACAGCCTTGCTTTGTCTTGTTTCTAATGAACCTTAAACCTTTGGCTCCTCCTATGAACTTCCTTATTTAAGCCCTGCACTTTCCATTTGCCTGATTGTGCTCTCTCCAGCTGATATTTTGCTCCTTGCATACCTGCTGCTGTCCCTATCTTCGTTACCACTCGTTATCGACCCTTGGCTTGTCAATCAACTGCACTTCCACCTGATCCCTTCCAGCTACGGATTGTCACCAATCTTTGGCTTGTTTACTGACTATGCTTCTGCTTGATCCCTACCTGCTACATCTGCTACCAGACCCTGGCTTGCTCACCACCTGTTGGGAGACGATCCTGAGGAGCGCGACCTGATACTAGCACTTAACAAAACTCATCTCCACCATCAGAAGCTCTGGTGAATACCGGCTAGTACTTAAACCCCGAACCTTGGGTGAACCCATGTCCCCCGCTAGGAGGATCTGCTTGTATATTTCCTGCTGACTACTTGTGAACCTCTCTACTGCTACAGCCATTGGCCTCCGAGCCTGATCCTAGACTGCAACATATACAGTATGTATAAATAATTGGCAATACATTACAATCCTCAATTATCTTCATAAATAGACTTCAGAACCTTCAGTAAAATAATTCCAACATCAAACCACCTACCCTGACTGACCATTCTCAGATAATGCAAAGTATCTCCTGCACACAGTATAAAAATAAATACATATTAAAAAGGAAATTGTGTAAAATAACACAATAGAATAAGAATATAATATAATAATTTTACTGAACCATTCTGCAAAGTACAGTCTTTCTAAGCCAGCAGTTGTGGGGCACTTGAAGGGAGTCAGAAATGCTCACCAAATCCCCCTTTCTAAGCTTACAGTATATGCGTGTGTGTAGGCAGAAGGTTATTTTGTAATATGGACAAGAATGGAATATTTTTTTTTTGTAGCAGATTTTACAATCTCTAAACATTTTGCAGCTTTACTATTTTTTTCCCACTATTGTAGAGCTGTTAACCATATGACATGTGATGAGTGATGCTATAGACCGGCAGTGTCTGCTCTATATGTAAAAGGCGCAGATGACGATATTAATTATTTACTGTTCTGCTCCCTGTATATCAGTTTCTGGAATTCCTTTATCACTCTGCAGATTACTGTCAGGAGCACCGTAAACTGAACAGCCTGTATAAACACATGCACTTTATTATTTCCAAACGATGATGGATAAATGATTACAGTCATAAAATTCTGAGCATTTTCAGAGTTCTCTCATCCTTTGTTGAGGTGATAGGTGGTACGGCGAACATGCCATGTACTACAGTATTTTAGTTCTGTTTTATCTGCTGCATGGAAATTACACATTACTCAACTTTAAGCTGGCCAAAGGCAGCACACCTCAGCTATATGGTTGACTACAGATTGGACAGAAAAGATGGCCAATAACTTTTCTTGATCTGCATACTTTGAGGTCAATGGCTCACAACGTATTGAAGGGTGGGGGGATAAAAGCAAAACTCCAATGATAATAGTCCAGAAAATATTTTTATTAGGATTTAGTAAAAACTGTGGCTGTCAAATTTGATCTGGAACAGACATTATATTGTATATTTTAAAGAATATCTCCACTTTTGTTGAGAAAGAAACATTCCCCTTTGGGTGATCTATGTACATTGCAGAACAAAAGGAAAATCCCCCTTCAATGGGATAACAGAAAACAAAATACAACAATTTATATGGAATGACAATAATACTCTCCAGCAGATAATAATCCATGGGTACCCGGGATTATTATCTACTGGAGAGAATTATTGTTATTCCATATAAATTGTTGTATTTTGTTTTCTGTTGTTTTTGCCATATGTACACCTTGTTAGATGCTTGACGTTTTTAATATTGATAATTTTGTCTGATCTGTAATTTTTATGTAACAATAAAACCATTTTTCTGGTACAATTTTTTTATTGAAATATGAAAAAGGGGAAACGGATAACAAATTCCCTCGCAGGGGATATGGACATGAAACAGAGAAGTACACGTAAAATATATATTATAAGGGTATAGATTATAAACTGACATGACCCGCCAGCCAGGGCTGGGGGTCAGTGCGTTATGCCTGAGCCATAATACCCAAGAGCCAGGGCAGACAAGGGGGAGCAGAGTTGTCTGCATAACGTGGGGGGGGGGGGGGGATGTAATAATGAAAAGGCAAACCAAAAAACAACAAAAAGGGAAAAAATTTAAATAAAACTATTTTTCATAATATATCAGTGTGTGTGGCCTTTAAAGTCCCATTGAAGGGTTTTTTTTTCCTTTTGTTCAATATATCCCAGGGATGTGGCTCCTACACTGTTCAAACCTGATATGGTGAAACCCTCCTTTATCGCTATGTTCATTGCAGGGATTTAAAAAAACTTTGTTGCAGATTCCTACTTTTGTTATTCAGAAGAAAAAGCTGTTTGTTTGTCTGTGTCCATGTGGAAAGTGAATCTGATGGTAGTGGTTTTATAATTATCAATTAGCTGCTACACCTGCAAGGCTCTAATGATGAAAGTGATAGGGTCTGCATCCTTTTAGATGTGATTTCCTTTTGGGAGTATCTTACCAAAATTTACATTTTTGTTGCAGGAGATGCCAAAAATCAGACTTGTATTTTAGTGCAGACATCTAGGAAAATCAGTGCGCCAATCACACAAGCAGGGGGAGATTTGTACACCATCTGTGTACAGATTGCCTCCAGGTAGCAATGTTGCATCTTACAGAAAATGACAGTGCTTTAGATTGAAGAGGAAAGGTCATTTTTAATAACATTCATTTACAATATGTATAATTTCAATTGTATATGTTATGTTATTTTTCCCCCCACAAAAGTAGATGTACCTTTTAAACATTTCTGTGCAGACTTCATTGATTCCACTATTTCTAGCCGAGCCCCCTTTACAACCCTGATGAAGAAAGCCCCCTGGAGCCCCTAAAATGCATTGGATATTTTTACTGAAATATATTTTCTGGACACATATCAGTGATGCTTTTATTCCTCACCCATTTATTTTCCAAATCATTAAAGTATTACTAAAGTCTAAAAATGTTTTTGTTTTTACCTTAATGCATAATTAAAAAAAAAAATGCCCTACTCCCCTTCCCTAAACTATTATCTGGCTCCTTGTGACCTCTCCAACTCTGTCTCCAGTTCCAGTATTACTCCCCTCACTGGGGAAACTGATGGCAACAGAGCCATGGGCGTCTGCTGCCATCAGTCAAACTTCTGCAAGGAGGGAGCAGGGGTGTGGTTTACCACTGTTGTGTGTGTCTATGAACACACACAGCTTGGCACAGAAGCTGACGGGAGTGCACATGCACTGGTACCTCCTTAGCACCTGGCTTGCTACAGTAGGCATCCGAAGAAGGAGCCTACAGCATTGACAGGGACTATATTGTTGCACACAGCAGGTAAGTGTTACTTCTCTTTTATTCAAAAGCAATAAATTGATTTTAATATTACTTTAAGACTATTAATGACTCCCTAGAACTAGAGATATTTCTACATTCACACATCAAAATACATTGTACTTACCACATACAGGGTCAGTATAATAGCAGGGTAACTAGTATTTTCATGAGGTCAGCAATGGTAGCCCCATATTTCTTAAATGACAGGTTTCCTTTAGCATGCAAAGAGGCCAGAAGTAGTTGTTTTTATTGTCTAAATAGGTTCCTTTAAGCTAGTGCATTGTTGGTTCACTTACCTTTTCCTTCAATTTCCCTTCTAATTTTTTTTCTTTGTCTAAATTTCTCACTTCCTGTTCCTCCTCAGTAAGCTTGCCCCCATCATCCAAGCCCTCCCTTGGGACTACATCCTCTGGGTGATCAATGTACATTGCAAGGATTTTATACATATTTTGTTATCCTAAAGAAATAGCTGTTTGTTTGTGCCAAAGTGAATGAGAATGGGAGTGACTTGGTAATTATCTGTCAGCTGTTGTACTTGCAGGGCTCTAATGAGGAAAGTGGCTGGGTCTGCATCCCTTTAGATGTGATTAACTCTTCGGGAATATCACACCAAAACTGAAATGTTTGTTGCAGAGAATGGGAGGATGCCCAAAATCTGATTTATATCTTAGTGCAGACTTCTTAGAAAATCAGTGAGCCAATCATATAAGCAGGAAATGACATGAGTATCCTGTTCCTGTACACCTGCAGGGTCAATTTGTAGGCTTTATTACTGACAAGGTTGTTGATCTTCTGATACTAAATTGGCTTAAGCTAGGGAAGAGTGAACTGGATACACTGAGGCCAATGATACTGTTTTACTACAGGATGTTCAGTGAGTTGGCTAGTTTAAGATGCTAAATTTCAATGTGTTGGAGACTGTAACGGAATGGCCCGTAGGACCCAGAGGCTCTTGAAGGATGTGGGGTACTCCTGTTTCAGCTTCACCAATGACTCTTGTGTCTAGGGTCATCCTATGCCCCTAGTGGATATAGGATGACCCTAGACACAAGAGTCATTGGTGAAGCTGACCGTTGCAGAGACTTTGTCTTAGCATAACCGTATGACCAAAGCCAAAAGTAGTAAGTAGGTTACTGTAAAAGGATTTTTATCAGACTGCTCATTTTAAATTGTAAGGTAATCAGGCCATCAAGGCCAGTTTCAGCATTTTCCAGATAGGACTCCCCCAGCCAAAAGGTCAGCAGTAAGCCAAGCTGCAGGCTCAAGAAAAGAGAAAACCGAAGGAAAACCTTATGTGCAAGGTCAGAAGAATGGAAGTCTTTACTCTGGTTGGATGGAGTCAGGAATCACAGACAGAATGAGATTGATTTACTAAAACTGGAGGGTGCAAAATCTGGTGTAGCTGTACAACCAATCAACTTCTAACTTTAGCTTGTTCAATTAAGCTTATGCCATAAACCTGAAAGCTGATTGGTTTCCATCCAGAGCTGCACCAGGATTTTGCATTCTCCAGTTTTAGTAAAACAACTCCAATGGGCCAAGGAGAAGAGGACAATTACATCCCCTGGACATCTACATAAGCAGGAAAATGAGGAAAGGACAGCTTTAATAGCTCCGCATATGACCTACAAGTAGTCTACTCACACTTCATTCCTAGGGTAATGTTGCTCCTCTATAGTTTCAATACAGTTAGCAGGGGTTGTCAATCTCAAAAAATAATTGTGTAACTGGCTGGACCAGTTATCTGCAATAAATAAACTTAACTTACATTTTTCTTGGGTTTACAGACCCTGCATGCAAAATGTCTATACAGACTTAAACATACCTCTTTGCACGCTCTATAAATGAATTTCCTTTTGCCTAGCTGAAGGACATGTTGAAATAAATTGTTGCTGACATACAAAGTAATGGAAATAATATACAGATAAGATAAAGCTGAACGCATTCCAGACTAATTATTTTTTATTAAAATTTGCTGAATGGCATTGGCAACAACCCAAACTTGCCAGTAGGTTATGTCTATAAAGTGATCTCCATCCCCCTGATAACATTAATTGCATTTTTAAGCGTTACTCTCCAGGGTTTTATTTTGCAATTTTATTCAATTAACTACATAAACCTCATAGGAATCTTGATGAAAACAAACAAACATTGCCTTATGGTTAGATTTGTCAGTCTGAGATAGCTGAAGTTTCAAAAGGTAAGTTTAATTTTAAAGACCATAGCAGATCCAGTGTGAAACTTTGCCTCTCTGCAGAAGCTTCCTGTAAAAAGTCACTGCTGCTTTATTTCCTTGTACAGGGTGACGGGTCTTGTCTCCGCCCTCTCCTGTAGTTTTCTTGCAGGCAGTTTGTATTGGTTGGAGCCTGTTGGTTCGCTCCCACAGCTCTGCTCTCTGCACAGGCTTAGTACAGCACAGCGATGATGTCCCTACTATTTTTACAAGGTAGTATCTAAGTTTGGTATTTGGTGTATTTGGCGCAAATATAGTGGATTTATTTTCTTTATGGTTATGAGGGAATATATTTAAAGTAATTGTTCAACTTTAAATAAAAGAATGCCTGTCAACAAAATGTGTAACACTCTGGGGGAGATTTACTAAAATGGGTGCACTCAGAATCTGGTGCAGCTGTGCACAATAGCCAATCAGCTTCAATTTTAGCTTGTTCAATTAAGCTTTGGCAATAAAACCTGGAAGCTGATTCCTATGCATGAGTGGCACCAGATTTTGCACTTTCCATGGTTAGTAAATAACCCCCTTATGTCAGTGTCTATATAAAGGTCTGCCATAGTGGAGATATTACCATACATTACGTATATTACAAAAAGCCCATTTATACACACAGTATATATATATATATATATATACACACCAATACCTATTGCCTAAGTTGCATGTGCTGATCTATGACTTTGCCAAGTCTGAGGCATGACAGAGGAGTGCATATTCGGTTTATAATGGCTTTCAATTATATTTATGTCTGTTTTTTTTTTTCGATTTTCATATATAAGAAAGTTTGGTACATTTTGAAGATCATTTTTTCATAAAGAATTGAATATTGTCCATTCATAAATTATCCCTTCTGCATTTTGTAATTTTGATGAATTAAATGTGGTCCATATTTTTCTGGACCCTTTTTCTTTTTGCAAAACCTCACACATTTTCACTTTTATCATATGGGTGCAGAGAATGGCTTACATGTGGTATAATTGTACAACCTGCTATTTCTTCCAACAGAGCATAGGATTACCATCTAACACATGTTTCCCTCTAAGACTGCCTCCACTGTGCTCCTCTAACAGGTCCATTTTGTGCTTTTGAATTTAAACATTTGTAACTACAGCTGCCGTTGACTTTTTACAAATTGTGTAAATAATAAAAAGTTTTGTCCACCATACCACGTGGCTAATGTTTTATTTTAGCCCAAGGACCAAAGCTGGGTTTAATTTATGCCTGTGACTCCAATGGGGAAATGTCCCTCTTTCCCTGTCCCTGTGATGCTCCTACAAAAGGACAGGAAGGCAAAGACTGCAATCAAAAAATTGTCAGACATTTTGGCCCAGATTCACAAAGGAGATACGACGGAGTATCTCAGATACTCCGTCGTATCTCTCAGAGTATCTATGCGACTGATTCATAGAATCAGTTACGCATAGATATCCATAAGATCCGACAGGTGTAATTGTTTTACACTGTCGGATCTTAGGATGAAGTACTGCGGCCGCCGCTGGGGGGAGTTTGCGCCGTAAACCAGCATCGGGTATACAAATTAGAAGTTACGGCGATCCACGGCGGTTTTTCGCGTTCACTACGTCGCCGCTAGTCTAGTTTCCCGTCGCAAAGTTAGTCGTCGCTTTGGGTGCCTTAACTTTAGTCAGCAAACGTATTGCTGTCTAAAGTATGGCCGACGTTTCCGTGTCGAAATTTAAAATTTCACGTCGTTTGCGTAACACGTCCGGGAATACGGAAGTACGCTACGCGCGTCGCCGTTCAAAAAAATGACATCACTTCGCGCAAAGCACGGCGGGAGTTACGAAACGGAGCATGCGCAGTAGGTCCGGCGCGGGAGCGCGCCTAATTTAAATGGCACACACGCCCATTTAAATTACGCGGGCTTACGCCGGAGGCCGCCGGCTTAGTTTTCATCGCAAGTGCTTTGTGAATCAGGCACTTGCGATGAAAACTTGCGGCGGTGTAACGTATCTACGATACGTTACGCCGCCGCACTTCTACCTGAATCTGGCCCATTATCCCTTTCCCATTCTACTTACAGTTTGCTTTTGTCCCCATAGAGATTTATCTTTACTTCTAATCTTGAAAAATAGCCAACGCTTGTCAGTTGTTTTAAGTCTGTCGTTATCCCTATGGATAACGACAAAATTAAAACAACTGACAAGCGTTAACCTTTCCCTGCTCTATCCAAACCAAATTAAACAATTTTGGTTGGAGTTGGGGTATAGGCTGCAATTATGAACTTGCCATGTAGAAGATGCTTTAAAACACCAAAAATCTATATTTTTGCAATACAGCGTAAAGAAAATTTCCAACCCATTGAAGGTCACTTTATTATATGCCAGACACATACACATGCCATTGCATAGGCAAACATATTTTCCCTGTGCCCAAATTACAACTTTTCAAAATTGTCAATCTGCATTTTTTTTCCAAGGTCATTCCAAAAATGATACAGTCTGAAAATACATGTTAAAAATACTAAATGGCATGCACTAAATCACAAGCTACCCAAGTCTGTGAGCATCTTAAAGTTCTAAGAAGAAGTGCACAATATCTACCTGCTTGCAATTATTCTGAATAGTAAAGGACATCATCAATAAGCTATATGACTAAGTAAGGTCACTTTGTAAGCTGCAGCATCAGATGCTTAGTTGGCTTTTTTTTAAAAGTAGGTGTGTAAGGATGTGTCAATCTTCATTTCTTAGCGATTCAGTTCCCTGATATAAATACATAGTTTTGCATTTTAGCAGCTACCATCTATCATCACCAAGAAATGCTGAATCAGTAAAGGAAAAAGGTTTTGTTAGGATTACACTGAACAGACAATGGTGCTTCATCCTGCTCTGAGTTTCCAGCATTCCTTTCAGGCCAAGTTTGAATGCAGTTTCTAGGTCTTGTCCTAATTACTAAAGAAGTAATACATTTTTCAAAAAGTCTCTGATTAACTTCTGCACCAGGCCGATTTCTGTTGTGGTTTTGGCCCTGTACATACACAATCGTTTTGGACAGCTACTACTATATAATCTTTACAATATACAAATAACTGTGTCTAAGCTTGTATTATTAAAAGTCAATGGATGCCCAGTCAATGGAATTCGACTGAAAATCTTGGGAGTCTCATCTAATAAAAGCTCTCCAGTTTGCAATACCCTGGTTCACACTGGGCTGCGGGAGTGAAGGCATGCAAGTTCAGCTGAACTCGCACGGCTTTACTCCCGCTGGCAGTCCCGATTTCGGCCGCGATTTAAGAGACACCTGTGCAGGTTTCTGCACAGATGTCAATGTAAATCGCGGCCCGAAATCGCAAAAAGTAGTACAGGAACTACTTTTTGAAATCGGTGCAGCGCCGCAGATGCATCGTCGCACCGATTAGGACGGTGTCATTGCCGACAATTGCCGGCAAATGCCGCCGATTTGAGAAATGCGATTTCACATGTGAAATCGCATCTCAAATCGAAGCAAATCGTACCCAGTGTGAACCTGGGCTTAATCAGAGAAAAATTTGGCATCCCCAGATAACTAATGTGTTTCAGCCATATTTGGCCTAATCATAGCTAGTTGTCAAGTACAAACACTTCATTCATTTGCAGTGGGGGAAATAATTATTTGATGTCCTGCAGATTTTGTAACTTCTCCAATTAACAAAGAATTGAAGGGTCTATAATTTTTATTATAGGTGTATTTTAAATGATAGAGACAGAATATTAACCAAAAATCACAAATGTTATAAACTGAGTGGCAGTTCAGTGAATAAAATTAGTATTTGATCCCCAAGCAAAACACGACTTAGTACTTGTTGGTGTGGTTGGTTACTAGGTTTGCACACATCTCAGGAGGGATTTTGGTCCACTCTTCTTTAGAGATCTTCTCTAAATCCTTAAAGTGATTGAAAAGCTAAATTTTTTTGTTATAACAAACATGTCTTACTTACCTCCACTGTGCAGCTCGTTTTGCACAGAGTGGTCCTGATCCACCTGTTCTTCGGTCTCTTGGCGGCTCTCGCAGCTCCTCCCGGCTTCAGATAACCCCCTAGGAGAAGCGCTCTCCCAAGGGGGTTATCTTGCGGGCGCGCTCCCGAGTCCAGCGTTTGCATCCACAGACACGAATGCTGGACTAGGCCCCCGCCCCCGGTGCCCGTGTCATTGGATTTGATTGACAGCAGCGGAAGCCAATGGCTGTGCTGCTATCAATCTAGCCAATCAAGACCCGGGACCCTGTGGAGAGAGAGACAGCACGTTCCCATGGAGGAGATGAACGGGCTCAGGTAAGTAAAACGGGGGGGCTGGTAACTGCCAGCTGTTTTTTCACCTTAACGCAAAGGGTGCATTAAGGTGAAAAAACACGAGGGTTTACAATCCCCTTTAAGGTTTCTTGGCTGTCACTTGGCAACTTGAAGTTTCAGCTGCCTTCATATATTTTCTATAGGATTAAGGTCTGGAGACTGACTAGGCCACTTCATTACCTTAATGTGCTTCTTCCTGAGCCACTCCTTTGTTGCCTTGATGGTATGTTTTGGGTCATTGTCATGCTGGAATACCCATCCACGACCCATCTTCAGTGTTCTGGCTGAGGGAAGAATGTACTCATCCAAGATTTTACAATACATGGCCCAGTCAATTGGCCCTTCAATGCGGAAAAGTTGGCCTGTACCTTTAGCAGAGAAACAGCCCCAAAGCATAATGTTTCCACCTCTGTGCTTGACTATAGGGACAGTGTTCTTAGGGTCATAGAATTTTTCTTCCTCCAAACACAATGATTTGAGTTAATGCCAAAGAGCTCAATTTTGGTCTGATCCGACCACAGCACTTTCTCCCAATCCTTCTCTGAATCATTTGGATGTCCATTAACAAACTTCAGATGGGCTTGTACATGTGCCTTCTTGAGGAGGGGGACCTTGTGGGCGCTTCAGGATTTCAGTCTACAGTATAGTGGGTTATTGTGTTACCAATGGTTTGTTTGGTGACTGTGGTCCCAACTGCCTTGGGATCATTCACAAACTCCTCCCATGTAGTTCTGTGCTGATCCCTCACTTTTCTCACACTCATCCCTACCCCATGAGGCAAAATATTGTATGGAGCTCCAGACCGAGGGTGATTGATGGTTATTTTGTATTTCTTTCATTTGTAAATAATCACTTCAACAGTTGTCACCTTATTACCAAGCTTCTTGATGGTGGTCTTGTAGCTCATTCCAGCCTTGTGCAGGTGTCCATTGTCCTTTCCCATGATAGTGAGGTTTGAACAGAAGAAAAATATTCTGTGGACAGGTGTCTTTTATACACATAATGAGTTTCTCGTTAGGAGCACCTTCTTAAATTCACAGGACTAATTGTGCACCACATGAGTACATACTGTAGCCAGTCTGTGGGAGCCAGAATTATTGTTTGTTGGTAGGGGATCAAATACTTATTTTACTCACTGAACTGCAACTCAATTTATAACATGTGTATCATGTGTTTTTTCTGGATTTTTGGTTGATCGCAATGCAGTTGGGACCGCAGTCACCAAACAAACCATTGGTAACACAATACCCCACTATAGACTGAAATCCTGCAGTGCCCACAGGGTTTCCCTCCTCATGAAGGCACATGTACAAGCCTGTTAACGCTGTTGAGGATGAAACACATCTACCTCTGCTGTATTTTTATTTTTATGGAGATATAATAAATTCGGACTGATTTAAAGTGCATGTATGGAGTTGCGGATTGTCCTTTATCCACATGTACAAGCCTGTCTGAAGTTTGCCAATGGACATCCAAATGATTCAGAGAAGGATTGGGAGAAAGTGCTGTGGTCAGATGATACCAAAATTGAGCTCTTTGGCATTAACTCGAATCATCGTGTTTGTAGGAAGAAAAATATTGACTATGACCCTAAGAATACCATCCCTACAATCAAGCACAGAGGTGGAAACATGCTGTGTCTATCATTTAAAATACACCTATGATAAAAATTATAGACACTTTGGGCCAGATCCAGAGAGAATTGGATCCGTGCAGCGTATCAGAGATACGCTACGCCGCCGTACCTTACCTGGCGGAATTTCGAATCCTCAACGATTTTGCGCCGTAAGTTACGGTGGCGTAGTGTATTTCTGGCGGCGGAATTCAAATCGGCGATCAGGGGGCGTGTTTCATTTAAATGAAGCGCGTCCCCGCGCCGAATGAACTGCGCATGCGTCGTCCAGAAATTTCCCGCCGTGCTTTGCGCGAATGACGTCGCAACGTAACTTAGACGTGAGTTACGTCCATCCCTATTCACGGACAACTTACGCAAAAAAAAATGTAAAAATTTGACGCGGGAACGACGGCCATACTTAACATGGCAAGTCTATCTATACGCCACAAAATACCAGCTTTAACTATACGCCGGAAAAAGCCGACTACAGACGACGTTAGAAAATGCGACGGCCGCGCGTACGTTCGTGGATCGTCGTAAATCGCTAATTTGCATACCCGACGCGGAAAACAACGCAAACTCCACCCAGCGGCCGCCAAAGTATTGCATCTAAGATCCGAAGGCGAACGAAGCCATACTCCTGTCGGATCTTACCCAAATGCCGTCGTATCTTGGTTTGAGTATTCAAACTAAAGATACGACGGGGGAAATTTGAAAGTACGCCGGCGTATCAGTAGATAAGCCAGCGTACTTGCTCTGTGGATCTGGCCCATAATTTCTTTGTAAGTGGACAAACTTACAAAATCTGCAAAAGATCAAATAATTTTTTTTCCCCACTTTACTCTTTAGCTCCCACAAAGTTGCACAGAGTTAATCAATATTCAACACTTGTGTGACTAAAAAAGATATCAAACTGACATCACATTAAAAACCTACATAATTTGCGACACCAATATTAAAGACATACAATAAATTCTGTGAAAACGCACAGAGAATACACATGTCATTTAAAATACATTTTTACATGTTCTCAATTATTTAAACCCAGGGTGATCCTGAAACATAACCAATAAACCCAATAAACTCCTTGTTGCAATAAACCTCTGCACAGATCACCAACCCTTGCTGGCAAAGAAAACCTTTCAAGTCCACAAAATTAAAAGATAGAAAACCTTTAAGTCCACAAAATTAAAAGATAGATATATCCCCATTGCACACATCTACAAAATGTCTTGACACATTAGAAGTGTGAATAACATTGCTGTCACAATAATGCTCCTTAATTCTCATTCAAAAACCTCATACACACGCTTATATTCTCGGATGACCGAACATCCTTTTTTTGTTGTTTGCCAGTCTCATGTCGAAAAAATTTCGTACGACAGAATACGTTAGAAGTGACATAATGTGTTGAATAGTTTTGTATGTATTCTTTCGTTTCTGAACATGTGCAGTCTTGCTCGTACTAAGGAAACAAAAATCGGAAGTTGAGTTCACATCCGATAAAAATGTTATAGTCTGCAAAATCGGCTGTCGAAAGCACTGTACTAACGATCCAAAAATCGGCAGACAGCTCATCGTACAAATTTTTCTATCCGATTTTTGTATCGTGTGTACGGGCCTTAAGGGGACAGGAGGTACAACCAACATACTTCAGGGAATAGTGAGAACAATCAATCATATAGACCACAAACTGTGAATTGCAGCTGATAAATAGTTTGATGGAAAAAACTTCACTAACAAAAGAAACAGAGACCCCAATAAAGATCAGCCCACTACAGACAATGGTGACACTGCAGGGGAAGAAGGAAAATAAACGGCTTTTAAGCAGTATCCCCAGCAAAAGAAAGGAACTACAGTATGAAACAGAATCTACTGGATACAATGTGGATGAATTAATTGGTATTGCTTTGGAAAGTGAATTTTTGCTTTGCAAGAAAATGTTTACTTACCTTTGTGAAAGTGGTAAAAATTTTATTTGCAAAAAATATCCAATCCTGTGCAATAAAAATGAAAATAAAAAACACATGATTTTTGCTTCTACATGATTGAAACATTGAAGCTAGCACAACTTAACCTCATTCACTAAGCTAAGTCAAAATTCCTTTACAAATTAAAAATTCACTTTCCGAAGTGAACAGTGAGTTTGTTTAGTAAATCACCCACAATAAACTTGACAGGGGTTATTCTTGACTAAGGATGGGACTTCTTCACTTTAGAAAGGTCTGTCCTTCTCACCTACTTATTACATGTTCTCTACATTGTAGGATGTAAATAGATTTGTCCGAAATTTACTACTGCCGATGCCAAAGTATTTTTCATGGGCTGTCAATAATGTGGGATTTAAAAATAAATGTGAACAAGTTGATTTAGGGCCTGTGAAAGATACTAATACATTTGATTTTCAGGATATGCAAGCTATGTTTGTTATGGAATTGCTACAGCAGAAATCTTGTGGGGAATCAGTGACTATTGAGGAGGACAAAGATAAGGACATAGGGATAAATACTTTTAACCAGTGCAAGTGAAGAGTATTGCAGTTGAGAAGTTCCTGGATGTGATTGAACAGGAGCTTAGTAATTTAAAAGACAAGAGTAGACCTGGTTATTGTGCTGATATCCCAAGAGTTAAACATACTATCATACAAAGATAAAAAAACTTGGTAATTAAGAATGTGAAGCTTAAGACAATTACATGATAGTATAGTCTACTGCATTTCAGAAAATGATTCAATCCCTGTATTTCAAAGTGCAATTGCTCATCACCCGTGTATTGCCCAGGGTTCACAATTGCATGGACCTCTAGAATAGTGGTCCCCAAACTGGGGCCTGGGAGTTGAATGTGGCCCTTTGGTGCACTACACGTTCCACTGACACCAATAATGGGGCACTATTCTTCTCACTGACACCAATGATGCAGCAATATTTCTCCCACTGACACCAATAATGGGGCACTCTTCCACCCACTGACACCAGTTACAGGGCACTATTCCTCCCACTGACACCAATGATGAGGCACTATTCCTCCCACTGACACCAACAGTGAGGTCTAATTCCTGCCAATGACACCAACAATGAGGCACTATTCCTCCCACTGACACCAATGATAAATTATGGGGCACCATTCCTCCCAATGACACCAACATTGGGGTACTATTTCTCCCACTGACACCAATGATGCGGCATTGTTTACTCCTACTATGCTGAGGCATTTTCGATACATACTAGCACATTATGCCATTGTCTTGCAGGTGCAATTTACTACTGCTTTAAGGGTATAGTAGGTTAAACCTCAGTGTAGGGGCAGGTCTACAGTGTGAAAAGCAATGGTAATAATAAGCTGATTCCAACAGCATAAGTCTAAGCCCTGGTTCACACCAGTGCTATTTGTCATGCAATTTTGAAAATCACATGACCAGTTGCACCCTATTGCCGGCAATGGAATAATTCAAATAGCTGTGACGCAAGTCATGATGACTTTGCTTTTTTGTGGGATTTCACTTTTATTAAATGAGGTCACAATTTTCAATGAATTTAGAGTTGCAAATCACACTGATCCGCGGCTTTGAAATTATGCTGAAGTAGTATGATTTCAAAGCTGCACCAGTGTGAACCAGGCTCTAATCCAGGGGTCTGCCCTGAACAGTCAACTTTTCAGTGCATTCCATGGAATAATACTGAGAAAGTCAGAACAGTAATTTGGAGCAAATGGCTCCCAAAGAGATGGTTATTGATAGGGAAAAAAGAGAGAGAAATAAGAAAAGAAAGAGAAAAAAAGAAACGCCCTTTGGGTCAAGATCTCAACTTAAAGGGGTTGTAAAGGTAAAACATTTTTCCCTAAATAGCTTCCTTTACCTTAGTGCAGTCCTCCTCCACTTACCTCATCCTTCGATTTTGTCCTTATTTCTTCTGAGAAATCCTCACTTCCTGTTCTTCTGTCTGTAACTACACGCAGTAATGTGAGGCTTTCTCCCTGGTGTGGAAAAAGCCTCTTGAGGGGGGAGGGGGTGAGCAGGAGTGTCAGGACACTCTCTACTTTGCAGATAGAGAAAGGAGCTGTGTGTTAGTGGGTGTCCTGACACTCCTACTCGCCCCTCCCCCCTCAAGAGGCTTTCTCCACACCAGGGAGAGAGCCTTGGATTACTGTGTGTAGTTACAGACAGAAGAACAGGAAGTGAGGATTTCTCAGAAGAAATAAGGACATTTAAAAGCAAAATCGAAGGATGAGGTAAGTGAAGGAGGACTGCACTAGGGGAAAGGAAGCTATTTAGGGGAAAAAAAATCCTTTACAACCCCTTTAACCACGCCAATTGGAGATTGTACATATCGTGTCCAAAGATTCCCAAACCCTCTTGAATCTGTCTTGTTTGTCCTGCTCATTCATTTTTCCTGGAGCATGATCTAGAATATATATTTTTTTTAAGTTGTTAGAATATCAACTAAAGGTGACTAACATACTTTGGCCTTTTGCTGCTAAAAAGATACAAAAGATGAGAATGGAATATCTGTGACGAGTTATTGTAGGAGGGCTGTTCAAACATTTTGGGAACATTGATATTGGTAACAGAGAGGATCGCTGTATATATTCTTGTTGAGCAGCACCTTTCAACTGAGGCTCTTAAACAGTTACAGCCAGTGGCGGAACTACCGCCATAGCGACCCACGCGGGCGCTATGGGGCCCGCAGTCGAGTGGGGCCCGGTGAGGATGAAGAGCCCCGCCATGCCGTTCCGCCCGCTCCACTCCCCCTGCATTTAATGTGAAATTGTGACATAAATAATTGTAACTAAGCCTTGCCGCCGCGCAGTCCTGTGGAGGAAGAGGAGGCGGCGCTGGGAGGCTGTCACAACCGCGATCATCCAATGTTTGGTCAGTAGGTGGTGTGCTCCCCTCCCCTGGCTCCTCCCCTTCCCCCGCGCTCTGTGAATCTCCTACCAAGTGCCATGTGCAGAGCGCGGGTAATACTGAGCAGCTCCTTGACTCCAGGATGGACGCCCGTAGTGTGGAAGACCTGCCAGAGCAATGCTATTATCGGCGAGCCAGTCTCGAGGTACTGTCACTGTGCATCATCGGTCCGCTGCCCGACACTGACAGCATCCGATTCCCGTGACGTCACTCCCTGAACAAGGGCGCCCAAACATCCCTGCTACCAGCTGCCTGTGATGACCTCACACACAGCCCTAATGCTGTGATGCCACCTACTGTCTCCTGTCATCATCATGCTTCTCGTCATCCCCCTGTTCCTGGCATCCCAGTGGGATGCCAGGAACAGGGGGATGACGAGGAGCACGATGATCCCACCACCCTACCTCTGAGGCCTGTCATACCTATTATCACCCCTGTCATCTCCATCCTCCCAGTCACCTCCCTACCACCCACCCCTGTCATCTCCATCCTCCCCGTCACCTCCCTACCACCCACCCCTGTCATCTCCATCCTCCCCGTCACCTCCCTACCACCCACCCCTGTCATCTCCATCCTCCCTGTCAGCTTCCTGCACCCACCCCTGTCATCTCTATCCTCCCCGTCAGCTTCCTGCACCCACCCCTGTCATCTCCATCCTCCCCGTCACCTCCCTACCACCCACCCCTGTCATCTCCATCCTCCCTGTCAGCTTCCTGCACCCACCCCTGTCATCTCCATCCTCCCCGTCAGCTTCCTGCACCCACCCCTGTCATCTCCATCCTCCCCGTCACCTCCCTACCACCCACCCCTGTCATCTCCATCCTCCCCGTCACCTCCCTACCACCCTCCCCTGTCATCTCCATCCTCCCTGTCAGCTTCCTGCACCCACCCCTGTCATCTCCATCCTCCCCGTCACCTCCCTACCACCCACCCCTGTCATCTCCATCCTCCCTGTCAGCTTCCTGCACCCACCCCTGTCATCTCCATCCTCCCCGTCAGCTTCCTGCACCCACCCCTGTCATCTCCATCCTCCCCGTCAGCTTCCTGCACCCACCCCTGTCATCTCCATCCTCCCCGTCACCTCCCTACCACCCACCCCTGTCATCTCCATCCTCCCCGTCACCTCCCTACCACCCACCACTGTCATCTCCATCCTCCCCGTCACCTCCCTACCACCCACCCCTGTCATCTCCATCCTCCCCGTCACCTCCCTACCACCCACCCCTGTCATCTCCATCCTCCCCGTCACCTCCCTACCACCCACCCCTGTCATCTCCATCCTCCCCGTCACCTCCCTACCACCCACCCCTGTCATCTCCATCCTCCCCGTCACCTCCCTACCACCCTCCCCTGTCATCTCCATCCTCCCTGTCAGCTTCCTGCACCCACCCCTGTCATCTCCATCCTCCCCGTCACCTCCCTACCACCCACCCCTGTCATCTCCATCCTCCCTGTCAGCTTCCTGCACCCACCCCTGTCATCTCCATCCTCCCCGTCAGCTTCCTGCACCCACCCCTGTCATCTTCATCCTCCCCGTCAGCTTCCTGCACCCACCCCTGTCATCTCCATCCTCCCCGTCAGCTTCCTGCACCCACCCCTGTCATCTCCATCCTCCCTGTCAGCTTCCTGCACCCATCCCTGTCATCTCCATCCTCCCCATCACCTCCCTACCACCCACCCCTGTCATCTCCATCCTCCCCGTCACCTCCCTACCACCCACCCCTGTCATCTCCATCCTCCCCGTCACCTCCCTACCACCCACCCCTGTCATCTCCATCCTCCCTGTCTTCTTCCTGCCACCCACCTTTGTCAGCTTCCTACCACCCACCCCTGTCATCTTCCTACCACCCCCTGTAATCTTCATACCACCCCACCCCCTTAAATTTACTGGTGCACATTACATATGATGGATGCAGGGACATTTTCTTTGGGGGGGGGGCACGTAGCTGGTCTTGCCTAGGGCGCCAAATTGCCTAGCACCAGCCCTGTCTGCACTGAGGGGCAAATTTCCACCAGCCCGCTCCACTCCCCGCTGCACTGTGAGACAAATTGTTGTCAACCCATTCTGCCCGCTCCGCGCTGCACTGGGAGGCAAATTGACGCCCACCCGCCAGCCAGCCCGCTCCACCTGTTCTGCCAGCAAGCTCCATTCACCTAGGCGTTGCGGGCAGAACAGGAGAACAGTCAGCGGGCGGGACAGTCAGCAGGTGAGCGGGCTTGCTTGCCAATCAGCGGGCGGGGGAGCAGAGAGATGACATCATTGCAGTTCCGTCCCCACTGTGCGGGCAGCAGAGAGATTACATTATCTCTCTGCTGCCTGCCTTTACTCTGGGACACAGCAAGTGGCAATCTGCTACGTGTGGCAGGTGACGTTGTGGCAAGTGACAATGTGTGACAAGTGGCGTTGTGACATCGTGGCAAGTAACAATCTGCAATGTGTGGCAGGTGACAACCCGCATCTGGTGACGCGGCAAGTGACAATCCACATCTGAAGGCAGGTGACGTTGGCAAGTGACACGCTCGGGGCTCCTACTGATTCTGCAATATGGTGAGTTGAACTATTTTATATAACAATGTAATAATAGAAATTATGCACTTCAAGCATTTTTATTATTATTTTTTTTTTTTTACTAGTAATGGCAGTGATCTGTTTTTTTTTGTCTTGTTTTTTGTGAGACTGCGACATTGCGGTGGACAGGTCAGAAACTTTTGACACATTTTTGGGACCATTCACATTTATACAGCGATCTGTGCTATTAAAATGCACTGATTAATGTGTAAATGTCACTGTCAGGGAAGGGGTTAAATGTGTTCCCTGGGAGGTGTTTCTAACTGGGGGGGTGGGACTGACTGGAGGAGGAGAGAGATCTCTGTTCCAAATCACTAGGATAGAGCAATGACAGGTCCTCTTTACTCCTACATACATGTATAGAGCCATGACAGGTCCTCAATATACTTCTATATACACGTATAATGCCATGACAGGTCCTCTTTATACTCCTATACATGTATAGAGCCATGACAGGTCCTCTTTAGTTATAATGATATCAAATAAAGGATGTGGGGCATTTTGGTGGGCGTGATTTTTTTTCTCGGGGGGGGGGGGGGGCCCATACAACATTTTGCTATGGGGCCCTGTGATTTCTAGTTACGCCCCTGGTTACAGCCTTATACAATGTGCATTAATATTTTCGTAAAATAATGAAGAAAGTTGCATTTGTTCCAGTCCTTTCATTGCATCAAATAGTAATGTTGCATAACGATTTAAATAACATTCATATTTCTATTTACTCCATGCAGAGGCAGTGGGAAAAATCAAAACCTGCTTTGTGGCTAGGAGTCCTTAAACTTTTGCATAAGACTGCATATTTGGTGACAGAATCCCTTTAAATTGTTTAATAAATACTGTAGTATTGCAATCAACAGATCTAAGACCTTTAATAAATACTAGAACATCTGAAATGAAAATTGCACTTTAAAGTGGTGATTTCCCTTCTTCAATTATACTCCTCATCAGAGCTTAGCTGTATGAAAGGATGCTGTAATTGGCACTTATTGTGATCTCCCTCCACCTGTAATATGGTCTTTTATCCTAAACCTCTAGGATGCGTTGCTAGGGAAACTATGCATTCTGCAGACTGTTGTCAGGGTAACGGGAACAAATTAGATGCATTGCTATTGGGCTTTGGTACTAAATTTGCATTTCTTAGGAAATAAGATTATTACAGATCCTAAAAATAAAGGAGTTCAATTCATACATCAGAGAATTATGCTTGGCAGTTTACTTTTGCAGCCAACACTTATCCTTGTTATTAGCCTGTGCGTAATACATATGGCTGCTCATTTAGTTAATTTAATTGTGGTTTGATTTTCTGCATTGTTCAGATGTTGTTGTTGTGTGATGGGAGTTTAGAAAACATGTTGATCTGTCTCTGATGGACACTGAAGCCACTGGGATGTCATTTAAAATAATGAGTGCATATCAACAGCTTGATAAGTACATTAGGAGGACAATTAACAAAGGACGTAGGTAACTTGAGATAACAGGGTGATGGGTCCAGGATCGTCAGAGGTGTCAGTCATTTCCAACTAACGCAACTGGGGCTTGTGACTCAGTGAATAATAATGTATCATTGTAAACAAATTGCACTTCTGCCAGTGACTCATCTGAGATGTATGAGATCATTTCTGCAGAAAATCGTGACATGGGAATTTTCTATGTTGCCCGCTGGTATTACCCTTTGCTACTGCACAGTGATGTTATGTGACCTGAAATAAGTATATTTACATATACGGTATTGGTGGGGGCTATAGTGTTTTTAAGTGCCTAAATTACCAAAAAGTAAAAGACAATGCAAGGAAGCAATGTTGCCATACTTGATGTCTGCATGTAGAAATAGAGCCAAAATATAAGGTAGCCTTATATTAAGTCTTTTGTGTTGCAAATCTTCAATTGGAATAAGAACAAGGGGGTTGATTTACTAAAACTGGGAGTGCAAAATCTGGTGAAGCTGTGCATGGTAGCCAATCAGCTTCTATCTTCAGCTTGTTCAATTAAAGGGGTTGTAAATGTTCACAGATTATTTAAAAAAAACATGTCATACTTACCTTCACTGTGCAGTTCGTTTTGCACAGAGTGGCCCTAATCGTCCTCTTCTGGGGTCCCAGGGTGGCTCTCGTGGCTCCTCCCTGCAAGTGCTAACCCCCTCTGGGAAGCACTCTCCCAAGGGGTTAGCTTGTGTGCACGCTCCCGTGCCATACAATCAGCGTCCATAGATGCCGATTGTATGACTTGGCCCCACCCCCCGGCGGCCGCATCATTGGATGTGATTGACAGCAGCGGGAGCCAATGGCTGCACTGCTATCAATCATCCAATGAAGAGCCGACAAGATCAGGAGGAAAGCAACCTGGGATTCAGGGGTCAGGTAAGTAAAACGGGGGCTCAGGGGGGGGGGGTGTTGACTGCAAGGTGATTTTTCACCTTAATGCATAGGATGCATTGATTAACCCCAGTGAGTTTTGCTGCCAAATAAATGACGCATTGACTGAGTGCCTGTGTTTTTGCTATCTGAAGCCTATTGCTGGTTTCCTCTCTGTGTCATTCTAATGCTGAACCTGTTCCTTTAAAGCTGGGTTCAAATCTTTCTATGTGTGTTTTCATGCATTTTTGTGTGCATTCTTTACTATCATGCATTTTCACATGCTGCCATTGCTATCCATATGATTAGGAGTCGCAGCATCAGAAAACAGATCGCACAGAAGTGAAAGTTAATAAAAACAATAGCATATATATATATATATATATATATATATATATATATATATATATATATATATATATATATATATATATATATAATTGTGTTGAAACACATGAGTGTAAATGGCCTCCTCAGGAAGCCTTTAGTTAGCCAAGCAGCAAGCATGTTCATAAGGATGACAACCTCTGTATTGACCTCAGTAAAGGCCTTATAAGTAAAAAATACACTGCTTGCTTCATCTGCCCAAAACATGTGAGAAACTAATGTGATGTTCTGCAGCATTGGGCAATTAACATAATATTTTTGTATGTATTTGTTGTTAGTGGTTGTAAACCTCAGACATGAAATAAGAACAAAGCATATCCTTCTATAGTGTGTACTTGTCTCAATTAAGAGCAGTGTCGATGCAAAGAGGTGTGGCTGTAGCTTTGGTTGAGTTTCAGTAAAAAAAAAAAAACTGAGCGGAAGAGTCCCGAGTGAGCTTTCCTTTAGGGCTATTTCACGCGGATGAAGAGGGAATTTGATAAAAACAGAGGACTGAGCTGTAGTTTTTCTGCTCCCTGGCTGCCCACTCGAATTCTGACATTACAGCCTGAGTGGGCAAAGCATCATGGCCAAGGCATTTTTAACTCAGGCTACAGAGTTTGACAAGTGGCACTGCCTGTCAAAGCCACCCTTTGAGATTAATGGGGTCTCACAGTAGCTGCGAGCCAAACGCTTGGTAAAAGTAAGCCCTCCCCTCCAAAAACAGATGTCAAGAGGCAGCAGTAGCACCTCCTGAATGCCTGCCAGCTGCTGCTATACCACTCCCTGAAAATCCACTGCAGATCTCTTTTATAGAGGGCAGTAAATTTACTGCCTATTTGAAGGAACACTTTACTGAAGTGTAAATTAGGGCCAGATTTCAGTGCTTTATCCATGTTTGACACTTTTGTGCTTTCTCCTTAATGCACATATTTTTATGTGCTAGGTTATTTAAAAAAGGTACCAACTCCATTTATTTTTAGGGCTCATATTATGCCTGCTGGGGAGATTTCCCCTCACTTTCTATCCTGGTGACTCCAAGAACATTGAACATATAAATAAATAAGAAACTGCCCGTCGACCTTGCCAAAGGTGACATTTATTCAAATTTGGTCCAGTGATTATTTAAAAACACGTACAGCAATGCATAACAAAACTGAAATCAGGCTGCAAAGCTACATCACTAACCAAATGAACGTGTTCCAACAATATGGAAAAATGCCACCAGCACAGATGAAAACCAGCTTGAGCTATATGTTATTTATAAATTGAGTGAGTGCCAACCATAATGATCACAGATATTTGTCAAAATGAAATGGTGCCTGGTTTCATTCAGCAGAGACAGAAATTGTATATATGCTCTTCGGATATTCCGCATACAGATAACGTGACATCTTGATCGTGGGAGACACGGAGAAGGAAATCTGGTGAGTACAGGTTTTAAATTATCTCCAGTAAAATTCAGATATTCCTTCTCCAAAATTGGTCTTACTTAAACCAGTCACAAACGGAAGCAATTCAAATTTAAAATCTGATTTAAAAAAACAAACACAAGCGGAGGTCACTTTGGGGAAAAAAAGTGAATCCAAGTGATCAGTAGATTCTGAGATATAGGCAGCATTAATGTTAAAAACAAAAATGCATAGTTCTGATCTGCTGGATTAAACATCTATCCTCCATTCAGAACTTCCCATTTGGGTCTTATTTTGAAAATATCAATAGACCACACAGAAGGACCTTATCAGATGCAGAAAAATTTCCGCAGTACAGTTTGCTGAAAACATTGTCATTTATGTAAGCAGACAGAAGGAGGGTGGGGTCTTTTTGTTTCTATCATTTTCTTTTGAGGGATTCACATACAGTAGTTTGCAAAACTATTGAGTTGTTTGGACAACTATCTCACTTGTAAAAAAATAAACAGTACCATACATAGCCTATAGTTAGTAAACATATAGCTGGATTCAGGTAGGCGGGCGCATAGTTGTGGCGGCGTAGCGTATGGCATTTACACTACGCCGCCGTAAGTTTGCAAGGCAAGTACTGTATTCACAAAGTACTTGCCTGCTAAGTTACGGCGGTGTAGCGTAAATGCGGCGGGCGTAAGTGCGCCTAATTCAAAATAGGCTGAGGGGGCGTATTTTATGTTAATATTGGTTGACCTGACGTGATTGACATTTTTAAGGAACGGCGCATGCGCCGTCCGTGTACATATCCCAGTGTGCATTGTGGCAAAGTACGCCGCAAGGACGTATTGGTTTTAACGTGGACGTAAATTACGTCCAGCCCTATTCACGGACGACTTACGCAAACAACGTAAAATTTTCCTCCCCCCTCCCTCTGCTCACTGACACTGCATAATGCGAATGCTCACACAACCACAGCCCCCCGATCTGCTCCTTCCCCTGCATCCTCATTGGCACGGAGAAGAGCGAGTTGCAGGATGGACTCCACGAGCACTGTGGGGGGGGGGGGGGGTAGGGGGGCCCAAGCCTTCATCTCAGTTACTGAAAAAACAGACTGGTTTCTCCCATCCTTAGGACAGGAGAACCAGCCTGTAAATTCCGAGAGTGGTGACTGCAAGCTGAGCCGAGTGTCAGTCTGACACTCTTTCACAGCCCAGCGAGTCCAGCCACCCCCCCCTCACATACGAGCAGGGAGGAATACAGCTCCTCCTCCTTCCAATCCCGCCCACACTATCCCGGCGTGCTGTATCTGAAGAGAGAGGATATGTGGGCAGGAAATATGAAAATCAGCAGCATTCCTGGCTGTGTGTGAATGATGCCTGAGATTCTAGCCTGGACCATGGGTAAGTGTGTGCACTGCAAACTGCAGTACACTGTAATCACTGAACTGCATTATCTCCATCCCTTCTCCCCCCCATCTGTCTCCCTCCCCCTCTCCTGTTCTTTCAAGACATTCATAATTTACTTTCACTTTCATTTAGGCAGGTAATATACGGTGCAAATTTCTTTCCTGCATCCACAGATTGCAGGAAAGAACCTTGCATTATTCCCCCATCAACACAGACAGTGCTGACAGGGGAATATCCCTCCTGCCCAGCAATTGTATTCTCTCGACAAACAGTGATCATCATTAGTGGCTATAGCAACCACTAGTTATAATCATCAGAGAATCTGCTCATTAATGGTTCAAATCTCAGCCAGTTCCTGCTGAAACAGCTGAGATTTAAACTGCCTATGGCTGGTCTTGGCTCTTAGGCAGCCCATACATTGATCACTTTTTTTTCATTCAACTATTAGGTGTCCATGGCAGCAGCGGCAGCACATATGAACCCAGTGCTGGTTACTTTATGGGGCTGATATACAGGAGGGCCAGCACAATTTGTTGTTAGAGATGGGCTGGGCATGTTCAAAATTCCACATGCCAGAGCCTGCCAGGAAGCCCACACTGCACAGCGCTAATCACAGGCAGTGAGACATTTCCCGGTCCGCAGCTGCACAGATCAGGAAATGTCTCACTGGCTGTGATTAGCACTGTGGAGTGTCGGCTTCCTGGCGGGTTCAGGCGTGTGGGATTTCAAACACACCCAAGCCCATCTCTATTGGTTGTAGACAGTTGAGCTCCCTGCAGGTTGCTTAGCAGCAGTGGAGCCTTCTCTGACATGCTGATCGGGATGCAATCCAGGTGATGCTCCTAGTCAAATCCTAGTGTTAAATATCAGTGATTTTATTGATCAAAGCCCACACTTTACAGGCATAGAGCCCACATGGCTGCTAAACATACGGTTGATTATATATATATATGTGGTTGTACTCTTGATGCTAATAAATACTGTGTTTATTAGATCTAACTGGGAGCATCACCTGGATCACATCCCGATCAGCATGTCAATAGAGAAGGTTATACAGCATTACTGCTGCTAGGTGACCAGCTGGGAGCTTGGCTCTCTATAACCAATAGTGCCAGCCTTCCCCTGCATGCACCCATAATGTCACCAGCACTAGGTCCTAATAGACTGCCGCCGCTGCCAAGGAGACAGATGCCAGACCAGCGCTTTTAATAGCAGGGGCAGGAAAGCTGGGGAACCCCACAGTGGCAGAACACCAGGGCCCGGTGGCAAGACAACCTTTGCAACCCTGATAGTTCTCCCACTACTTTGGACCCTTATATTTTCTTGGTGTGCTGTGACATATATCTCTTGTTTTCTGCCACCCTGGGGGGCCCCAGTATAGTAGGAAGGGAGCTCACTGCAGAACATGTGAAAGGGCCCGTTGTGGGATGGTAGTAAAGGGCCCCAGGATATATATATATATATTTATATATATATATATATAAAATTGCATTTTATGGTTGACCCCCCTTCTTTTGTCCCTGTTCCCCCATGTGCCCCCACTAAATATGAAAGCTGAAGATGCCACTGTGTATTGCATAAAGGCAGGGGAAAATAAATCAGTTTGCCCCAGGCTTGCTGTGCTTATTTGACAGAGCTGCCTAAACCTCAGGACTAGCTGAACAGAAAAACAGATCCTTTAATAGGTAAAGCAGCTTCCATATACAATATATATATTTCTTGTTTATTAAGCAGTTTGCCCGGGGTTCAGCATTAGGATTCACACCAGATGTGGGACTGCGATGTGTGGCTAGTCCTACCGCATGACAAGGCAAACTGCCCTACCTTCTGTGTGTTTTTTTTGCATTCTGGTGGTGTTTGGGCACAGTATGCTGAAAAAAGTACCATACCATGCCAGCAGCCAATTGAACTTCATGAAATGTTTCAATAACATTTATATAAAAAAAAGAAGCAAACAACAGTGTGGTACAGTGATGTGATTCCTCCGGACCACACCACACACCAGCTTCTGTGTTAGAATGCAGCGGCTGGTTTGAATGGACCCTTAATGTTACAGATAATAATTGTCATCACATTGAATATGCCTGCCCAATGATTGCTTTATATTCCAGTTCATTTTGGATTTAAGCATTGATTTGTTGATTCAGGTTTGCCAAGTTTTATTTAACCATTTCTAAATTAATTAGCCAATAGTAGACCACTTTTAGTGTAAAGCCAAAAACCTCCTAGAAAAAATTAGAACAAATCAAATCTAGTTTATTGGCTTATTTGTTTTTCCTTGCCCCTTTCAATACTCCCAGCATTGCTCCATGACTGACATTTATCACAGAACATAAAAACTTTATACATAATATGTAAAGCTCTGGCATGTATACCGCACTGAATGTGACTAATTACTAAATGAAAGATACTCACAAACAAAGCCGCACTCATCATACATGCAGCAAATGATGAAAGCAAGACAAAGTTCAGCCCATCATAGTACAAAGTCTTGATTTATCACTTCATGTTTGTTTCCCGTCTGCTGTAAAATCTGCAGAATCAGTGGAAGGGTACTTAAAGCCCTAAGGCACTTGACACAGCAACAGAGTTAAGGTCACCTTCCTTCTTTTTTATATAATATCAGATATGAAGTGAATAAACACAAGAACATTTAAGGAAATGCTCCTCTCACTTTATTGAGGGGAATTTGACATACAACATTGTTTCATAGAATTTTTTTGTAAAGTTGTAAATTTGTCTTTTTACTGTGCCCTTCTTACACTATCTGAGGACTTTTTTCGTTTAAAGTACAGTTACAACAAGAATATTCCACAAAACTAGAGCAAAGATTGCATATTGAAGGAGATTATTATTATACCGGATTTATATGGTGCCAACAGTTTGTGCAGTGCTTTATAACGTGAGGGCAGCTAGTACAGTTGCAATACAATTCAATTAAATACCAGAGGAATCAAAGGGCCCTGCTCGTTAAAATGTACAATCTAAAAGATTTACCAAAATGGGAGCGTGCAAAATCTGGTGCAGCACTGAATAGCGACCAGGTTTCATTGTCAAAGTTTAATTGGACGAGTTGAAGTTAGAAGCTGATTGGCTACCATGTACAGCTGCACCAGATTCTGAGTACGCTAGTTTTAGTAAATCTCCTCCTTAGTATTCAAACAGATGTTTTCATACTGAAACTGCACTAGAAAAATGCCAGCTGGATTTTGCTTAGTTGCCATGAGTAACTTTTTCGTCTAAACTTTAGAGCTGATCTCCTGGCGAATTATCCATCAATTCCACCCATTCAAAGCCTTTAAAAAATACACTTTGGCTTTGTGGTAAAGCAATGGATATCCATTATCATATTTTTTGGCAATGTGAGCTTATCATGCTTTTTGGTCTATGGTAATGTCTCTGCTCCAACGATTACTTGCCCTTTCGTTGGGCCGGCTATGTTATCTTTTGGGCCTTCCTTTTCCTGGTATTGAGAAATCTCTAAATAAGCTAGCTTCATATATCTTGTTAAAAAAAATGGATAGTGGCGCTGCTAAATAGTACAAGATTTAATACATTAGTCCATCAATAAGTCCTTGATGTGGAGGGGAAGAGATGAAGAGGGGAGACTTGTATAGATTACTTCAGCAGTCCAAAACAACCCTGGCAGCCTTTGAGGGGGGAGTTGTAAGCAGACTCCAGATATGCAAATGAGAAGAGAAATACAGGCCCCTCTAGGTTAGAACTGTAAACATTTCAATGAGATACAGGTGCATTATCCACTTACATACATGGAGGTTAAAGGGGTTGTAAAGGTTCGTTTTTTATTTTCTAAATAGGTTGCATTGTTGGATCACTTACCTTTTCCTTAGATTTCCCTTCTAAATGTTTTTTTTTCTTGTCTGAATTTCTCACTTCCTGTTTCTCCTCAGTAAACTTCACACCATCAAACGAGCGGTGTTTAGTCAGCCAGAACAGCTTACTGAGGAGGAACAGGAAGTGAGAAATTCAGACAAAGAAAACAAAGAAAAAAAACATTTAGAAGGGAAATCGAAGGAAAAGGTAAGTGAACCAACAATGTACTAGCTTAAATGAACCTATTTAGAAAATAAAAAACAAACCTTTACAACCCCTTTAAGGAAGTAAGGCAAGAGTCCATCCACACTGGTGTGGCGTTCACTGCTGTTCTGAACAGCTGATTTTTCTGCCTGTGGGGGAGAAATCCCAGCCAGCAGAATCTCTGCCACCACAGCGATAAAACTGAGGCTTTGATCAGTCCGATGGTGAATGCGGCGCCGGGCGTGATGACATCACTGGTGGGTTGCAACGGCGTTTCGGAGCATGCGCACTGGTAGATGGAACTCAGGGCACGATTCTTTTTCAAGCCATCACCATCAGCCTGATCCAAGCCTCGGTTTCATCGCCATGGTCCCAGTGATTCTGCTGGCTAGGATTTCTCCCCCACAGGCAGAAAAAACAGTTGTTCAGAACGCCATTCTGCAGTGAACACCACTCCACTGTGGATGGACTCGTTGGTGGTTGGTGATCCTGTGACCCAGTTCCATTGAGGATGCTTGGCCAGTCCATCATCTTTACCCTCAGCTTCTTTAGCAAGGCAGTGGTCATCTTGGAGGTGTGTTTGGGGTCGTTATCATGTTGGAATACTGCCCTGTGGCCCAATCTCCGAAGGGAGGGGTTCATGCTCTGCTGTTGGCATTCATTGTTCCCTCAATGAACTGTAGCTTCCCAGTGCTCCCACCACCATGCTTGACTGTGGGTAAGAAACACTTGTTTTTGTACTCCTCACCTGGTTGCCGCCACACACACTTTACACTATCTGAACCAAATAAGCTTATCTGGGTCTCTGTAATCCATTACTTGGTTCCAGTAATCCATGTTCTTAGTCTGCTGGTCTTCAGCAAACAGTTTGTGGGCTTTCTTGTGCATCATCTTTAGAAGAGGCTTCCTTATGGGATGACAGCCATGCAGACCAATTTGATACAGTGTGCAGAGTATGGTCTGAGCACTGACAGGCTGACCCCCCACCCCTTCCACCTCTGCAGCAATGCTGGCAGCACTCAGACGAGGCCGAACCTGTCCTATTAAACTGCTGTATGGTCTTGGCCACCATGCTGCAGCTCAGTTTCAGGGTCTTGGCAATCTTTTTATAGCCTAGGCCATCTTTATGTAGAGCAACAATTATCTTGTTTAGATCATCAGAGAGTTCTTTGCTATGAGGTGCCAAGTTGAACTTCCAGTGAACAGTATGAGAGAGTGACATCGCTAACACCAAATTTAACACACCTGCTCCCCATTCACACATGATACGTTGTAGCACTATTGAGTCACATGACACTGGGGAGGGAAAATGGCTAATTGATCCCAATTTGGACATTTTCACTTAGGGGTGAACTCACTTTTGTTGCCAGTGGTTTAGACATTAATAGCCGTGTGTTGAGTTATTTTGAGGGGACAGCAAATTGACACTGTTATACAAGCTGTACACTCACTACTTTACATTGTAGCAAAGTGTCATTTCTTCAGTGTTGTCACATGAAAAGATAGAATACAATATTTACAAAAATGTGAGGGGTGTACTCAATTTTGTGAGATACTATATATATATATATATATATATATATATATATATATATATATATATATATATATATACAGTATATATATATATATATATATATATATAAACATATATATATATATATATATATGTTGATATATATATATATGCTGTGTATATATATATATATATATATATATATATATATATATATACCATCCGTGTATTATGCTCTTTGCCTGGAGTTCAGCTTTATAATATGAAATTAAAACTGTTAAGCCTCGTACACACGACCGAGGAACTCGACAGGCGAAACACATCGTTTTCCTCATCGAGTTCCTTGTTAGGCTGTCGAGGAACTCGACAAGGCAAGTTTCTCCATTCCCGTCGAGGAAATAGAGAACTTGCTCTCTTTTTGGCTCATCGAGTTTCTCAACAGTTTCCTCGACGAAAATGTACACACGACCGGTTTCCTCGGCAAAAAAATATCTCCCAGCAAGTTTCTTGCTAGTTTTTGCCGAGAAACTCGGTCGTGTGTACGAGGTCTGACTGCAATATTTTAGTCATAATTTAGTTCTTTGTAGGTATTTGTGTGACATTTGTGTAAAGAAACTGTATGAGCTGCATTGAAATTGAAATGAATGGAACATCGAATAAAAGAAAATGCACAATGAATAGCTCTGATTACCAAATGTTATTTTATTTGAACATGAGGATCCCGTAAATATAAAGTGATGTCAGCTGTTGAAATAAGTAAAAGCCGGATTAAAATGACATAATGCTGATTTAATCAGATTTCCCCAAGCTTTGAAGTGATCTTGGGATAAATAGTGCTGGAATCTACAATGTAAGTAGGGCATGACTTTTTACCAGCTGTTCCCACTAGGGACAGGGTTCCAAACAATTTCTCCATTCTATTTTCCTAATATGTTGTGGAATGTCACTGTACAGTTCTAACAAAACTCCCAGCTATTAAGAAATAAAATATCAGAAAGTCGATTACTGTATTTACTTTGTCAGGTGTTGGTGCGGACATATAGGGGGAGTCTAGTCAAATTATAGGGGATTAGTGTAATGTGATCAGACTTTTCTTACTGGGTCAGTGTACACGATAGAGGCTACAACACTGTAAGAAGGCGGAAAAAATTACTAGGAAATTTTGTTAAAATAATAAAGATATATCCTGCCCTCCTCTACCCCCCTCCAAAAAAAAAACTTTAAAGCGGGGGTTCACCCCAAAAATGTTTTTAACATTAGATTGAGGCTAATTGTGGGAAGCACAATCGGGTGGTTTTTTTTAAATCAATCCAGTACATACCGTTTTAGAGATAGATGTTCTCCGCGGTTTCCGGTTATAGTCTGCGGGACTGGGCGTTCCTATTTGATTGACAGCCTTCCGACCGTCGCATACAGCGCGTCACGAGTTGCCGAAAGTAGCCGAACGTCGGTGCGCAGGAGCCGTATAGAGCCGCACCGACGTTCGGCTTCTTTCGGCAACTCGTGACACGCTGTATGCGACGGTCGGAAGGCTGTCAATCAAATAGGAACGCCCAGTCCCGCAGACCATACCCGGAAGCCGCGGAGAACATCTATCTCTAAAACGGTATGTACTGAATTGTTTTAAAAAAAAAACACCCGATTGTGCTTCCCACAATTAGCCTCAATCTAATGTTAAAAATTTGTTTTTCGGGTGAACCCCCGCTTTAAGAACATGATGTAACCATTTATAGAGATAGCTAAAAATTAATCAATGTATTTTTTAGGAACAATGTTTTTTCCCACCATGGATGTGCTTTGCTGGACCTCAGTCTGTAGTTCTCCTTCAGCTGTATCTGTCTTTATTATATTGGCACAATAGGCCAATCAGTGGTGGCTGGTGCTGGTGGATTTTGGGGGGCGTGAGCGGGCTCCTCCAGGTCCGCACTCACCCTACGGGTGGAGCCCTCCAGCGGGCACAGCTTTCTAGGTTCCCGGCATCATGGCTTCTGTGTCGACCCGGTGGGAAACCGGAAGCCGATGGTGAGTATTGATTCACTGGTATCGCAGGGTGGGAGGGTTCAGGGCACAGTGCTCTGCACCCTGAAGACAATATGAAACAGGCCAATTGGAGTCTCAGACTCTGGTCACGTGCTTGTGAAGGACATGGTGGAGACCTGTTGGTCCGCACCCCGCACAGTGCACAGCTACACACTTGATTGTGCAGGCTAGGGGGGCAAATTGTGCGGGCTAAAGGGGAAGCGCCCATGTGTTCCTTGTGGACCGTCTGCCAGTGATGCCCATGCTTTTAAAGCATGCTAAAAGCAAGTATTTGGTGTTTTGCAGAGTAGAATAGGGACTGGCAGGAGAGGGATCAATTTGATGCAGTTGGCCAGCTTTAACTTGTTTTGCAGTATATGCAAATCAAGACTACCTGTTTTTTAAGCAAAATTCTAAGAATCTGCAAAGGTGTATGGTAGTTTGCAGAGGGTTATCTTAAAAATTTCAGTGTTAGCATGTAGTTATACCCCTTAACATCTCACAGACATAGTTCCTCTTCTACTGCATAGTGAGGCCTGTATTTTAGGGCCAGTTCACACCCATGCTCCATGCGCCTTTCCTGCACTGCATTCAAAACTCACTGCACTTGTGATTTGCAGGAACGCACAGCGCATTCCTTTGCGATTTCATAGTGGCAACCAGCCCTTAAAAAAAAGGGCAGGAATGCCTAAAGTTGTTGCAACATTTTTGAACTACTAGAAGTAATAAATTATGCTCTGTGCTGCACCCCCTTGTACTTTGTATATGAATGGAGAGAGAGGGTGAGAGGGCTGCTAAGTCTACCATTACATTTCCAGGTAAGCTCTGTCAATTTTTTGATTTAGAAGGGAAGGAGGTGCTTATCCTATGGAAGAACAATCACAATTAGGATAGTTATAGATACAGTATTATACCCTGCCTGATTTATTTCACCCCCCCCCTTCTAAAAGTTGCAGAGCAATGAGGATCTCCCTGTCGCCAAAGACCAAAGACATGCAATCACTGTCTGATGCATCCAAAAACAGGCAGATAAGGTGTTATCTCATGTGTGTACTCCACTTTATACTAGAAGAGAAATGAAAATGTTTAACGTGAAATGTTTGCAAATTTGGCTTTTTTAGGTGATAAAAGTTGCACAGCAGGAAATAATAGTAACCTGATTTATTGCTCTGGAGTGAAACTGGAGTGAAACCAGGGCTTTACCTACTATGAATGCACTTACAGGCCAGGACTTTGGACCGCAGTGCTAGAGGGATTGCTAAGCCTCGAAATTTGCAAACTGTATTAACTTATGTGATTTCCTGCTTCTTGCCACCTCTGGACATGTGTGGAAAATTTCAACAAGTGAACTGAAGTTGGAATAAGGGGGGGGGGGGGGGGGATAATTAGATTAGTCAGAATGCTCTTATAGTTTAGGAAACATGAAGCCTTCTCTTCTTTCTCTCTTTGAGCAGCCTATCTACTCAATTTCTGCAATGTAAACATTAAATGGCAGATGAGTAATTGTATGGATATAGCAAGCCTAGTTGCATTCAGCAATCTTTAATCTACCAAGGAGTTTAGGCTACTTGTTTTTCTTTTTAATTACAAACATGTTATACTTACCTGCTCTGTGCAGTGGCTTTGCACAGAGAAGCCCCAATTCTCTTCTTCTGGGGTCCTCCGCTGTGCTCCTGGCCCCTCCCCATTCCAAATACCCCCAAAGCAAGCCACTTGCTATGGGGGCACTCATTAGGGCTCAATCCCAAGCTGGGCTGTGTGTGTCTGTTGACACACACAGCACAGCTCAGCCCTGTTCCCTCCTTACTGGCTGTGATTGACAGCAGCAGCAGCCAATGGCTCACGCTGTTGCCTACTTGTCCAGTTAAGTGGAAGAGAGGAGAAACCCGCTGCTCTTCTGGAACATTGCTGGATTGAGATAGGGCTCAGGCAAGTAAAAGGATGGGGACTAAAATCCACCAAGGTAAAAAAAAACTTTTGCCCTCAGAACCATTTTAATCTGTCTGTCATTTCAAATGTCCCCTCCTTCTGTCCCTGGAGTAATTTTCTATTTTTCGCATGCAAAATTAAATACGCAGTATGCACTCGGAAATAAGATGGAGTAGGGGCTTTAAATATAAGAGATGCAAAACACAAAAGCAAATAAGCTGAAAATCATTTGCACAGGTGGTAAGAACAAGTGTGCCCTTAGCAGCCACTGCAGAACTCTGAGGCCCCGTACACACGACCAGTTTCCTCGGCAGAATTCAGCTTCCGACCAAGTTTCTGGCTGAATTCTGCCGAGAAACCCGGCCGTGTGTACAATTTCGCCGAGGAAGCCGACGAGGACCTCAGCGAGGAAATAGAGAACATGTTCTCTATTTCCTCATTGTTCTATGGGAGCTCTCGGCCCGCCTAGCTCCTCGGCGGCTTCAGGGCTGAACTGGCCGAGGAACTCGATGTGTTTGGCACGTCGAGTTCCTCGGCCGTGTGTATGAGGCCTTAGGCCTCGTACACACGGCCGAGTTTCTCTGCAAAAACCAGCAAGAAGCTTGCTGGGTTTTTTTTTTTTTTGCCGAGGAAACCAGTCGTGTGTACACTTTTCAACAAGGAAACCGCAGAGGATCTCGTCGGGCCAAAAAGAAAGCATGTCTTCTTTTTCCCTGACGGCAATGGGAAAATTTGGCTCGTTTTGCCCGTCGAGTTTCTTGGCCGTGTGTAGGAGGCCTCAGGCATCTGATCTTAGGCCAGACTTTAATTTAAAAGTTTAAAATGACAGGTTCACAAAAGAAAAATAATAACTTTGTTGATGTGCCCCTAAGAAATACAAGCACTACCAGTACTTATTTACCACACCTTTCAGGTGGGCTGTAATACAAAAAATACAGCTTGAACCATTTTAGGTCTGTTGTGGTGTCGCAGGCAGCCCATTCAAATTATTAATAAAGAAATGCTAATGGTCCTCTAAGTTGTAAATTGAGATTGGGGAAAGATCAAGAAGCAATCCATAAAGCAAAAATCTAGACATATGGAGTTTTTAAAGTTACCTGTCTAATTATGGGTATGCCATGTCAGGATCAATTATCTGTCCTTTATAAAATCTCTCTGCCTGGAGTTCTGCTTTAAATATTTGTATACATTGAAAAACACATGTTGACCCACAATATAACATACATATATTTTTCATTGCATAGATTTAACCAAGTCTGACTGTTTTTCCCGAGTATATAATCCTCTTGTGTACATGACTGACATCACAAGCACAACACTAAGCTCTCCACATTGTCTGTCTGTCTTGTAAGGTGACGCCAGTTCAGAAGTACAAATGGTGCATCTAAATCTAATGTGCGCTGAATATGCAAAGCAAGCTAAACAGATGTCTGTCTAGGGCTCGTTCATAGCTTGTACATGTTGTTATTTAACTTTATGTCTGGTCTGGTAATCCAGTTAGGGTCATTGCCTTCTCCAGAGAAAAAACTCTCTTTCTCATCTCTCTTCAAGGGCAACTACTGTATAGTCTAGTTTCATAATTTTTAGATATACACGTGAAAGAGATGAGAAATAAAACTTGACAGAGGTTGCTTACTCTATCCAAAACAAACAAGTGGTAGCCTTCTACTTACAGTTTATAAAACATTCATAATACAAACGTTTTAATCATAAGCTGAAAAATTGAGGTTGACTTAAAAGGGTTGTAAAGGTTTGTTTTTTATAGGTTCCTTTAAGCTAGTGCATTGTTGGTTCACTAGCCTTTTCTTTCGATTTCCCTTCTAAATGTTTTTTTTTCTTTGTTTTCTTTGTCTGAATTTCTCACTTCCTGTTCCTCCTCAGTAAGCTGTTCTGGCTGACTAACCCCCAGCCAGAACAGCTCAGATGATGGGGGCAAGCTTACTGAGGAAAAACAGGAAGTGAGAAAATCAGACAAAAATCAAAAACATTTAAAAGGGAATTTGAAGGAAAAGGTAAGTGAACCAACAATGCACTAGCTTAACCACTAGCCGACCAGCCGCCGCAGTTTTACGGCAGCAGGTTGGCTCGGCTGCGCGAAATCACGTAATATTACATAATTTCGCATTTCAGCAACTAGGGGGCGCGCCCCTGGTGCCGACGCGCCTGCCTGGCGGGCGTGATCACCGCCGGCACCCGCGATTGCTCGTTACAGAGCGAGAACCAGGAGCAGTGTGTGTAAACACAAAGCTCCCGGTCCTGTCAGGGGGAGAAATGACTGATCGCATATTCATACAATGTATGAACAGCGATCTGTCATTTCTCCTAGTCAGTCCCACCCCCCCTTCAGTTAGAACACACATAGGGAACATAATTAACCCCTTCCTCGCCCCCTAGTGTTAACTCCTTCCCTGCCAGTTACATTTTTACAGTAATCAATGCATTTTTATAGCACTGATCGCTATAAAAATGCCAATGGTCCCAAAAATTTGTAAAAAGTGTCCGAAGTATCCGCCATAATGTTGCAGTACCGATAAAAATCGCTGATCGCTGCCATTAATAGTAAAAAAATGTTTTAATAAAAATGCCATAAAACTACCCCCTATTTTGTAGACGCTATAACTTTTGCGCAAACCAATCAATAAACACTTATTGCGATTTTTTTTTCCGAAAAACATGTAGAAGAATACGTATCGGCCTAAACTAAGGAAACATTTTTTTTTATATATTTTTGGGGATATTTATTACAACAAAAAGTAATACATATTAATTTTTTTCAAAATTGTCGCTCTATTTTTGTTTATAGCGCAAAAAATAAAAATCGCAGAGGTGATCAAATACCACCAAAAGAAAGCTCTATTTGTTGGGAAAAAAGGACGCCAATTTTGTTTGGGAGCCACGTCGCACGACCGCGCAATTGTCTGTTAAAGCGACGCAGTGCCGAATTGTAAAAACCTATTTAGAAAATAAAAAACAAACCTTTACAAACCCCTTTAACCTGCCTGGCGGTCTTCCCGAGTCTGACTCGGGGTTAGATTTTCCTGCTGCGAGCGGAAACCCCGAGTCAGACTCGGGCTTGCCTCGCTAGATCCACAGGCACAAGTTACTTACCTTGTCCCTGGATCCAGCGATGCCACCGCGCTGTGTGAGCGAGTGGGACCTCGCTCGATTCACACAGTGCCTCCGTGTGACGCCGATCTCCGTTCCCTGCGACGTTACAACGCACGGGGACGGAGAACGGCGCCAAATTCAAAAAAGTAAACAAACACATTACATACAGTATACTGTAATCTTATAGATTACAGTACTGTATGTAAAAAAAACACACCCCCCTTGTCCCTAGTGGTCTGTCCTGTGTCATGCATGTCATTTTATATAATAAAAACGTTTCTTTCTCCCTGCAAACTGTAGATTGTCCATAGCAACCAAAAGTGTCCCTTTATGTCAAAAATAGTTTTAGATCAGCTAAAAAACAGCGATAATAAATTATAATCACTTGCAGAATTGTGCGATAGCGATTTGTGGGGAAATTCGTCATAAAAAAAAAAAAAATAATGACAGCAACAATTCTGCAACTGAGCAAATTTCAGTGATTTTGATTTGATTACATTATTGAATAATTTTTATTATAATTATATTATTATTTGTTATAATTATTTATAATTATTTATTATATTATAATTTATAATTTTGTTTTTAAAAAAATGTCATACCCGGGATGCCTATTAGAATCTTGTTTGGTCAGATTTAAGTGAGTTATTTCTAAAAATTACAGACCTACAATATAAAACGCCAAATTTCCTTGCAAATAATGGTACCGCTTTTAGCATGTTTTTTCTGACAGAATCATACCGCCAGGAGGGTTAAAGGAAAAATAGGCTGTTCACTTTGCAAAGGATTATTTCCTTAGTAGTAAATGAGGTGAATTTCTCACTTCCTGTTCCTCCTCAGTAAGCTGTTCTGGCTTAGTAGTAAATGAGGTGAAATTTCACTTTGCAAAGAATAGCCAATCACATGCAAGGAAAATGAAACAGCTTGACATGATTGGATGATGGAAGTAAGCAGAGCTTCACCACATTCGGTAAGTTCTGGGGAAATTTCCTTTGCAAGGTGTTATAGAAATGTTGAATTTCATATTTGTACCAGGGGAACCATTGGGAAAAATATTAATGTATAAGACAGAGCCACTACTGTACATGCATTTGCTGTCTTGAGAACCAGTTACCGGTGTCAGGTTTTAATTCAATTAGTCACATTGTCCTATTGTTCTGAAGGGAGGCCAGAAACAGCAGGGGCCCTTAGCATACTGGTATGACTACTCTGTCCAAGAATAGCTGCATACCATTTTTATTTACAGCACAATATATTGTCTGATAAGAAGTATCTCCTCATTGAATTACAAGAATTTCCGGTCATCTCCTGTTTTAGGACCAAATTTAGGACTGTGTCAATCAGATAATAATACCAGGTGTGGGTGTGTATATTAAAAGAGATTCCTTTCACCCTTTGTCTAATTACAAGCCACAATAGGACAGGACGGACAGGGCGATACTGGGTGGGTCGGGAGTCTTTAATTGCCATCTTGAAAAGGACACATATTCGACCAATCACAGCAGAGGGGTTTTTTTCTTAATTCTTAGAGGGTATAAAAAAACAGTGCTAGCTTGACTAAGAGACAGACTGGATCATGATCTGACTTGGGAACCTTGGTGAAGTACTCTGTAAATATATTTTCTCTCTTTTTCTCTCTCTCTCTCTCTCTGTCTCTCTGCCTCTCTGTCTCTCTGTCTCTCTCTGTCTCTCTGCCTCTCTGTCTCTCTCTGCCTCTCTGTCTCTCTGTCTCTCTGTGTCTCTCTGCCTCTCTGTCTCTCTGTCTCTCTCTGCCTCTCTGTCTCTCTGTCTCTCTCTGCCTCTCTGTCTCTCTGTCTCTCTGTGTCTCTCTGCCTCTCTGTCTCTCTCTGTCTCTCTGCCTCTCTGTCTCTCTCTCTCTCTCTCTCTCTCTCTCCCCCTTAGCTTAATCTCTGTAACTTTTCCTTTCCTATGTATTGTCTTGAGATACTGATTTAGCCATCTTATTGTTTGTATCTTACATGTTATAACTACTACTTGTCTTAACCATACTGTTGAATCCTTTACTGCAATCTTATTGTTTGTATAATTGTGTGATGTTTTAGTTGTAAATATTAGAGTAATACAAGTTTCTTCTCTGTATCAATAAATGTAATACTTTTCCCTTTTCCGCAGCGCTATTCTTTGCTTTAATTTTTATATAGACAAAAAGGTTTTCATAGCTTACTTTAATTAGTCACGTGCGATATTAATATTTTTATGAATCGCTGATTATTAATTATGTACGTGCGTTATTGATTTTTCTATGACAAAATGGTGCCCCGTGTGAAAGGAGAGTTAACTTTTCAGAACTTTTCAGAACTTAACCTTTTCTTTTTTGTCTATGCGAATGTGTTTATGAGACTGATTTTGAGTAATGTAGATATATATATATAGAATGAAATTGTAGCAGGGATTTCTGTTTGGAATCTTGGAGACAGTGGCCCAGGTTCAGAAAGGACTTAAAACGGCGCAACGCCAGGTGCGCAGCCGTGGGTCCTAATCCGAGCCGTCGTATCTATGCGCCTGATTCTTAGAATCGCTCACGCATAGATATCCATAAGATCCGACAGGCGCAGGTCTCTTACACCGTCGGATCGTAACTGCATATTATTATTTATTTTTTTCCTGACCACTAGGTGGCGCTTCCGTCGAATTCCGCGTTGAGTATGCAAATTAGCTAGATACGCGAATTCCCGAAAGTACGCCCGGCCGACGCAGTAAAGTTACGTTAGGCTTTTCCCGGCGTATAGTTGCCCCTGGTATAGGAAGCATAAGTATGGCTGTCGTTCCTGCGTCGAAACTTGAAAAAGTTACGTAGTTTGCGTAAGTCGTCCGTGAATGGGGCTGGACGTCATCTACGTTCACGTCAAAATCAATGACATCCTTGCGGCATACTTTGGAGCAATGTACACTGGGAAATTCCACGGACGGCGCATGCGCCGTTCGGCAAGAACGTCTATCACGTCGAGTCACAGTAGATTTACAAAAAACACGCCCCCTGATCCAAATTTGAATTAGGCGGGCTTGCGCCGGCTGATTTGCGCTACACCGCCGCAACTTACGGAGCTAGTGCTTTGAGAATACAGCGCTTGCCCGTCTGGGTTGCAGAGGCGTAGCGTAGAGCGGATACGTTACACCCGCACCAATTTACCCCGCTGACTGTGAATCTGGGCCTGTGTGCGTCTATGCAGTTGACCCTTTGAATGAGATTAGGCCAATCTTTGTGAGTGAAACACACCTATGCTTTTGTAAATAAACAGTGGGGCGATGGCGCCGCTATAATGATTAATATTCAATAAGGTGTGGGTGTAGTGGTTATTAAACCTATGTGACTCAGTTGGTGAACCTACACCAATAGTTGGTGTCCAAGAAACCTCCACGTTAGTAGGAGAAATAGATGAATGAATAAAGTCAGGACCCTGTGCAGGCCAGCAAAGAGAAGTGACTTGTGATAAAAAAAACATTTAAAATTAGAAATAAAGCAGTTCAAATGAATATCCAAATGAATATACCTGTGTATCCAACGGGTCTCATTTTGTGAGACCTGGATCTTTTTGTTACCCCCCGCCAGTGGTCTTCAATAATGTCAGCCCCATAGAACGTGAGGCAAGATGGATCCTTATGATGTTTTTCCTCAAAATGTCTAGAGAGACTATGTTTTGGGAATCCATTACGTATGTTTTGGATGTGCTCACGTGTTCTTACACGTAAGGGTCTGGTGGTACGGCCCACATACTGGAGTCAGCAGCGGCACTCTATGACGTAGGTCACAGGGGTGCTATTACAAGTAATACGTTATTTTATCTGGAATTCTCTATTATGTACAGGGGACTTGAATGTTGTTTTTCTCAGAGGCTGGGGTTTATTTGTTTTGCACGGTGGGCATCCGTGGAGTCCTTCAGGTTCTGGACAGGTGTTCGCTTCCCTGGGGGGATCGAGTGCATTGTGGACGGGGTGTGTTAGTGGTGTTGGTGCTCTGCGATGGGTGAGTCTGGGTCGTGATGGCAATACCGCTACTAAAGTTCTGTGCTCTCTGAAAATGGGCCAATACTTTTTGAAGATCTTTTCCAATTGTTGGTATTGGTTGCTGTATACTGTGATAAAGGCCAGATCCATAGTAGGTGCTTAATGAAGCTTTTTCTTGTTGAGCAAAGCTTCCCTATCCATCTCACAAATGTTAATTTTCAGTTGTTGTCAGCACCTATGCTTTTGGGCTGCGTTTCCACTGGTGCAACTCCAATGTGGCCTGATTCAAGGTGCGATTTGGAAATGCAGCTTTAGTGCGACTGTGGTGTGGCTTTGAATGCGTTTTTTTATCCAGAAGTTGCATCAAAATGGTGCAGGTACCTTTATCGGTCGCAGCAGCATTGAGCCACATAGATTGGAATGGGTGCTATTGAAATCAATGGGCTGCGAGTTGTAATGCGACTTTGGGTCCAAAGTCGCATGGCAAATCACATCAGTGGAAACAGAGACTAAAATCACACTGAATTATCTGGATGTATGTGAATCTATTCCTCTGTGTAAACAAATAACTGGGGATGGTAAGCGGTGTAATAAGATCTGTAAACACTGACTATATTGTAACTGCTAAAAATCATTATTAGGTAAGCGTCAGTTAAATTAGTGCAATTAGGTGCCTCTTGCACTGCAAGCAATCATAACGATCTAATAAGTAAGCATTTCTTTTAGAATGTTGCAGAAAAGTTCACGGGAGGACAACTAATTTAGTTGGGAAAATTCCCGGGCTAATTTTTTGAAGGACTATAGTCAGTCATTGTTCTGACAAGTAGTGAAAAAAGATCAGCAGAGGGGCAGTACCGGTCCACTCAATCAGGGGTCAAAGCGTAGCTAACTTTGGGAAAAAGCGACCTTTAAGGGTTTGCGGGATCAGCTCAAGGTCCTTCGTCCGCAAAAAGGATGGGAAATCAAATCGCTTCAAAACGGATGTCGAACCGTGGGAAGCCTTACCACTGGACTCCGAAGGAAGAAATGATAGATGAATATGGACCTTGGGTTGTGAAATATATAAAAGATTGGGATCAGTGGACAGGAAAGCAATATTCGAAAAAGGGGTGCAGTCACCACGGGAAGATGATACGAACAAATAAAAAAAGATGCTTGGAGGGCAGGGATGGTAGGATATCAGAACTGATGAGGTGAGTATTTTTAATAGGGAATCCACATCCCCAGAGAAGTGATGATGAACAGAGTTTATGGGTAAGTAGGATATAGAACATGTAAGGTCTTGAGGTCATATTTGACCTAGATAAATGGATTGTGAGGGTATGTGTGATGGCATGAGGATTTGTTTTGTGTTGGTTAAGGTTTAAAACTTGGGAATGGTGTTCTATAGTTCAGAGCAACCACCCCCCCTCTCTTTCCCTGACACAAGTCTAACTGAGAGTGTGTGACGTGTGTTCTCAGCTGCTGACTCAGCGCTGACAGCCCGAATGACCCCCCCTTCTATTTTGTGAGGGTGTGTGAAACAGCTGTATTGTCATGCAAATTGAGTGAGCCGAGTGAATGGTAAAGCGAAAGTAAGATGCCTTATGTGTATGTATATATATATATATATATATATATATATATATATATATATATGTGTGTGTATTTTTTTTGTATTAACGGTAATCTTTGTTTCCATAGAAGTCTCTTTTTGAAGTTTTCCAATGTACTCAGAATAGGTAAGTAGGATTGTCTTGCAAGACAAAAGGGAAACTTATAAAAAATGTGTTTGTTCTAAAACTGCTCATTTTTAACCATGGTGAATACATTTTTAGGGGGGAATTATTGGTATACCATAGAACAAAAATCCATATGGCATTAATATGTATTATAGTAATACATATTAATGAAACGTTGAGCTCAACAATTTTTGGTATTTTAAAAGAAAGTGCACGGTTTATGTAATATAATGTAATTTATATTTGTGTTTTATATGATAATGTCTTGTTACAGATATATAACCATTGTTTTTTGTTTCCAGGTTAAGAAAAAATTGAATGTTTATTATTATTACTAAACTTTTATTTTGTGTTTTATCCCTCAGAATCGATAACTGTGTTTTTCAGGATTTCAGAATAAGAGGAAATGTTTAGGTTGGTTAGTCGGTCGGGTTTCACAAGGTTTAGGTTTTCATGACCATTATCTAGTTGGAACGTCTAGTGGTCAGTCCATTTGGCTATGTTTTTGGACCACCTAGTGGGGGTTACATGTGCTGATCCACTGAATAGCAGAACCAACTAACTGAGGTCCGTGTATTAGTTTTTTTATGAAAAATTGAGTAAGACTGCAAGGGATAATTGGCACTCTAACACATATATTAGGCTAAGTAGCATTCAGGGGTACCACACTTAGTGTTACAAGGGTTTTGGGGTATTCTCCAGCGGTTGAAATGGATCGGCCATAGATCCGTGGCATATGGTTTTCTTATTTACCCAAGATCAGCCATGCTGACACGTGTAGTTCCATAGATCCAATAGGTAAAATCCTGATGTTACTTTGGCCAGACTTGTGTTTTTAGGACTTCTTAAACTCCCCCCCCCCCCGCTGTTAAGCCTGGCTGTACAAGGTTGCATTGCCTCAGTGCTACAAGGGAATTTTCTTAGTCTATTGGTCAGCACCCGTTGCCTTGAGCTGGATACACATTATGCAATTCTTGTTTTCCAATTTCTTTTAGAGTTACCGGCAGACATGTAGTACGAGGGCCTGCCTGGTGGCATACGAGTTGAAAGTGCATAGGTATGGCCTCGTATTGTATAGTTTTTGGGTTGAGTCTGGAGAAAAGGTGTGCAGGAAGATTGTATGAGGTGATATCAGCTCTTGGCTGTTCCAGAGGCCCTCACTTCCGATATATATGTGGGCATGCAGTATTCTCCTCAGTTAATATCCATAGGTGTCCTTCCTGTCCTAGATTACTTGGGTACCTTAACTGGTGGTCTGTGACTTGCATGCCAAGAATATCAGTGCCCCAGGGTGGCACTAGACTCCTGTCTTTCATGGGAGTCCTGTCTGAATGGTGAAGGCAGTGTGTTTTGTAGGGGTGAAGGATTACATAGTTTAATTACTGAATTGATAGAGGAGGGAGAAAGTGTGCAGCCTCTATGAGGGATTGGGTGTACCTGGTGGCAGGTGGTTTTCAATCCGGGTATCCAGACTATTTCCCATAATAAAGAGAGGCTCAATGGTGACTGTCTTGGGAGTGGGAGATGGGTCATTGGGTACCGTAATCACTATAGAGCTGGAGATAATCAGGAACACATTGGGAGGCCCTGGGCTACATATCAGGGAAGGGTTAGGTAAATCCAACTCGTTCTATTCTCATCCCTAAGGGAAGGAACTTTGGGCATGGACGGAACTTTGTGCATATATCACGGTCAATTTGGGTACTATCCTATCTGACTCTACTGGGTTATACCCTGGAGTCCATTCCTGTTCTGAGGGTTGTGAGTCCAGACAGGAATTCAAAGAAATATTGGAATGGGTGCCTAGTATGACATAAATGTATGTGGTGCAGGTACCCAGGAGACTGGCATCTATGTATAATAGGGTGTCTATTGACCAAACTAGAGGGTGCCAGGTGATACATCAATAGGGTGAAAACTTCCTCGTAGAGGCAGTGTCTCATGCTTATCAGTCCTATAAAGAAGCTTTCGCTTACTGGACATGGGAGAGGTACACCTAGTTGATGTCTCACCTGAGAGGTTGAATCCCTGCACAAGTAATGACAGTAACTACATACAGGAACATGCCCTGTTAAATAAAGGGAATACACGTGGGCTAACAGGGTACAGAGTGGTTGATAAGACTATTACCCTGTATGTGCTGAGTATACGCTGAATCAAGTGATTGTTAAGTGACCAGTGGCTTTCTCCCAGAGATGTGCAGACACAGCATAAGGTTCACGCAGGACGCTTCTTTCTGGGGAGTAACCCAACAGAGGAGGGGGGTATTCAGCACTATATAGGGGGAATAGGAGCTGGGATGGGTGTTAGTAATAGAGTGGACAGCGGTCTCCTGAGGAACAGACCCGCAGCCATGGCTTCAGACAATAAGCACGGCTTTGTTGCTCAGAGAGATTGGTGACAATTGTGACAACATGCAACAAAGTTACATGAAAACCCAGTTCAATATGGCTCACGATTTTATCGACCATGTTAAGAGGTTGGAAGAGAGTATGAAAGGGTATAGAACAAAAATATGTCATTGGCTCTGGCGTACATGCAGGGGCAGGCGGAGTTATTGACCAGGATCATGCTGAGTGTCCAAATCTCTGTATGATGGGCGGTAGCCTGAGGAGTTAGCATCACCATTCAGTAAGACTTTGACAAAACTCGTCGCGTACACTAATCCAAAATGGTAGTCAAATGCCGGGATGGGCTGTACTGGTTTGGATTGTGAGAAATGAGGTGCTGTATGATCCCATATACGGAAGTGCAGACTCGGTCTGTAGATAGGTTGGCATCAATGAGCTTACTGACTGGGGATTCTATCTTGGTGCATTTGGGGCTAAGTGACCCACATGTGATCAGAGGGCACGGAAGCTGAGAGCAGGTTGATATTTCCCCCTGTCAGAAGTGTGACCACGATGTCTTTTGCATTCCAGGTCAATACCCGGTGGTGAAGGAGGAATGTTGGGAAGGTATTTCACTGTGGGTTCTGGATGGGAAGATCATTACGGGGGAGGAAACACCTAGGTATAATTTAGGACATAGGCGGGTTTTGTTTCTTTGTCCTAGAGGATACCGATGGGGTGTTAGTCATGGAACTAGGGTGTTCCTTGGACCTACCTGGTGGTAGTGGGGCATGGTCACTGAAATCAAGTCACAGGGATGGAGTTTTTGTGGGTTTTGTCATTGTTTCAATGGTATATGTGCTGTTGTACTCAATACCGAATGCTGGGGTATGGGTGCTGGTCTAGTGATGCACTGTTGTCAGAATTAGGTTGAATTGTACTCAGCAGGGTACACCACCTTGGGGAGTCTATTGTACCTATTCTCTTGTCCTTGGGATGGATATAGACGGAACCCCGGGTTACACCCCGAGTTGCCCTGAAGAAAGGTTTTATAGCAAACCTGACATCCCCTTTACACTTACTGAAACTTCCGTTGGGATTCGGGGAGGAATTAAAAGATAGGTAGTTAAACTTTGGGCAACAGGATTTAAATGGTGCCAACAGTTTGTGCAAGGCGTGAATGAAAAAGGCCCGGCTCAAGGGATTTATAAGCTAAGGGGAGGGGGTGGAACAAATATAATAACTGCTGGGAATTATCGGACATGGAGCTGGCTGAGAGAACATTTTAGGTGGAGGTGGGGTAGGCTTCCTGGATAAAACATTTTTTTTTTTTTTTTTGGATACCTAGGTGTGGAAAGAGTAGCGCCTGGCTGGACATATGGGGGGGGGGGACAATATTCCCCCATTAGAGCAAAAAGAGACCTAATAGATACTGCCTTAGGAACAGGAGGTGTTGTCCTGAGTAGCCTAAACACAAGGGATTTAGAGGTACTCAGAAACGAGCTAGGTAGGTTGGCGCAGTAGGTAGGGTAGTATCCAAGTGTGCTATGAGTCATATGGATTGGTGGATGACTCAATTCCATGGCTGTCAAAACCTGATTTTCACAGTCTCATCCCTGATTCCGGTCGCCGGGATTGAACATCGTGCTTATACCACAGTTAATTTGGGTACTATCCTATCGGGCACTACTGTGTTACACCCCCGAGTCCATCATGATCTGATGGTTTATGAGTCTGAACAACCTCAAATGGTTGATACTGATGGGTGCTGGAGGAAGGAAGGGGTGGTGGTATGTCAAGGGAAACAGGATAGGATCATGAGACAACAATGCTGGCACAAGGAAGGGTCGTGTCTCCTAGATGCCGAGGAATTGTCCCAACTTTATGTAAAATACTTGGGGCAAGGGTATTGGTGCTGGTATCAAATGTCCAATGATGCTCTATATTCTGCCTATGGGTTGAACTATACTCAACGGGGTACATTACCTCAGGGAGTCTACTGTACATCTTCCCCGGTCCTGGGAATAGATATAGCCAGGACACAAGGACGTACCCCTGTTACCCCAGAGAAAAAGCTTGATATCAAACCTGACACCCCCATATATCTACAGAAACTTCCTCTAGGATTTGGGGCTGAGTTAAAGGCTTGGCTGGTAGATTTTGGACAACAGGATGAAATATTAAATGTGCTGAGAGATGCTGAGAAACAAGCCACTATACGACTCACCCATGATCAAAATAAGTTGATCCAAGTATCCCACGCTTTAGAGGAAGACGCTAAGATTTCCTGGTGGGAAAGTATATTTGGGTATAGTCCTAACGCGTCAGCCTTCCTAAACATTTTGCTCCACCCTGTTGTCCTAATCTGTGTAGCTTTATTGCTTTCCCTGATGCAAGTAATGATGTGCATTACTATCAGGAGAATGAACGCCAAAACTATGAGAATGTGCACCTCAACAAGGTATCTTCTCTCAAGGAACAGAAAAGCCACTAACTCAGAAACAAATTTCCGAAGAAGCCTGTCCAAATCCAGACCAGTACAAACGTACCGTTTTTTTATACTCCTAGTTTAAATTTTTATCATGTTCGTGTAATAATTTTTAGTAATTTTTATTTCTATTTTTTATTTTTATTTTTGTACTCATTTTTTATCCATTACAATTTTTTACTTTTAATTTTTATAAAAATTTTTTTAATTTTTGTAAAAGTTTTTTTCTTCTTCATTTTTTTCTTTCTCGGTTTTATATCAATTTTTAGTAATTTGGAATACATTTTTTCTCATTTGTCATTTTTATCAGTTTTTTTGTTGTCAGTTTTAATTTTTATATTTTTTCTCTCATTTTTCTCCCTGAAGGGTTATGGTTATAATTTTTTACTTTTAATTTTTTTAAAGTTTTTCATTATTATTTTTATTTAGTTATTTTTTTCCTCTTATTTCATTCAGGTGAGAAAAGTTCCAAAAGGTTTGAACTTTTTCCACCTGAAGGGGGGAGTAGTGCATAGACCTGGAAGAGGAAAATAGTAAATAATGCAGTGTTTTTCATTGCCCTCTTGTTGGAGAACTATATATTATTTTTTATTTTTTTTCTTTGGTTTGGGGAAGAGCCTCTAAAAATTTTTTTAGTAAGAAGTACAGTCGGGTTGGACTAAATTCTAAAAAGTTTCTTTGCAACCATTGTTTAGTCGCTCCTTTTTAATATTTTTTCATTTTTGTTTTTAACCCGACTTGTACATTATTAAGTGACCATGATCATGATCACCTGTTGATCACCAATAGGGCAGAAGAGTCTATTTTTTTTTTTTTTTTTTGTTTTTTTGTGTTTTGTTCTTGTTTTTTTGTAAGAGAGGACCCTAGAACTATATTTTTTTCCTGTTGATCTAGGAATAAGCCTCTTCAATTTGTAATAATAACGTGCGGTCAGGTTTACCCAAAGTCTACAAATTTAAATCATCTCTCTCTCGTTATTATCTGTGTACCTGACCAGCAAAAATACCACCGATTACTAGTAGGAGAGAGGAGTCGTTTTTTTGAACGGAACAATGTTCTATTTTTTATTTTTTATTACGTTTTTTGAATACCGATTCAATGCTCTTTAACAATCGAAAGTGGAATCTAAACTGGAGAGCTTGGTTGGAGCAGCATTAAATCTGTAGTTTTTATTTTTTGTTTTTTTTCTATTCTCCATATTCTTTTTCATTACTCACCTCTCTTCCTTTCCTCCTTTAATTTTATGCTCTCTAAGTTTTTATTTTTTGGCTTCCATCATACATCTTCTCAGGATAATGTAACTAGAACTTCAGTCATATTTTGTTTTTAAGGCACGTGAGCATTCCTGCCCGCCAGTGCCATATTGTATCCCTGGACATCCAGGTTTTCATGTCTTAAAGTAATTCTATCTACGGCTTTATAGTTATAAAGGCCACCCCACGGCTCCTGTCTGACATTCCTCCAATAACTGTACACTGACGTTCTCCTTTCTCCTTTTGTATTCATACATGACTGTCTGGAGGCCCACCCAACCACCACCTGAAGAAACAACGACAACCAAGTCATTTTTCTTTTAGAAGACAAACGTGCCATGAATAAGACACTCCGAAACCCTTCTTCACCATGATGGAAAAGTGCTGCCTCGCGGTCCGATCCAATGGTGACAATCAGAACACCATCTTTCCAAGATACAGGACTAAATATATAAGGATCCCGCCATCAATGTTGGAATTCCACTCCTCCAATGCAGAGGGGCGATGAAACATTGCCGTACAGACACTCAGGGTTCGGATCGGAAGTCTCAAAGGCACCAGGACTGTCTCAAGTCTACCTTGATGAGTTACGACGAGTACAAGAAAGGAAAAGGCCGCAGTGGTGGTGGGGGAAGGGTCGGGGCTTCCGGGCCGTTGTGTGTGGGTACCGGATCATTGAAGGAGGATATAAGTTCAATAATGAACTTGAGGGGGTACTGTTATAGAAATGTTGAATTTCATATTTGTACCAGGGGAACCATTGGGAAAAATATTAATGTATAAGACAGAGCCACTACTGTACATGCATTTGCTGTCTTGAGAACCAGTTACCGGTGTCAGGTTTTAATTCAATTAGTCACATTGTCCTATTGTTCTGAAGGGAGGCCAGAAACAGCAGGGGCCCTTAGCATACTGGTATGACTACTCTGTCCAAGAATAGCTGCATACCATTTTTATTTACAGCACAATATATTGTCTGATAAGAAGTATCTCCTCATTGAATTACAAGAATTTCCGGTCATCTCCTGTTTTAGGACCAAATTTAGGACTGTGTCAATCAGATAATAATACCAGGTGTGGGTGTGTATATTAAAAGAGATTCCTTTCACCCTTTGTCTAATTACAAGCCACAATAGGACAGGACAGGACGGACAGGGCGATACTGGGTGGGTCGGGAGTCTTTAATTGCCATCTTGAAAAGGACACATATTCGACCAATCACAGCAGAGGGGTTTTTTTCTTAATTCTTAGAGGGTATAAAAAAACAGTGCTAGCTTGACTAAGAGACAGACTGGATCATGATCTGACTTGGGAACCTTGGTGAAGTACTCTGTAAATATATTTTCTCTCTTTTTCTCTCTCTCTCTCTCTCTGTCTCTCTGCCTCTCTGTCTCTCTGTCTCTCTCTGTCTCTCTGCCTCTCTGTCTCTCTCTGCCTCTCTGTCTCTCTGTCTCTCTGTCTCTCTGTGTCTCTCTGCCTCTCTGCCTCTCTGTCTCTCTGTCTCTCTCTGCCTCTCTGTCTCTCTGTCTCTCTCTGCCTCTCTGTCTCTCTGTCTCTCTGTGTCTCTCTGCCTCTCTGTCTCTCTCTGTCTCTCTGCCTCTCTGTCTCTCTCTCTCTCTCTCTCTCTCCCCCTTAGCTTAATCTCTGTAACTTTTCCTTTCCTATGTATTGTCTTGAGATACTGATTTAGCCATCTTATTGTTTGTATCTTACATGTTATAACTACTACTTGTCTTAACCATACTGTTGAATCCTTTACTGCAATCTTATTGTTTGTATAATTGTGTGATGTTTTAGTTGTAAATATTAGAGTAATACAAGTTTCTTCTCTGTATCAATAAATGTAATACTTTTCCCTTTTCCGCAGCGCTATTCTTTGCTTTAATTTTTATATAGACAAAAAGGTTTTCATAGCTTACTTTAATTAGTCACGTGCGATATTAATATTTTTATGAATCGCTGATTATTAATTATGTACGTGCGTTATTGATTTTTCTATGACAAAGGAAAATCTACCCTTGCAAAGTGAACAGCCAATTTGCCTTTAGTAAATTAACCCCAATGTAACTAATTTCAAACTTTCAAGATTTAATCTAGATGATTGAGAACACTGGACTCTCTGCAGACTCTAATGAAGTGAACCATCAACAATATTTCTGACTGCATAGACTATGCAGTATTGACTTCAGGTTGTACGAAGAAGCTGCTTTTTATTCGTGACAATAAGGCTGCATTCACACCTCCGCGACAAGATACGCCGCGTACGCGGCGTATTTTGCCGCGAGTGTGTAACTTTTTTTTTTTTTTTTTAACAAAGCCTTCCCATTGCTTTGTATGGCCGAACGCCAATGTCGCCTGAAAAAAAGGGTCCGGGACTTTTTTTCAGGCGACAGGCGTAGGGCGTCTATGAGATGTGAACCATCTCAATAGACAGCAATGGGAATTCTCCCCTCCAGCGGCACGAGCGTCCAGCGTCGGGCGTTTTGTCGCGGAGGTGTGAATGGGCTCTAAAGAGGTATTTATTGACACTATATATATGTTATTTTGTAATGGTGAAATAGGTCTAGCTGCTTCATAATAACTGTGACTTAAACTGATAGGTCCACTTAAAAATTGATAAAAGATCATTTTTAAAGCAGCCCATATGATTCATTTTAAAAAAATTACTTGATTCCACCATCCACACATTTGAGATGGATGGCTGAATCCCCCCCGCTGAGCCATTAGGGCTAAAGGTGTTGTCCTCTGCAAGTGCAGATGCTCCAGAGCTTAGTAAATGAGCAAGCAAAAATGCATTTTTTTCCCTTGCACGTGATTGAGTATTCTTTGCAAAGTGAAGCCTTTCCACTTTTACTAAGCTCTGGAGCAACTGCACCTGCAGAGTGGACAGTCTATTTTCCTTTAGTAAATCAACCCCATTGCATGCTGACAGCGGCAAAACTTCCCAGAGTGGAAATTTTTCAAAGGGGCAGTTGTGCAGAAGTCGATTGGTGCAACTACCCTGCCCATACATGGATCAAATTTTGATACATATATGGTCGGCTTAACAGTAATATGGTCAATTTGGCCATTTTGGGCCTGTGTGGTTCAAAGCTGCCACACTCAATGGACAAGAGAGACTCTCCTGAATAATGGATACTGAATGTCAGGCTATATGTAGATATGTAACGATCAGATAGAGGGCCTTGAGAGACCATTTATTTTGTTGAGTCATGTGGATACCAGTGTTAATTCAGAATGTGATATAACAGTGAAGGATGTGTTTACTTTGTTACAAGCAAGCCATCTCTGGACCATCTATTTCCTCTGCTAATTATCATGAATAGTTTTTAGCCGTCCAAGCTCCCATTTGCATCAGAAACTGAGGTTTTTGAAAGCTGGCATAGTAAACTCCTTTTTGTCTGCAGTGAAAGAGCAGACTACAATGTTTCCCGTTGTTCTCATGGCCAGAAGCAACAGGTGTGCATTTTGTTAAACATTGACATAAGTCCTCTACAAATATGTGAAGCTAGAGGGAAGGTCATAGAGAAGCTCCACATGTTCCAACAACTGGAAGAAGCCTGGCATATGTATGTAAATATACAGATGGCATTGGGGCACATTAAGTTTAAGTTTATGTGCATAGTACTACTAATGCAACATTGTTTCTGTTTGGATATTAAGAAGCAGCAATATTCTTCATCCATAAAATCTAAGGGCAAGTGCATTTCCCATAGCATCCAGTTTCTAACTGGAAAAGTAGATCTGAATTTGGGAAAAAAAGAACTGACCAATTGCTAAAGAAATCAAATTTAAAACTGAGAGAATAAAATAAATAATATAATAGTGAACCGTGCACCCTACTCACTAACTAAACATATACATCATAAATACAAATAAATACAATATACACTGAGCAAAATTATGAACGCAACACTTTTGTTTTTGCCCCTATTTATCATGAGCTGAACTTAACCACTTCCAAACCGCCGCATGTACATTTACGTCGGCAGATTGGCACGGACAGGCACATTGGTGTACCTGTACGTCCCTGCCTAGACGTGGGTCGGGGGTCCGATCGGGACCCCCCCCCCGGTAAATGCGGCGGTTCCCATGGCTTCAGGAGCGATCCGGGACGAGGGCGCGGCTAGAAACGTTTCTAGCCGCTCCGTCGCGATCGCTCCCCGGAGCTGAAGAACGGGGAGAGCCGTATGTAAACACGGCTTCCCCGTGCTTCACTGTGGCGGCTGCATCGATCGAGTGATCCCTTTTATAGGGAGACTCGATAGATGACGTCAGTCCTACAGCCACACCCCCCTACAGTTGTAAACACACTAGGTGAACCCTAACTCCTACAGCGCCCCCTGTGATTAACTCTCAAACTGCAACTGTCATTTTCACAATAAACAATGCAATTTAAATGCATTTTTTGCTGTGAAAATGACAATGGTCCCAAAAATGTGTCAAAATTGTCTGAAGTGTCCGCCATAATGTTGCAGTCACGAAAAAAATCACTGATCGCCGCCATTAGTAGTAAAAAAAATAAAATAATAATAAAAACTATTACTATTACTATTTGTAAACGCTATAAATTTTGCGCAAACCAATCGATAAACGCTCATTGCGATTTTTTTTACCAAAAATAGGTAGAAGAATACGTATCGGCCTAAACTGAGGAAAAAATATTTTTATATGTGTTTTTGGGGGATATTTATTATAGCAAAAAGTAAAAAATATTGAGCTTTTTTCAAAATTGGCGCTCTATTTTGTTTATAGCGCAAAAAATAAAAACCGCAGAGGTGACCAAATACCACCAAAAGAAAGCTCTATTTGTTGGGAAAAAAGGACGCCAATTTTGTTTGGGAGCCACGTTGCACGACCGCACAATTGTCTGTTAAAGCGACGCAGTGCTGAATTGTAAAAACCCCTTGGGTCATTTAGCAGCATATTGGTCCGGTCATTAAGTGGTTAAAGATCTATGACTTTTTCTATGTACACAAAAGATCTATTTCTCTCAAATATTGTCCACAAATCTGTCTAAATCTGTGTTAGTGAGAACTTCTCCTTTGCGATAATCCATCCACCTCACAGGTGTGGCATATCAAGATGCTGATTAGACAGCATGATTATTGCACAGGTGTGCCTTAGGCTTGCCACAATAAAAGGCCACTCTAAAATGTGCAGTTTTATCACACAGCACGATGCCACAGATGTTGCAAGTTTTGAGAGCGTGTGCAATTGGCATGCTGACTGCAGGAATGTCCACCAGAGCTGTTGCCCTTGAATCGAATGTTCATTTCTCTTCTATAAGCCGTCTCCAAAGGCATTTCAGAGAATTTAGCAGTAAAGCCAACCAGCCTCACAACCACAGACCATGTGTTACCACACCAGCCCTGGACAGACATCCAGCAAATTCACCTCCAAGATCATCTGAGACCAGCCACATGGACAGCTGCTGCAACAACTGGTTTGCATAACCAAAGAATTTCTACACGAACTGCATGATGACGTCAGACGTGCTGACGAAATGAGTTGGATGTGGTCGAGTGAACAAGCAAGCTATCACTTGTGAAACGTGTCTACCATTGCCTGTGTTTGTCTGACCCTTTTGACAATAAAGATGACATCAAGATAAGGTGGAATTCCAGTGTGCGACCAATTTCTTGTTTTATTCGTCTTCCACGGAGGTGAGCCGAGGTCTGCACCTGATTCTGCCTGGAGTGGTGTGCTTCTTCTTGTTCTTTGCTGTGATACGTCACTTCCGCCTCTAGGGGAATGCAGGTGGAGTGCAATTCCGTGTCTCTGCTTCCACTTTCATTTTCTGAATTCTGAATTTTAAAGCGCTTTCTAAAATAAATCGACATACTTCACTATGTAAGACTGTCTCCTTTTCCTTTATTGATGCCTGGGAAACCAGTGAGGGCTTGCCAAATTGGTGAGACGAACTTCGGGAGTCTGTCTGCATTAACCTGCTGTATAAGACTTCTGTCATGGGGATCATATAAATCCGATGAGAAGGCTGTGTGACCAGTGTTGGTGGAGGAAGATCCTAGTCACTATTGTTGGATATATGGAATCACATGCACTTTTGGATATCGTTTGATGGGAATTGAATGGACTTTGTTCACTTATTATCATTTACTTTTGGACATTGCTCTAAAAGTTTATAAAGTTTACATAAGGATATTGTCACAGACTGGAGAGATCCAGTGGTCATTATATGTAATTGGTATTTATACATTTTTGCACTGTCACTATGGTTAGCAACCTGCTGGAGAAAGCTAGTGGTTGCCAAATATATATATATATATATATATATATATATATATATATATATATATATATATATATATATATATATATATTGTATTCATTTGTATTTATGATGTATATGTTAAGTTAGTGAGTAGGGTGCGTGGTTCACTATTATATTATTTTCTTCTGCTAAAGAAATCACACTGTTATTTCCAGCAGTTTTGATAGTTCAGGACCAAAAATCCTAAAGCCTCGTACACACGACTCGACGGGCGAAACACATCGTTTTCCTCGTCGAGTTCCTTGTTAGGCTGTTGAGGAACTCGACAGGGCAAGTTTCTCCATTCCCGTAGAGGAAAAAGAAGACATGCTCTCTTTTTGGCTCGACGGGATCCTCGACAGTTTCCCCGTCGAAAAATGTACGCACGACCGGTTTCCTCAGCAAAAAAAAAATCCCAGCAAGTTTCTTGCTGGTTTTTGCCAAGAAACTCGGTCATGTGTACGAGGCCCAAGAAACAGAACTTGAATCACAAGACTCTGACAGGATGCAGTCTCTGTTTGGCCAACATTTTTCCATCTGTTTTGCTAAATTTTTCAACTGAAGTTTGTCGATCAGGGTAGTGCTAGTAGGGCAAACCATGACTCGAATGTCAGCTGATTAAGTAGTAAGTAGGAATAGGTGGAAATTAAATCCCTTTCTGGCCAGCATTAGTAGGGAAGTACAGGGAGGAGGACAGCAGTGGTGAGGGGTTAGACCCTCGGTCAGGTTTTGTCTGTGTTTCCACTGCAGAAACTGATCCTTCTATTCCTCCTGGTAACCATTGTCCCTGAGACAGAAAGTGAATGAACATCCCAAATTTTTAAGCTGTCAAAAGAGCAAGAGGGGAGGGGAAATCTTGCGATGGGGAAACCAGCTTCGGTGACATGGAAATGTCAAGATGGAAATTCCCCTCACTATGACATTTTTGATCATTTTCTGTCACATCTTTAGAACAGGATGCAATGGGAAATCTACCAACCATGACACAAAGAGAAAAAAAATAACCTGCCAGGGGGTTTATCCCTAATCTAAAACTTAAAAGTACATATACTGTCTATAATTGTCTATTGCATTTTATATTCTATTTTTTATTTAATATTATTTGTATGTATTTAGTGAGTGCTTGAACCTTTCTTTTTTACAGAAATCAGAGAAATCTTCAGCAATATTAATTAATTTTATGACACAGAAAACACTCTACTATTGTAACATATTTACATTTCATGGAACAAGGCCATTACAAACTGTGCTGCCCAGCTTAAAGAACATACAGTACCATATTAAGAACTATTCTTTTGGACATCTATCTTGTTCTAATCAGAGTGTATTTCAATCTGTGATTCAAATGATTTTCAGCCAACTAAATTCTGTAATTTTTCAATTTTTACCAGAACTCTTCAGAGCTGGCAGGGAGCAAGACACAAACATGAGTTGTGAGTCACGATTGTTAATGAATTACATGTTATTCTACCCCAGTGTTACTGTCTGCCCCATTATATGCACTCTAGTTCCTGTTTTATAATTTGTTATCTTGTTCCTGCCTTTTGGACTTTTCTCTAGCTGGTCATTCCCTGTGTGACCTCCTCAAATCTTACTTAACAAAAACAAGTAAGAATGACAAATTAAAAAATAAATAAAATAAAAACTCCCCTTGAAAGGTAATCTGTATATAGACTATAATAAAGATGCAGTGAAATCTCTAAATATAATGGTGTCGTTTTTTTGTCTCCTGGCCCTTAGATTGAACATTGAAAGATTTTTCGGCTGGCTGCTCTATGTACGTGTCAAGAAAATAGATAGTAGCTCAGTGAAGCACAACAAAGAGCAGGATAGCTTGGATTTTATTTGGCTTAATGAGTACTCCTTTCTTGCCAATATCTGACAAGAGTTTGAGGTTTTAAAGTTATACATTCAGTGTGAGTCATTGTAGTTGATAGAAACTGGTTAGTTCTGGGGTATTTGTGTTACTTATAAGATATACAAGGTGGGTCCAGAAAGTAATGATAATGATATTTTAATCATTATTTTATTGAAAATGTTTTACAATTCAACATTGTCACCTTCAAAGTATGCACCTTCTGTACACAATGCTCCCAGCGATTACTCCATTCAACATAGCATCCTTGGAAGTCTGAGTGGGATGGCATTCAGAGCTTGTGTAGTGGCTATTTGGCCATTATCCACACTACCAAAATGGTGTCCTTTCTTGTGTTCAAATCCTGAGTCACAATTTCATGAACAATTGACTTGGTAATTCCCAATTCCTCTGCAATCATTCTGAGCCATCGGTCAAATATGGAACAGAATGTGGTTGCAGGGAGATCTGTTCTCAACCATGACCGACTGCTCACTATCCGAATGATTGCAGAGGAAACAAGAATTACCAAGTCAATTGTCCAGGCTGCCTGCTTGGATAAGGGTCTTGTATGGATTGTAAGGGCACGCCACATTTTTTGTTACGTCTGAAGGGCCTGGTATGGACTGGGGGAGGACCCCACGCCGTTTTTTTTAAAAAAAATTCTATTGCCGGGCAATGCCAGCATTCTTTTCTTTACATTCATCTATCAGTGGGGAAGCCAACTGACAGATGATGAATCATCGGTTGTTAAGGACGAGGGTGGCCAGCTTCCCGGCCCGCTGCTTAACAACCAGCTTTTCTTTACACAGAATTTAAATCCGAATTCTAATCGTTCTGAAATTTGTAAGAAAATTTATAAGAACGAAAAAAATGGTAACGAAAACAAAACCAAACTAAACCAATTCCCGAAACCTAACCTAACTAAACTAATTCCATAATGAAACAAAATTAGTAACATATGGAACCTATCCAAAACTAAACACATTTTTCCGTTTTGCACATGTCTATAAAAATGTATTACTGGTGGGTGACTCGGGTTATTTTTCCTTATAGCCTCATTAAATTAAAGTGCATGTAAAGCCAATTTTTTTAAAGTGGTGGGAAAGGGTTCAAGATCATCAGTTTATTTATTGCGGTCTGTCCATTTGGGGGAGAGATCCCTTCACTTCCTGTGCATGCGATGATTCGGGAAGTGAGCGAAAATCCCCAGAACAGGCGACAGCTGATGACAATTGTAAAATGGTGGCTGTTCTATTGTTTAGGCCCTTTCACACTGAGGAGTTTTTCAAGCGTTACAGTGCTAAAAATAGCGCTGCTATACCGCCAGAAAAACTCCTGCCCAGCCTTCTCAATGTGAAAGCCCGAGGGCTTTCACACTGAGGCGATGCGCTGACGGGAGAGAATAAAATCTCCCGCAAGCAGCATTTTTGGAGCGTTGAGAGGAGTGGTATGTATAGCGGTGCTATACCACCACCGCTCCTCCCGCCCCAGTGTGAAAGGGGCCTAACTCTCATGGTGACAATGGTCACCTGGGCAAAAAGAGAGGATGAATCTCCCCAGCAGAGACATACTGTAGACATCAAATAAAAATTGACAGGGATTCTAATCTTTCTCTACTCTATCCACAATTTAAAAACAATGTTTTGCATAGATACACTTTACATTATTACATTACAATTCTGTAGCTTCAGCATTTATGTTTAAATGATAAAGTGTAACATTTAAAGTGTAACATTGATACAACATCAAGAAAATATATAAATACCACTGCAAAACTGTAAAAAAAAAAATTCAGTAAAGAGGCCCTTTTGTCTGTTTAAAAAAAAAAAGTCTACAGCGAGTACAAACAGTTTAGCTGCTGGCTTTTAATAAAAGGATACTTACCTGTCCAGGGATATAACACTGTTCTCACCTGAGCCAGTTATTCGCTGGTCTTCAGATCTCTGCCATATTTACTGTGGGAAGCTGGCTGTGACTCCTTGCAGTTTCGCAGCCGGCTCCCTACTGCACATGCACGAGCCATGCTGCATTGTGTGAATGGTCCCATAGCCTCAGGTCAAGGAAAGGGGGAGAACTTCCAGGGGAATTTGCTCGGCAATTGAAGCATATATGGAAGCGGGTATCTTACAAAACTAGGTACCCAATATCCCTAAAAAAAAAAAAAAATCTCCAAAAGTGATGAGAGAGGAGGACATAAAGCAGAACTTTCCTTTTAGGTTGAAGTTCCACTTTAATTTTTAGAAGTCAGTAATTTTTATAGCACACACAATAACTGGATATTCAAATAATGACCTACTAACATTAAAGTGGTTGTTAAGTCACTCTGACCTGTAAACACCATCAGCACTTCCTCCTATTGTAGTATCCCCCTCTGTGTATGATTTATAAAAATAATTGCTGCAAATACTTAATTTCATGGTCGAGATTGCGATCACATGACTGGCCAGCTTTCTCCCTTTCTTCTCTGAGAGATGCAGTGGGCGGGGCTGAGACTCCCCTGTTGATGTCAGTCTGGAGGGGAGGAGGAGAGGAGGAGAGAGCTGGCTGGTCATGTGATCGCAATCTTGGCTGTGAAATTAGGCATTTACAGCATTTATATTTATAAATAATTCACAGAGGGCGACACTACAATAGGAGGCAGTGCTAATTGTGTATACAGGTTGGTGTTATGAAAGCAGCAGGAGGGGGGGTAAGGGCAGTTCACACACAGACAGAAAGGGAAGAGAGAGGAGAGCAGAGAGCAGGCTGCTGATGATGGAGGCATGTAAACTGACCATGGTGTCCAGTCTCAGCAGCCATGATACACCGTGGTCAGTTTACAGAGTGGTGGGGAGAAACTGGCGTGTAGGGATGAGCCGAACACCCACCCGAACCTGCGAACAGACCAAAAGTTTGTGTGAACTTAAGAACCCCGTTATAGTCTATGGGAAATCTGAAGTGCTCATTTTAAAGGCTAATATGCAAGTTATTGTCATAAAAAGTGTTTGGGGACCCGGGTCCTGCCCCAGGGGACATGTATCGATACAAAAAAAGTTTTAAAAACGCTTAAAGTGAGGGGGCGTGGCCTGACACAGCATGGAGTAGGACGTGTGCACCATAGGCTCCGTCCATTACTCCTTCTGCCTTAATCCTGGACTCTGCTAATCCTCCCTCCAGTTCCTGCCGCCTGCCTGGGGTCCCCCTCCACATCCTGCCTGGCCTCACCTGCCCTCCAGCCATCCGACGGCCCGAGCGGAGCGGCGGCCCTCCCGCACGGCGATCGGGATTAGGAAAGTCCGCGGCTCCGGCCTACTTGCGGAGGTCCGCGGCCATCTTGGCACTCTCCCTCCGCGCCCAGCGCCGGGCCCGATCCCTGCCTCCGGACAAGAGGCACACCCCACGCCACACCAGGCCTCCGCTGACCCCCAGCAACCGGGTGCTCGGATCGGAGCAGCGCTCCTTCCGCACGGGGGCCGTGTTTAGGCAAGACCGCGGCTTCGGCCTACCCACGGAGGTCGGCGGCCATTGGTACTCCTCTTTGCATTAGGCCTTGTTCCTGTTGCCGGCCCGGGGGCCCTCCTTGCTCCACACCTGGCCTCCTCTGACGTTTGACCACCTGGTGGAGACTGCAGCTTTGGCCTGTGTGCAGAGGCCTGTGATAGTTCTGGTACCCCTGATCCAGTGTGGGGCCTTGTCACTGCTAACGGCCTGGAGGCCTTCTCTCCGCCCTCCCTGGCATACTGAACCTGGTAGCCACCCATCACACCCGATACCATGTCTCCACCAAAGAGCCAAAAATCTACCGCGGCAAAGCTCGCACAGTACCGCCGAAATGAGGGGGAGGAGGCTGAGGGAGATGGCAGCGCTGAAAAGACCGGAGGTGAGCGCGGGCAAGGAGACACGGATAAACTGCTGGAGGCAATTACTCTCTGCAGGACCTCCCTCACTGCCCAGATTGAAGAGGTTCAGGTAGACATTTCTTTGATTAGGCAGGATTTTCAGAAACTTCGCGACCGGGTCACGGAAACGGAAACCCGCATCAGCACGGTGGAGGACGTCCTGCCGCCACTACAGGCCGGATCTGACCACATGCAGAGGCAGATCAACCAGCTGATCGCCAAGCAAGATGACATGGAGAATCGCCTGAGGAGATGCAATCTTCGATTCATTGGTCTCCCAGAGGGTACGGAAGGGAGGGACCCGACGTCGTTCCTGGAGCAGCTCCTGGTTACCACATATGGCCGGGAGGCCTTCTCCCCCATGCTGGCGGTAGAGAGGGCTCATAGGATGCCTGCTAAACCTCCCCCTCAGGGAGCTCCACCCCGTACCTTCATTGCAAAACTCCTGAACTACAAAGACCGGGATGCTGCGCTGCGGCTGGCGAGAGAGAAGGGCAACATCCCAGTAGGAAACATCAAAGTGGCAATATTCCCTGACTTCTCGGCCGAGGTACAGAAACGCCGACAGAGCTTCATGGAGGCCAAGCGCAGGCTGCGCAGCCGTCACCTGAAGTATTCTATGCTTTTCCCTGCACGTCTGCGGGTGGAGCACGATGGTCGCGTATCGTTCTTTGAGGATCCAGAGGAGGTCATCTCCTGGCTGGAGCGCAGGCCTGAACATGGAGAAGCTGACTGACCGTTCACCAGGTGAGCCACACGGCGGGACACTTTGTTTCTTGTTTCTACTGCTACTCGACCTGCCTGAATTCCTCATTGCACTGATATCCTGAACTATGTCACACGTTGGCATGAATAATTTTTTTGTTTATTTTTTATTATTTTTTTCCCCTTTATATCTTGAGTCAACTTACTATTTTTCGTTACCCCCCCATGGGGGTCTTTTTTCATACTCCTCAACTTATTTGTCACACGGAGCCACGGGGGCACGCTAGTCCTACCAGCTGCATGCACAGTGCAGCCAATTTACGCCCCACTAACCGCTGGGAACCCGGACTATGCGGATGAACAGAGAAACTGGGTCTTTTTGCTTTTTTCTCATGCCAACTTGCTGGGGCACACTACTGGGCCCCGTCCTAATCATTCCGTATGGTGGCGGTCCTGGAACCACTACCTGACCCAGTTGCTAAGACTGTTCCTCATTTTCTCCTTGCAAGTACAGCCACTATTGTTCCCAGATGGCGGTAAAGAGTTGTTAAGGGTTCATGCCTGCACAAGTTGGGGTGGGTGTAAGGCGGGGAGGGGGGAGGGGATTGTTCAACAGTTATTTTTCCAATCTTTAAAAGTGCATACAGTGTCTCAGAAACCGTTCAGGGAAGAATGTATATATGCTGAATGGGTGTCATATACAGTGTCTAATCCATTTCAGGTCTGTTATGTTTTATGTTTTCCACTAGACCTTAGGATACGTGTTTTATTGGGGCGAGGTCATAATCCATGCCCAGCACTATGGCGACTATAAAATTCCTCACGTGGAATGTTCGGGGCTTGCGCGAGAAAATTAAACGCTCGGCTGCCCTTGCATTCCTCAAAAAACAACGTGCAGACGTGGTGGTGCTGGTTGAGACGCACGTCGAGGGCAGACTTCAAATGGCCCTCCGCCGTCCTTGGGTTGGGTGGGCGTATCACTCCACTCACACGTCTCATGCCAGGGGTGTTTCCGTATTGATCGCCAAATCGGTGCATTTTGAACTCTGTGAGCTCCGCACTGACCCCGAAGGTCGATATGTATTTCTCCATGCTAAGTTATACGGTGAGCCGTTCCTTATCATGGCTTTCTACATACCTCCTCCATTTAGCACAACAGTGGTTCTGGAGGGCTTTACCTTTATGTCTCGCAACCCCTCAGTACAGGCAATATGGTTAGGTGATTTCAACACTACACTATGTCCGGCCCTTGACAGACTCCAAACGACGCAGACATCGGGCAGTAGTGCTGACGCGACTAAATTCTCTAAACTCATCTCCACCTTCCACCTTATAGACACGTGGAGACACAACTTCCCACATGCGCAAGCTTACTCCTGTTTCTCCCCTGCTCACAACTCCATGTCCCGCATAGACTTCATCCTTGTGTCTCACACCCTGGCGCCGCGGGTCCTGCAGACGGCGTTTTGCCCCAGGCTACTGTCTGACCACAGTCCATATTGGACCACCCTTAGTGTCCCTATTGAGAAGCCACAGAGGCCGTGGCGGCTGAACCCGTTCTGGCTCACGCTTCTCCCGGAAGATGATGGGCTCATCGCCCAATGGAAGCAATATTTTCTGGAAAATGACCACACGGCTTCTGTTGCAGCAGTTTGGGATTCATTTAAAATGTACGCCCGTACTACCCTGATATCACACATAAACAACATTAAAACTGACTCCGCTAGTGCGTTTGACAGGGCGGTGATGGACCTAGACTCCACTGAAAGAGAATACGCTGCCAGTCCCACCGCGGCAGTGGCGGCCCAACTTAAAATGCAGACTAGAGTGGTAACCCAACTACAGTTTACAAAGGCTCGTCAAAAGCTCTTTTTTACTAAACAGAAACTCTTTGAATATGGGGAAAAGGCGGGCAAGCTCCTAGCATACCTTGTGCATAGTGAGGACAGACCCCCAGTTGTCATCACCCTACATGGCCCGGGGGGGAGACAGATTACGGACCCAAGTACTGTAACCTCTAAATTCAGGGACTTTTTTGCAGACCTATATAAAACGACAGTGACTGACCCAACGGACCTACAGACTGCTTTTCTTCGCGGCATCACCTTCCCCCAATTGACGAAAGATCAGGTAGACTTACTTGAGGCACCCCTTACCACGACAGAAATAGACAATGCAATCGCCAGTTTCGCTAGATCCAAATCCCCGGGCTCTGACGGTCTCCCTGTGGAATTCTACTCTCAATTTAGTGAAATACTAACTCCCAGACTGCTTGCACTATTTAATCACCTATTTGAAACCTTTACCCTGCCCCCCTCTATGCGGGAAGCGACGATAGTCCTTATCCCCAAACCTGGGAAGGACCCGGGCTACCCCGAGTCCTACCGCCCCATTTCTCTATTACAAGTTGATATTAAAATACTGGCCAAGGTGATGTCCCTTAGACTGAATCAAGTAATTCTCTCCCTCATACACGCAGATCAAGCAGGCTTCATGTCGGGCCGTAATACTTCCTTCAATCTACGCAAACTGTACATCAACCTGCAAGCTACACATACTGAAGTTGGGTCCCGGGTGGTGGTGACATTAGACACGGCAAAGGCGTTTGATTCGGTGGAGTGGGGGTATCTCTGGAGCTGCTTGGAGGGATATGGCTTTGGACCGCGGTTCATCAAGTGGGTCCAACTGCTGTATAGGGCACCCACGGCCAGGGTGGTGGCCAATGGCTGGCCGTCTCGACTGTTTGACCTCAGCAGAGGCACGAGACAGGGCTGCCCTCTTTCGCCACTACTATATGCCTTGGCCGCGGAGCCCTTAGCCATGTCCATTCGAGCTAACCCAGAGATCAGGGGACTGAGTTCTGGTACTTTGACTGAAAAGATCAGCATGTATGCGGACGACACACTATTATACCTGGCGGACTCGGGCCCCTCTCTACATACGGCTCTTCAGACAATCGAACAGTTTGGGACTTTTTCCGGCCTTAAAATTAATTGGGGTAAGTCCCAGATTCTTCCTCTTGACAGCTTCCCACCGACTGAATTTCAGGACAGTTTGCCATTACAACGAGTAAGTACCATCAAATATTTAGGGATCTGCATATCCAGAACACCGGCGGATTATGTAAATTTAAACCTAGACCCCCTAGTTTCCCATGTTAAATCCAAACTGCGGACCTGGGCCCGTCTGCCACTGGGGGTTTGGGGCAGAGTGAACCTCATCAAAATGATCCTCCTGCCCAAGATACTCTATGTTCTTTGGCACTCCCCGGTGTACTTACCCCTGAAACATTTTAAATCCCTTGAGGCCCTTCTGAAACCTTTTGTATGGGGAAACAATAGACATAAATTGGCTTGGCAGGTGCTTAAAAACCCTACAGACTTGGGGGGCACAGCCCTCCCTGATTTTAATCTTTACTACATTGCCTCGCAATTATCCCAACTGTTTCATATCGACAAGACGGACAAGGAGCGGTTTCTCCAGCTGCTTTGTCCGAGATGGGCTCGACGCACTGAGGACCCAATCTACGCACTGACTGTGGGCTCTGGTGGTGTGGGTCTGGGGGATGACAGACAGACCCTGCTGTATCATTACAGACGCATATGGGATTTAGCTTCTACCAAGCTAGGGATACCAATCTACAATGATTATACTCCCTTATGGCACAATAAAAACCTGTCAGAATTTCTACATCTGCCTGACGCAGACCGATGGTCTAATTATGGTATCCTCTACCTGAACCAACTGTTCGCTAACGGAACCCTCAAACCTTTCTCCACGCTTAGTGAAGAATTCTCACTCCCCAGACACATGCTCTTTCAATTCTTGCAGATGAGACACGCGGTTCGGGCTCAGTTTTCGGGGGCCAACCCCCAGTCTGCCCCTAATCCACTTATAGCCATAATTAAAAGTACTGATCCCCGCAAATTAACGTCCGCCTTTTACGGTATGCTCATTGCCCCCGTTTCAACCAAATTGGCATATAAGCTTAAACCTCGCTGGGAGAGAGTGTTGGGCCCCCTGGAGGATGAGGAGTGGGAAGAGGCTTTGGAATCCTGCAAGGCTGTCTCGCCCAAGCTCTCCGACAGGTTGACCCAAATTTATATAGTTCATCAGGCATATCTCACCCCCCTCCGGGTTGCCAGATATAGAAGCACCCAATCTACGCTCTGTCAGATGTGTGGGAGGGAGGTGGGTACGTTCTTTCATTTATTATGGTCATGTCCCAAGGTGCAGGGCCTGTGGACACAAGCGGTGACATTTCTGCATGATCACATGGGCTCTCCGGTTGCGCTGGACCCAAAACAGTGCCTACTTGGGGTGCTTCCGGATACTATAGACAAATACACGAAGACGTTCCTGCATGAGACCTTGTTCTCGGTGCGGAAGGTCATTGCTCGGAACTGGATGCGACCTGTACCCCCTAGACTTGTGGAGTGGAAGGTGGAGGTCAATAATAATCTTCCATACAAAAAGATTATGTATATTAACAGGGAATGCCCGACCAAATATGATAAAATTTGGGACCGTTGGTTACAGGACCCTGATACTTGTACGTGAGTCACCACAGGTCTATGTTGCCAGATGGGTGGCCTGCGCCTAGCTGGGCGCTCCGGTGCGGGTCTAGAGTACCTGCATGGTGGGCACCAGACTGCTCTCTTGGCCATGACACCGGCTTTGAACTGTTGGTATTCTGAATGCTGCACACCCTCATATCATCATTGACACTTTAGATGTATGTAATGACATGTATGCACTCTCTGTTACAATAAAGTTGTGTGGGAAGGGGAAGAAAAGGGGGAAAAAAAAAAAAGGGAAAAGAACACACCCTTACTGAATCCGGATATGTTAAATGTCACATTTTTCATGCTAAAATTCATGTACAAATGCTAGTATGATTGTACGACTGTTACTTTTGATTATAAATAAAACTTTGTTTTGAAAAAAAAAAAAAAAACGCTTAAAGTGAAACAATAAAAGTGAAATATTCCTTTAAATTTCATACCTGGGGGGGGGGGTGTATAGTATGCCTGTGAAGTAGCGTTTGTTTCCCTTGCTTAGAACTGTCCCTGCACAAAATATAATTTCTGAAGGAAAAAAGTCATTTAAAATCAATCGCGGCTATAATGAATTGTCGGCTCCCGGCAATACAGAGAAAAGTCATTCATAAAAAAAAACCTGTGTCAAATTGTAAAAAAAAAATTACGTGGGGTTCCCCCCAAATATCTAATCCAGACCCTTCAGGGAAACCCCACCCCAATTTTTTTTTAAAAATGGCGTGGAGTTCCCCCCAAAAATCCACACCAGACACTTTATCTGAGCACGCAACCTGGCAGGCCGCAGGAAAAGAGGGGGGACGAGAGAGCCCCCCCTTCCTGAACCATACCAGGCCACATGCCCCCAACATTGGGAGGATGCTTTGGGGGTCTGTGACCCCTCAAAGCACCATGTCCCCATGTTGATAGGGACAAGGGCCTCATCCCCACAACCCTTGCCCGGTGGTTGTGGGGGTCTGCGGGCAGGGGGCTTATCGGAATCTGGAAGACCCCTTTAACAAAGGGGACCCCCAGATCCCAGCCCCCCTATGTGAATTGGTAATGGGGTACATTGTACCTCTACCATTTCACAAAAAAGTGTAACAATTGTAAAAAAAACAGGTTTGCCGTTACATCAGAGGGGGGCGGGGTCACCCGCACGTCACTGGGAAAGCCTGGGCTTTCTCTCGCATCAGAGGGGGGTGGGGTCACGTGACGGGTGGCCCCGCCCTCACCTACATAAGAGCTGTCACTGCTGAAGCCGCGTCATTCCCAGGCTGTCTCCTGTGGAGACAGGTAATGCGCTGCGCTGGATGGACATCTCATCGCTGGATCCTGGACCTGGATGAAGAGGAGAGCTTCTCTTCGCTGGACCCCGGAGAGGAGATCACCCATTGCAGGATACCGACATCGTTGGAGCGGAGACCGAGAGTGGATTACCACCGCTGGAATTTTTATTTTTAATAAAGGACTTTCCCAACGGTGTCTGTGTTTTTTATTTTTTTACAATTGTTACACTTTCTTTGTGAAATGGTAGAGGTACAATGTACCCCATTACCAATTCACATAGGGGGGGCCAGGATCTGGGGGTCCCCTTTGTTAAAGGGGTCTTTCAGATTCCGATAAGCCCCCCGCAGACCCCCACAACCACCGGGCAAGGGTTGTGGGGATGAGGCCCTTGTCCCTATCAACATGGGGACATGGTGCTTTAAGGGGTCACAGACCCCCAAAGCATCCTCCCAATGTTGAGGGCATTTGGCCTGGTACGGTTCAGGAGGGGGGGCTCTCTCGTCCCCCCTCTTTTCCTGCAACCTGCCAGGTTGCGTGCTCGGATAAAGGGTCTGGTGTGGATTTTTGGGGGAAACTCCACGCCATTTTTTTTTACATTTGGGGTGGAGTTTCCCTTAAAATCCATACCAGACCTGAAGGGTCTGGAATGGATATTTGGGGGAACCCCCACGTAATTTTTTTTTAAATTTGACGCGGGGTTCCCCTTAATATCCATACCAGACCTGAAGGGTCTGGTAATTGAATTTGGGGGGACCCCCACGCATTTTTTTTTTTTATAAATGACTTTTCTTTCATAAATGACACCTTGTGCAGGGACTGTTCTAAGCACGGGAAACAAGCGCTACTTTACAGGCATACTATACACCCCCCTAGGTACGAAATTTAAAGGAATATTTCACTTTTATTGTTTCACTTTAATCATTATTGAAATCACTGCTCCCGGAAAAAAAACAGTTTTTAAACCTTTTTTTGCATTGATACATGTCCCCTGGAGCAGGACCCAGGTCCTCAAACACCTTTTATGACAATAACTTGCATATTAGCCTTTAAAATTAGCACTTTAGATTTCTCCCATAGACTTTTACAGGGTGTTCCGTGGCTCTTCGAATTTACCGCGAACACCCCAAATTGTTGAACAGGCAATGTTCGTGTCGAACATGAGTTTGACTCGAACTCGAAGCTCATCCCTACTGGCAGGATCAGCAAGGTTTTTTAGGTGTTACAGGGGGCCAAATGATACAGGACAAGCACTGTGTCATATAACATGCTTTAAAGGAGCAGGATCCATTTTTTGGGGGGGTTAATAAACACTTTAACATACACTTTTCAAACCGAACATTCACTTTGCTAAGTGAGCAGACTCCATTTATTTAATAAATCAACCCTAGTATCTCGTCCTGACTATTCTTTTTTTAATTAGAGAGCAGTTCAAAGGCATCACAGGTGACCATTTTTTTTTATTCCACACACCCAGGTATTATTGACATAAAATTACTTTTTCTTAAAACAAAAAAAAAAGGGGGATTTCAAGAGCAGTTAGTCATTTATATGATTTGTTAAGAGCCTGGAATTCCCCTTTGAGTATTTGCAATACAAATCAGCTCATCACAAAACTATGCAAATTACTGTTGCCTCACTTATTTGGAAGTGTGTTACAATTCCAAAATCTCATTTGATAGCTATACAGAGAGCTGGAAAATGGACAGGAATCCAATTACCACAACCTTTTCCTAATGACCAGTTACCAGTAACTTTTAGGAGTTGCTTTATCAAAGGATTGTCATTCATTCTTCCACAAACCTAAAGCTGCTTAGAATTTTTCTGTATATAATTTAAGATTTACTTATACGCTTCAAAGCTTACAGTCATCAGAAATGCACAGTCGCCTCTATTGCCCCTGTATATTTTAGTCTACAAACCTGTAAGTAAGGTTGAAGAGAATAAGCTGAACAAAAAAAAAGCTGTCTTTGTTTTAACAGTTGCTACAATGTGGCCCATACCATGCACAAAGTGATGGAAATAAGGAACACAAGGCTATACCAAATACCTTTTTATCTGTGTTATGAAGTGATATTTATAGTAAATGTACATGTCTAAACTAACATAAGAGGAACATTTCGCCTTGTGTTAATCAGAGCTGTCCAATAAGAACTAATTCACACCATATTGCACTCTGCCGCATTGTGTGTCTTTCTTAATTGCAGCTTAAGGCACATATACAGCAAACTATAATGATACATTGCTAAAAGTGCTGCAGGACCTATTTTATTATTTGTTAAGGCAAATTGAAAGCCCATTCAGCATAAATTGGCTGCCTAATGTAACTCATCTCAATGCACAAGAATGTGTGTGTGTTAAGGTGTACCTATTACAGAGAGATAGATGACTCATCGTGAAAGATGACAGCTTCACAACCCTGCCAGATGTCAGCCAATCGGGTTGATGATCTCTTGTCTATGGTAATTAACAGACATGCCCAAATATTCTTTTAGAATGAATGCTATTATTTCCTGTCTGATCCTGGAGGCCTCTGGCTCCTCCTGACATCCCTCCTCACTGTAGTATTAATGAATATTTGGCTAAAACAGAATGTAAATGTTTTTGGGCCCACAAAAAGATAGTGAACCCATACAGAGATCAAATTTTACCTGCATGTCCAACTGCCTTCTAAACGTGCCTAAAGAACTTACTTAAACAACTGTAGCGCTACTCTCAAAGGAACCACTGGAATTCAGCCTTTTTCCCCGCACAGCAACCACAGCCAGGCAACACGAATTTTCCACACACTCCAGTTAGCTTAAGAAACAGTCTAGGGCAGACATGTCTAAAGTCTGGCCCACAGGCCATTTGCAGCCCACATTCCGGTTTGATGTGGCCGCCACTTGGAATTTGCATATATATACATCTGTGGCCCGCCAAGTATATTCATCTGTGCCCCCAAAGCTTGAGCGTGTTGTGTTTTTTATGCTGTTAATATATCTATCCTTTTTAGCCTGACAAATCCTGAGCGCTGCGCTCATTGTTAGTACAAGCCGGGGCGTGTTCTGGGCGTGTTCAGAAGTCGATGTGCCAGAGCCGCTATGAGGCTGACAGCGTGAAGAGCCAATCACAGACACTGTGACTAATCCCGATCTCTGCATATGCGCACTGCAGATGCAGAGATCGGGGAAATGTCACAGTGCCTGTGATTGGTGGTGGCACTGCGCACTGTCAGCTTCCTTGAGGGCTCGGGCATATAGACTTGTGAACACGCTCCGGCTCATCATAAGAATTAGTGCGGTGCTCAGGGATTTGTCAGGCTAAAGAAGATAGATATATTAGCAGCAAAAAGAACATAACACGCTTGAGCTTTGGGGGCCACAGAGAGAGAGATAGATAGATAGATAGATAGATAGATAGATAGATAGATAGATAGATAGATAGATAGATAGATAGACAGATAGATAGATAGATAGATAGATAGATAGATAGATAGATAGATAGATAGATAGATAGATAGATAGAGAGATAGAGAGATAGAAATCTGGCCCTCTTTGAAAAAAGTTTGGACACCCCTGGTTTAGGGGGTTTTAAATTTAAAAATTGTGAACTTGGATAGGGATTGGGGTACATGGGATACTCAGAACTCAAAGAACTGTAAACTCTGAACAGAAAATGAGGACTTGCTAATGTCCTAACTATTCTAAACCACACTGTAGAACTGAGCGCAACAATAGCAACAACAAAAAAATCAACAAAGTTCAAAACAAAATTACATTCTGGCTGCTCTAGGCCCAAAGTAAAGATAAGATGGGATGCTCCTGGCTGACTGGCTGATTTGCTCTGCACTTCCGCTTCCCCCTGGTCCCAGTGTGCTGAACCATGACGCTATGTTTGTTTACGTGTTGCCATCTAGTGACCTTTTGTGGTAATGCACAGTTTCTCTATTTTCTTTGTTTGAGCTATGACACACTTCCTTTCTGTGTAATGCTCCACCCTTCTTCCTGACTTTTGGTACTTCCTGTCTATGGAGACGGCTTACAGGCCACATGTAACAAGGGCACATGTATTCTGCATAGTAAGCTACAGACAGTATTATCTTTTGAGTGCACAATACTACAACCTGTTTATCTGCTATAACCTGTCATCTGATGTATTCTGATGTTTGGATTAAAGCAACTTCTGTGAATAGAATCGGTATTGGTGAGTTCAAGCTATCTGATAAAGATTGTCCTCAGTGATTATATCTGCTTATACAGGCCAGGCATAGAGGTCTCACAAGGGATAAATTGCTTCACCACAATCGGAGTCAGAATTCTCAGACATGTGAGATATTGCACTTCATTGTCCTTTCTTTTTTTTGGATGTATGGCTGGCTGGTACTCACTCAAACGCCCTGAAGAAGGCCTCCCAAGATCAAGAGTGACTACTGAATGGGCTGTACAGGCATTGCTTGGGGTCCATGGCTAAGCTCTTCTTGTCGCTTATATTTTGTGCAGCCCTAGGCCTGACTAAACACATGCACCCCTAATATAAATATGTCACACCTTCCTGTTTAAGCCCTGCCCTGTCAGTGAAGCCTCATCAGTGCTTATCAGTGCAGCCCCATCATTGTCCATCAGTGCTGTCTTATCATTGCAGGCTCATCAGTCCCCATCGGTGCCACCTCATTAGTGCTGTCTCATCAGGGGCCACCAGTACAGCATATCAGTGCAGCTCATCAGTGTCGCCTCATCAGTAGCCACCATCATCACATGGAATAAACCAATGAAGAGAAGGGGAAAGCAACAAAAGTGAAGCCCGTAAGGTAAAACATACTAACATTTATTGTAGTCTACTTACAGGTGTACAAAGATCATCATGACATAAAAAATCCGCGGCTCTCAAAGTGCTTGTATCAGCCAGCCTGACATGTTTCATCCGAAGTTGGATATCATCAGAGGCGTGGCCAATGACACAAGCACGCCCATATATATATGTAACATCCTGGCAAACCAAGTGCTTGATAGGTCAGATTAGAACGGCCATCAGCTGTGCATATTAAAGCACAATCACAGGAGGAAGCATGAAGTGATGCAAGGAACTGGCAGGAAATGGAAGCGCCAATCCGATCTGCATGACAACATCCGGTGGGCGGGAACAGGCCATCCATACCAGGAAATGATGTCATTTGGAACGCAGATCGGCTGTGCTTGTGTTCCAAGGAAGAAACCAGAACATCAACAAAGAGGGACTCACTGTCTGAACACAGAGCATCCATAGAAACTCTCGACAGACAGGCTATATTCATAATATAGCCCACATAATCAGCATTAAAAGTTTTGAAACAATATATTTGCTCATAAAATGATGTAGCAACAAGACCACAATAGGTAAATGTACTATGTTAAAGGGAAAATAATTCCCATTAAAATACATATAAAACAGCACCATCTAATGGGGAGGAAAGAAATTACTCATTCACATATATAAATATACGAAAAATGTACATAAAAAGGGGGAGGCCCCCCACAATGTGCTGGAAATTAGTGTAATGTTAAAATTGTGTGTAGACACTGCCCACTAGTTGCAACAACGCATATGACAGGAAGTATTTAAATAGTTATTTAATAAATCAACAAAATTAACTATTATTAATAAAGCAGTTAACATCCCAGTCGACATTCATGCCGAAGGGGGTGTAACACTTAATATCGTATATCCAGCGAGTTTCAAGTTTGGAAATTTCTCACTTGGACATACTTCCTCGCCAATGTGGAGTAAAACGATCAATGGCCACAAAAGTGGTGCCCTATTAGTGCCCATCAGTGCAGCATATCAGTGCAGCCCCATCAGTGCAGCTTTTCAGCGACGCCTCATCAGTGCCCACCAATGCTGCCTTATGGATTAGTAAGATTACTCCTATCTTGTACGATATTTGGACTTGTGTTTGCTGCCACTGATTGTAATCATAGAATTTTTTTCACTAATTTGTATAATGACTAGGAAGTCCATAGTCATTATACAAATAAGTGAAATAATCAGTGGCAGCTAACACGATTCCAAATATCTTATAGGAGTAATCTTACTAATCCAGTGACATATTGTGATAGCACATATAAGGTGAGCAGGTCCAAAATATTATTGCCATCATATACATCATATTTTGCCTCCTCCCCCTGCAAAGTGCCACCCCAAGGCTTGGGCCTTTTCGGCCTAGGCTAAGATACAGCGCTGGGGAAGAGCCCCCAGCACAGGGGTCACCTCCAGATGGCTTGACCCTGCACTCTACTCCCAGACTTTCAGGTTTAAGAATATTCATAGGTTGTTTTCTCCACCTTCTGAGCCTGCCTACTCAGGCGTTGGGGGGAATCCTATAAATATTCAGGCTGCAGCCTCTGTCACACCCCAGCCCCCTTCCCCCCATTATGTTTTAGAGATTTCCAGGATACTCCAGAAGACAGAGGGAGTGGTAACAGAGACACAGCCTGTGAATCTTTGCACAGTCTGCTACACAATTAATCCATGTTCCTCTGCCTAGAGATGAGCTAAACTAACTGTACCTACGCTAGCAACTAGGAGGGTGCTACACAACTATGGGAAAATCGAACTCAATGGCTGTACGACATCATGAGACAGATTTAAGATAAGATTGACCATAGGTTAGGAGGTGTATCACTGAGAACAATAAATGAGGAGACATGTTCCCATCCACTGTAGCTCTTGAACCCACCACTGATTATGCATAACTCATCTGTCATAATGAATCCTCACAAAGGCAGGTGTAGCTGCAGACCTGCTGCTTCTCAAGTTTACACTGGAATAACCTACTGCTGGGGGCTCCTGAGACACAGAATGGGACTTGAATGGCAAACTGGGTCCTGTTCAGTGTATGAGGAACAATGACAATAGTTTATGTATGAAGAAAAGCTGCAAACAGCAGCTGCGGGCTTCATTCATAAATAAGTGCATTTGTGCAAATTAAAGTATTGTCCTGTGTATACTGTTTGTAACAGCAAACCTGCAATTATAAAACATTTTTTTTTTTTTACATAAAACATTATCCCTTTTTAACCCTTATTTCACACAAATTGTTTCCTCCCCCTTGCCTTGCCTGCCCACTGTATGCTTAGACTGCAAGCATGCTTTTTCTCAGGTCAGGGAAAAGGGGGTGTTGGGCTCATTTTGCTATCTTAACCGCTTGCCGACCGGCTCACACCGATATACGCTGGCAGAATTGCACGGCTGGGCAAAACAACGTATGGGTACATTATTCCCTTTAAGAGCCGCTAGGGGAGCGTGGACTGTGGAGGACCCAATGCGCGTGGCCAACAGATGTGATCCCCGCCAGCCACCCGCAATCGCGGGAATGAGAGACAGCATCGGAATTTCTGTTTTTAAACACACAAATCCCTGTTCTGTCAGGGAAAAGGAGACATATCCTTTTTCCTGCGAAGTAGGAAAAACTATATGTCTCCTCCCCCAGTCAGTCCCCATACAGTTAGAACACATCCAGGGAACACAAATTTAACCCCTTGATCGCCCCCTAGCAAACCAATCAATATACGCTTATTGCGATTTTTTTTACCAAAAATATGTAGAAGAATATATATTGACCTAAACAGATGAAGAAATTTGTTTTTTAAAAACATTTTTGAGGATATTTATGTAGCGCCCTGCTCCTGTTGAACAGGCGCTGCTTTAAATTTAGTGGGGTCTGAGCTGTTATTTGGCTCAGACAAGAGTGATTAAGGGCAATTTAGCCTCTGTTCCAGCCATGGCTGTGCTGAGAGTATCCACCATTGCTCGTCTGGGGGTGTCATTACCACCTTAGGCCAGGGGTGGCAGCAGCAAGGTCAGGGTGTATTGAGTGTTTTCCTCTGCAACAAATCAATGGGAGTGGTCGCCCTGCTGTGTATGCTGGGGAGGGGTACTTAAGTGACAGACACCATTACGCAGGGTCGGTCTGTCGTTCCATGTGCCTCGTGGCCTGCCTGGCCTGAGGTGTGTGTCCTGAATCCTGGTTCCAGGACCACATTGGCTGTGACTATATTTGTAGGCCCAGTAGTCTGGCTGGGGCCTGCCTTGTAAAAGGTGATCCTGTGCTATCCGTCCTGAGGGAGGAAGCCACTTGATGAGGGAAGCCAGGGGAGGATCTATCCTGGAGAGGACCATGCAAGAGGCTGGTACCTTGGGAGAAGGCCTGGAAACTTCATCGAAGGATGCACCGCACACCGAGAGGTTTGACAGTGTCGCCTGTCGGATCTAAAAGTCCTACCAAAGCCAAGCTAAATAGATCTGGGTTCTGAATCCTGTGGCAGAGGATTCTGGACCAAAGTGTCTCATCTACAAAGGAAGGTCTGTGGCAGAGACTGTACTTTACTCCGTGTGTCATTCCGGCTGCTAGGCCAGTGAGAGTGACCTATCCGGGTTAGCAATACCCACTCTGGCTAGAGTGGCGACGAGAACTGTTTACTGGAAACAGGAGTGTTTCCTTACTTTGATTATACACCTGAACCTACCTACTCTTCCACCCTTCAACCTGTTCTTCTAAAGTTCTCCCAAATAAACCCAAGAAAAAGAAGTGCACTGTGTGGACATTGAAATTCTTCAGACTCTCCTTTCACCCAAGACAGCGAGAAGATAGAGGTAACGTGCCACCCAAATATAACCAGCAGCTCCTCCGGGGGTAGTGCTACACTTATTATAGCAAAAAGCAAAATATATATATATATATATATTTTTTTTTTAAATCGCTCTTTTTTTTGTCTATAGCGCAAAAAATAAAAAAGCAGAGGTGATCAAATATTACCAAAAGAAAGCTATATTTTGTAAAATGCAATATGGCAATATGGAGGCTTTCTGTATACAGATTGTGTACAGAACGTCCTCTTAAAATGTAATTTCCTGCTTGTGTAATTGGCTCACTGATTTTGCCAGAAGTCTGCACTAAGATACAAGTCAGATTTTTGGTATCCCCTGCAACAAAAATAAATGTTTTGGTGATGTGTTCCCAAAGGGAAATCCCATCTAAAGAGATGCCGGCCTTGGCAATTTCTTCATTAGAGCCCTGCAGGTACAGCAGCTGACTGATATTTATAAAACCACTCCCATACACACATGGACACAGACAAACAATTATATCTTCAGAATAACAAAAGGCAGGAATCTGAAACAAAGTTTGTTAAAATCCTTTCAATGTACATTGATTACCCAGAGGATGGGTGTTTTTGTTCAACAAAAGTAGAGTTACTCTTTAATCTAGAGTGCTAGATGAAATTCTCCTGGCAAGGTGGTGGGGGCGGTATGACATTTAAGTTTTACTAAAGCAGGTTTTGACACAAATGATGAAGCATACGTCATCAGCACCTTATAAGTGCAAAAAACAAAGTACTTCAGCAACATTAATGTATCCACAATCAGAATGGCAGTACTTCAGGAAGGGAAGAGGAGGTTCCAGCCTTGATCTGACGGCAGCTTGCATTTAGTCTACGGGTTTATAGAGGTCACATCAGGAGTAGTGCTCTACAAATGGTAGAATCAAGCACAGAATCCCACACTTAACGCCTCCAAGTGATTACACATTGCTTTCTTTCACATTCTGAACTATAACAACACATTGACGTAATAACGAACATGCTTCAAAGCAGAACAAAGATGTGAGTGAGTGAGTGAGTAAGCAACCACTGTATATAGATCAGTATGATTGTATCACCAGCCATGTCTTGCAGTGGCTCCAAGGACCAAAGAATAGATAAATGATAAATGGCTGTTATTTAAACATAATTTGCAAATAAATTACCTTTTTTGCAGTATCTGAATACACAGTTATTACACCAGAAAAACACAAGTATTAGCAAACAATAACACAATTTGGAAATCACAAACAAATTGGGTGATATATAATGCTAAAGCATTTTATTCCCACTATAACCTGCACACTGGCTCATCTTTTAGATAGTAAATAAAGAGGATTCATTTTAAATTATCTTCAATTTACCTTTGATCTCATTTTTTTTAATCCAGGAAAAACATGCTCACAAGCCAAGCGAATCTTGCATTGTGTTAACCCCCCCCAGCGCTCTTCCGCTGCACATTTCTGCAAAGCCATTATAAACTGGCTGGCTTTTATGAGTTCTTGCAGGTGGCCCCTTGATGACGCTTTGCCAGATTATTTGTCTGGCACTGTGGGGAAGCCTCCTGCAATCACTTAGGTTATGTCATGTTGGTATATCAGGAGGCTGTAGGAGGAGGCTTCATGTCAATTACGCCTAAGCAAGAAAGGTGGCAGGGGTTAGAATGACCTTAAAAAAAAAAAAGTAAACAAGTAAATAAAAAAAAGGCTCACTTTTTCTGTTGTAGAGAGGGAAAGGGGAAGGATCTGTATGGGGGAAAGTGAATTTTTAGAGTGAAGTTCCACATTAGATTGTCAGTGGTGGTGTCAAATTATAAAGTTATAGAGGTGACAGTGAACAACCCACATGTGGTCTTCTCCACCCCAGCAATAGCCATCGGGCAACCCCACACATAATATTGCAGACATGAGGCTTTGCAATGCAGAAAAAAAGTAGGGCATGACATGTCTAGCAGACGCTACCAACTGGAAGTGTGTTCCATAGGGCAACCATACTCTGTGCAATCCCTCTTCAAACAAGCATGCAGGCTATGCCCAGGGCTGGCCCGAGACATTGTGCTGCCTCAGTCCAATAATTAAATGCTGCCCCCCCCCCCCAAAAAAAAAAAAATCACGCCCACCAAAAGGCCACCACATCCATTATTTTATATCATGATAATTAAAACTATAATTACATTTATCAGGAAATCAGATTTACATGCAACAGCACCTAGTCTATATGCAAAATTATATGACATACCATTATGCTCAGTTCCTAGCTAGGGCAGTAAAGGGACGGTCTAGGGCAGTAAAGGGGCAAGCTAGGGTAGTATATGGACTGGCTAGGATAGTATATGGACAGGCTAGGGCAGTATAGAGGCAGGCTAGGGTAGTATATAGACAGGCTAGGGTAGTATATAGACAGACTAAGGTAGTATATAGACAGACTAGGGTAGTATATAGACAGGCTAGGGCAATATAGGGGCAGTCAAGGGTAGTATAGGGGTGGGCTAGGGGTAGTATTGGGGAAGGCTAGGGTGGTATAATGGCAAGCTAAGGCTGTATAGTGATTTTTGATCATGACAGGTTATGCAACATTTTGCCATCCAGTAGATCAGCAGCCACTACTAGAAAAAATGATGGACACACTTTGTGTCCTGTCACACAGAACTAACTTATATTACCTCTCTGTTGCTCTCTCCCAGTGCTCCACAGTCTTCAGTGCCTAGCCTCACACATGCACCAGAGCAGAAGAAGGCGGGCCACTCCCCCTCCTCTATTTCCACCCAATAGAAATACAAGCTTCTCAAGCTGGGCCCGATTATCGGCTGCTGACGTAGCCGGTGGGAAAGGGATCTTTTATTGCTCTCTGTCTCCAGTGGGTACCTCACCCCCTGGCAGCACACACACCTGAGCTCTTCATGTGTGCTGGTGTTAGACTGTGCCCGGAAACGATGAGTATGCATGTTAAGGGCCTTTTTACAGTTCAGTGGAGCGGCCAGGGGGAACTTGTCACCCTGCGTCCGGCCCAGTCCGTCCCTGGATGACACACAAAACTGATGGAAAAAAAATCTTGGGCATTAATTTGCCGCCCCTCTCAAAATATTGCCACTATATACCTTTTCGGATGATCTGTATACCACGGTCAGTGATAAACTGCACAGTTTCTCCAGTGCTGAGAGTTCAGGTAGGAGGAGATTTCCACTTCACCCTGTATACACACCCACATATGATGCCAATATCACGTGACATGGCTATTTCTGAGAATAAGTGAATGTTCTCTCCAGCATAAAAAACACATCTGAGCATGTGCAGGTTGGCTACTCTGCCTGTGTTAGCTGGCTTTCCCCAGATAGACAGTGCAGGAGGGAAGGATCTGTGCATACAGGATAAAACAGCCTTTTTACACAATGCAGAGGATTAACCCCTTAAGTTCCACAGTGAGTATAACAAGCATGCTATGCTGCATATACAGACAAATTTTACTGTTGTGGGTTTAGTACTACTTTAAGGATCTACAGTGGGATACTGTTAGTTAAGCTGGAAGATCTACAGGGGGATACTGTGAGTTAAACCAGGAGATCTACAGTAGGATACTGTGAGAGAAGTTGTTGCTATAGGAGACAGCCGTTGCTACAAGATACATATTGCTTCATTCAGCTTAAAGGCCCTCTATCTGTATTTCTGTCTGCCTAGTTCTATTTTTGATCAGCTGAGTTTGCCTTAATTGCTATTGCATTTGCCTAAGGGTGTCCTGTGCCCTAACCCTCTCTCCCACCGTTCTCGTTAAGAGAAAGAAAAACTCTTTGTTAATTTTAATAAAAGTGACTGGCGCCCAATCTTTCCACCTTGCACCACCCATTATTCCTAGTAACCTGCACCCTGAGGAGGAATGTCAGTTCTCCCTGGCTCTGCGGGTCACCATTAGGCCTGGAAGTCGGGAGACCACTACATGTACTTTCCTTACAGATATAACAGAACACTTTTTAAAAGTATATTAAATAGACTAAAAGGGAGCAAATATTAGCAGTTCATTGCTAGGGTTTGCACACACATTTACAAAGTATAACAGGTAAAACTTTTTTTTAGTTTTGGATAGAGTGGAGAAGGATTATAACACATGTCAGTTTTTCATTGCTGTCTGTGCCCCCATTAGGGAGATACATCCTCTCTATTTGTCCTGTTTACTATTAGAAAATTAATATAGGGGACATTTTCCAACATGGAAACTTGTCCCCAAGATATTCCCCTAATTTGCAGAGATTTTTTCTCACTTCCTGTTTTGACATGGGACAGGAAGTGAAGAGAAATCTTCCCAATGGGACAACGATGGCAAAAATAAACCAAATAGGGGTTATAACTCTCCCTTATTCTGTCTAAAATTAAAAAAAAAAGTTTTGCCTATAGTTCTACTTTAACTTTTAAAGGAACACAGCCTTCCTGCTCTGTATTTCAGTTTAGTTTCAAAGCTGCTCCAGTTCACCCCAGTCCTGATTTCATCCAGGTATTAATTGATTGAACAATATATCCCAGTATTTCAGGACTCCACTGGTCTACTCCATGCCCTTTAAGGGTAATCTAAGGTTTTTGAAGCTCTTCTGTTTCCGATACGGTATAAAACATTTTCTAAAAATACCAACTTTTTCTGAAGTTTCTTTATGGATTGGCAGATCTGTGGCCAGTAGTGAAGTGAAACATTTTGGAGCCTCTCGTGGATCCTTCAATGAAATATTACTGAAGCCAGAAGGGATGCTGAAGCAGTGCAAAGTACTGCATCCTAAGCTATGAAATTTGATTGTCAACATATTCCAATGAAATACTGCACACTGTGGTATTTCAGTAAGTATGTAAGAATGTGGAAGAAAATTATCTTTAATACAGCATTGGACTAATAAATTATGAGCCTATAAGTCAGCAGATCACATATTAATATTCACAATATCTTTATAAGTTTTAGTGGTGATATTGTGTGAAAACTGTTCTTTAAAACACAAACGAATGGACAATAATATGATCACAATGAAAGAAAGAAATATATAGGAATCCTGAACATCTGACTACACTAAAGCGATATACACCTTTGTTTCACATTATCTGCAGACATTCCTAAAGTACTTCAGGATTTATCAGGCGGAATTGGTGTGGGGTTTCTCTGTTCAGACACAGTGACCCAGTGCCAGTAACCAGACCCCACGTCACAACCTGCTAATAAGGAACCTAACTAATCTGCAAATGCAATTTGAAAGTAATTGCTGCTTCTAAGCCTGGCTTTTCTTTGCCATCTGGTTTTCTCCTTGTGAACAAGAGATAGATAGATACTAGATAGATAGATATATAGATAGATAGATAGATAGATAGATAGATAGATAGATAGATAGATAGATAGATAGATAGATAGATAGATAGATAGATAGATAGATAGAATTTTAAGTCTATGATTTCCCTACAGAAGCAGTCCTTGAGTCAAAAGCTAAACAAAAAAAACAGTAATGTTGTAATCCAGGGGAAGCTTTCATAATTCAGTTTATAGCAGCCACAACAATGAAAAACGATTGCTGGTGGCTATAGAGTAATATTTTTGGTATTTGCCTTATTAAACAAGACGGGATATAATAAAGAACATGTTCTGTTTTTTACCATTACCTTCTGTTTATATCTGCAAAATACCTTCCAAGTGAATGAGTATGGGTATAGCATCCTTACCTTTTCAACGAAACGTGTAGTGTAACAAAAAACATGAGGCAGTTTTTAACTTCTTGGCACTGGCCGCACGCAAATTTGCCACACATTTGAGTGTATTGCTGTTAATACAGCTATGCCGAGAGTGCGCACGCTGCGCGCTCCTGACGCAGTTACCAGCGCCTAACCAAAAGCTCCCAATTGCTGCTTGTAATCTGGAGTTTTTGGATCTCGTGACAGATGTGACAGTCAATCGTGGTGGTTATGTGATCTTAACCCCACTCTGTGCCATAAACCTCTTGGCGCAAAGAGATAAAAAATATGAATGCCTCCCGAAGTAAATCTGACGTCAATCACAATTTCTTCCTCTGCTGCTCGCAGCAAACCTCAAAAAAACGCTCCTGCTCCAAAGCTGGCTCCCGCCATTCTGTCAGTTCCCATGTCTGACAGTTCTTATATAGCTATGGGGCTATAACCCAGAGACCCCGCCCTCTTTTGAAGCCATGATGGCATTATGGGGTGGTGACGTCACAAGGGGTGGGGTCTCCGAGTTATGTTACTGTATGGCCACGCCCCAAAGTTATACAAGAATTGTCAGACACCGGAGCTGACAGAATGGTGGGAGCCAGCGTTTTTTTTTTTTTATCAGGTCGGCAGCAGTGGGGGAGGAAGACATTGTTATGGATATTAGATCTACATCGGGGGACATTGGTCATTTTTAATAAAGAACTTGTCAAAAACCATCTCATGTTTTTATTATACTACACAGTTTTTTGGGGGGTGAATGGGTAGGGGAACGCCATACTCATTCACATGGGGGACGGAGCTTGGGGGCCCACTTGTTAAAGGGGACTTCCAGATTCGGATAAGCCCCCCACCCGCAGACCCCCACAACCACAGCCCAGGGTAGTAGGGAAGAGGCCCTTGTCCCCATCAACATGGAGACAAAGTGCTTTGGTGTGGGAGGGCCAGAGCACCCACCCCCAAAATGTTGAGGGCATGTGGCCTGGTATGGTTCAGGAGGGGGGGACACTCGCTCATCCCCCCTTCCCTGACCTACCAGGCTGCATGCTCGTATAAGGGTTGGATATTGGGGGGACCTCACGTTGTTTTCTTTTTTTATTTTGGCGTGGGGTTCCCCCTTAAGATCCATACCAGGCTCAAAGGGCCTTGTATGGGCTTTGAGGGGACCCCATGCCCTTTTTTTTATAAATTTGGCATGAGGTTTCATCCATAACAGAAGCAAAGGAATTGTTTTGATTGGTCAAAGGACAAGTCGCAATCATCTCAAAGTCAGATCAAAATCTGATCCCGTTCATTGAAGTCGCATGGAAGTTGGACCTGAAGACACATGGAAAAGCCATGCGACTTTTGTGTTGGATCTGTGTGAACATAGCCTAGGTTCACACTGACAGCGGGAATGAAATTGTGCAAGGTCAGCTGAACTCGCAAAATTTCATTCCTACATGTCAGTCCCGACTTCAGGGGTGATATCAGAGACATCTATGCAGGTATCTGCGCAGATGTCTTTTGAAATCGTATCCCAAACTCGCCAAAAGTAGTACAGAAACTACTTTTGGGAATCGATACGTCGCACCGATTCGGATGGTGCCATTGCCGGCAATAGCTGCCGATTTGAAATGTCATGCTTACAATGAACAGCTTTTATTTATGTAAACCATGTATCCCAAAAGGAGAAAATAAGTTTGCTGTAACTGCTTAGCTGTGTTAGCTGGAGTTCGGCTTCAATGTGTTAGTGTATTTAAATCTGCTAGTACATCTAACACTCTTCACCCCCTCCCCCAAGACTGAAAATGTTGCTGCCTAAAGGTGTCCCCATGTGCTCCTTCATCCAGAGTGGTGTCTGTATAATACAGGAGGTGTGTTACTGGCTAGGGAGAAAAGCCTAAAAAAGAAAAAAATGTAGCCGCCACATCTTATTATTGGTAAGTAAAATTTATTAGAGTCCAATAGTGCAGCGCTCCAGTGAATAAAAAATTATGATAATAATATGAATATAAAAGTCCAAATAAGTTTGATCATCAATGAAGTTGAAATAAAGGACCTCCACTAAAGCTTCAGTGTGCAGACAAGGAAACACACCACACCCTTGTGCAATCAGTCTGCTTACCAGAAAGACATCATTATGGGCATGGAAATAAAATGATGCATAGGTCAGTGGCAGTCTCACTCCAAACAGGATGTATGGATGAAAATGATGGTCCACAAACAGCGTCAAAGGAAAAGGACGTCCAGAACTCACAAGGACCCAAAAGTGTACATTGCGTTCATCAGCAGGAGTGTAACCAAAAATGCAGAGAGGAAACAGCAATAGTGAAGCCCGTAGGTAAAAGCAACACGCAGTTTATTGTATGGTACTTACAGTAACAAACAGGCATCAAAACATATAAGAACTCCGGCGCTCATAGCGTACTTGTATCGGCCAGCCTAACATGTTTCATTCTATGTGGATATCATCAGAGGCGTGGCCAAAGATACAAGGACGCCCAAATAAATACAAATGTTCAAAAGCCATCCAGGCCCATGATAGGCCCGCATGACAGCAAAATCAGCTGTGCACAATTGCCGACAAACACTCCCGTTCGCACATGCCCAGTGCGATCGTATTAGTGGATGGTCAGGAAGTGTACACAAAAAAGGTAGTCACACATGTGCAGTGCGTCCGCACTAACCTGATAATCAGGGAATGAGGAAGACCGAGCAATCACCACTTCCGAGGTGATGAATGACGGCTGCACTCCCGCATGCGCGGTAATAGAAAAAGCCTAAAAGAGGAACCAATGCGTTCCAACGTCTCGTCCAGTGGACGGAACAAAAGCAACACACACCGGAAGTGACACGAACGCAAAGGAGATGGCCAGTGATGGAAGGCACATCATAACAACATACGGGACACGGGATGAACTCTGTGTGACCGGAAATACAATCAAAACTCGGAAATGGCCAAATGTTTGTGTTCCAAACACCCAGAACCTAAATTAATACATATAGAAAGTGTATGGAATACTTTAAACACATAGGGCCAGATTCTGAAAGGACTTACGACGGCGCATCGCCATGTACGCCGTCGTAAGTCCTAATCCGACCCGTCGTATCTATGCGCCTGTTTTTTAGAATCAGTTACGCATAGATATCCATTAGATCCGACAGGCGTAAGTCTCTTACGCCGTCGGATCTTAACTGCATTTTTTTTTTTACGAATTCCGCGTCGAGTATGCAAATTAGTTAGATACGCAAATTCCCGAACATACGCGCGGCCGACGCAGTAAAGTTACGACGTTTACGTTAGGCTTTTCCCGGCGTATAGTTGCCCCTGCTATATGAGGCATAAGTGTGGCGTACCAATGTTAAGTATGGCCGTGGTTCCCGCGTCGAAATTTGAAAAAGTTACGTCGTTTGCGTAAGTCGTCCGTGAATGGGGCTGGACGTCATTTAAGTTCACGTTGAAACCAATGACGTCCTTGCGGCGTACTTTGGAGCAATGCACACTGGGAAATTCCATGGACGGCGCATGCGCCGTTCCGCAAAAACGTCAATCACGTCGGGTCACAGTAGTTTTACATAAAACACGCCCCCCTGATCCAAATTTGAATTAGGCGGGCTTACGCCGGCCGATTTACGCTACGCCGCCGCAACTTACGGAGCAAGTGCTTTGAGAATACAGCACTTGCCCGTCTAAGTTGCGGGGGCGTAACGTAAATCGGATACGTTACGCCGCCGCAGAGATACGCCGCTGGACGTGAATCTGGGCCATAGACAATATAATGCATAATAAAAAATATATAATGCAACATGAATAAACATGTATATAAATGAAACTCATCATAAAGGAGGATGAGAAAAGGAGGCTCCTAACACATGATCAAACTGCGATTAAATTAAAATAAAAGATAAAACCTAACTAGCAATGATTTAAAAATTATAGACAAACCAACCAGAGTATTAACTATTATTAATAATAAAAAAGCTGCGCTAAATAAAAAATTGTGATAAATAGGATGAACCTATGAGTGAAACGTCAACACATAAAAATAAAAATTGAATGTAGTTATATAAAGGATGACATAGGTTAAACACATAAATAAAAATCAATCGTAATGTGTAAAGTGAACCAGTGATCCGTGGAGTCACATACAGTCCATCATAAAGTGATATGATCCATAAAAGTCCCAAAATATAATGAATATTCAGGCTCTAAATCTCCAAGTGAAAGATGAAATCCACAGCATCCAGAAAGCAACCATCCCTATAAGGCTTTCCCTGGTGGAGATTCGTGTGGAGGCCATCAGTATTACATGTGATTGTGATCTCCTGTAATAAGAGATCATTTTGAGCTGGTAAGAGGCAGTGTGTTATCAAGGTGGAGGTTCTTTTCTATCCCCACTTTTCTGGATGCTGTGGATTTCATCTTTCACTTGGAGATTTAGAGCCTGAATATTCATTATATTTTGGGACTTTTATGGATCATATCACTTTATGATGGACTGTATGTGACTCCACGGATCACTGGTTCACTTTACACATTACGATTGATTTTTATTTATGTGTTTAACCTATGTCATAACTACATTCAATTTTTATGCATATGTTGATGTTTCACTCATAGGTTCATCCTATTTATCACAATTTTTTATTTAGCGCAGCTTTCTTTTTTATTATTTATCTTGTTTAGTTTTGTATAACACATATAGTTGCCTGCTTGATATCCATCGAACGAGCGCAGTATCTGTTTCCACTATTAACTATTATTGATAAAAAAAAATTATATCCCAATCGACATTTAAGCCGAAAGGGGTATAACATTTTAGGTCGTAAATTCAGCAATTTTAAAGCTTGGAAATTTCTCGCGTGGACGTACTGCCTCGCCAATGAGGATTGAACCTGTCGATAGCTATAAAAATGGTTCCCTTAGGGTTCCTTTTATAGCATCCCAAATAATGTCGGGAAACGGAATGCTTCAAAAAACCTTTCCTGATATTCGTAATATGTTCATTGACCCGAACATGCATGGCACGTGTAGTACGGCCTACATATTGAAGGCCACATGGGCAAATCAGCAGGTAAACCACATTCAGAGAAGAGCAAGTAATGAAGGTGTTAATATCATAAACTCTGCCTGTGGTGTGTGATTTAAACTGACAATATATTACATTTGTAGATTTGGGTTTAATACCACTTTAACAGGTATAACTTTATTCAGTAAGACAAAAAACAATATGCAAACATCTTTGAGTGTTTCTGTCAATATGCCAGCACATTATGGCAAAAGTTACGCAGGCAACATTCATTCAATCATCCATCAGTAGACCAAAGATCCAAAAACAGAGCACAGCATTGCTAGCCTTCCTATCACTAAATACAAACTGCCTGGCTATCATGCATCTATTTGCATCTATATTTGCAGATTCACTAAGAACAGGTAAGCTGAACAGGCATCCCTCATTTCATTGCTTGCAAACATTTTTTTTTATCAATTGCAGCAATAGAAGTCTGCATATTCCTCTCATTACAGGTTATCCTAAAGGAATTTCTAAACCATCATACACAAGCAACTCACAGTTTAGGAGCTTAAAAAATGTACCATCTTTATCTATAGTTAGCAGGGATTCCAATGTTTAAATGTAGGCGTATAAAACAGTATTAGATCCTCAGAGCTGGGAAGAAGATGCTATAGAACAAGCCTAACTGGTGATATCATCCTGCAGTGTGTCTGAGTCATAATCCAGGTTTCAAAAGGATGGTTAATCAGTCTCTACTAATATGTGACTGCTTGGCTACATGTGTTGGGTAACACGGCAAGAATATGAAAGGACAACAGAAAAGGGAAAGCGTGGGATGCTCACTGAAACTTCTTTGGAGAGTTTGAATCCTTGCAGTATAACAAAGGCCTTTCTGCTAGTGTAGCTCTGGTAATGAGAGAAGGTGCGGACTAAAACATTTCAGCAAAAGGGCAATGCTGATTTATCCCATTGACTAAAGAGACCACCAGGCAGCAACTATTCTCCAATATGAAATATTTAAAAGGTATTCAGAGCTCTGATCTAACGAGCACGACCTATTGGTTACACATAGCAGATACTGCTTTTGTTTGGCCTAAACAAACAAGAGGGGTAAAGTTTGGGCAGTAAGTGCATTACAGATTGCCAAGAGTTTTGGTGGATTCAGCAAACTCTACATAAGACAAAAAGGTTTGTGGAGGTGCCTGATAATTTATACACACCTTCGACTTTTTTCCCCCTACCATTTCTTTAAATAATTGGAGCACATTTGCCTGGGATTGTCCCATGTTTGATCAAGCATAGAGAAGACTTTATTCAAGTCAGAAAAACACACAACAGCAAGTGCAGTTATGTATTAATTAAAAATACAACTATTAAATACAATATAAGCATCCACATTTGTCCTAATGTCAGCCTCCTATCAAAGAGAACACAGGTTATTTGGGCATGCTTGCATGGGTTTGCAGCTGCCATCCCTCTTTTAATTTTCAGTCACATTAGTGATTATGTGAGCTTTTAAAATATTAGGGGTATTGCCCATTTTGAATTTTCTGCACACCTTGGGCCAGATCCTCAAACGAATTATGCCGGCGTATCTATGGTAACGCCGCGTAATTTCAAAGGTCCCGCGTCGTATCTCTGTTTTGTATCCACAAAACAAGATACAACGGAATCTGGGCTCGATCCGACAGGCGTACGTCTTAGTACGCCGTCGGATCTTAGGTGCATATTTACGCTAGCAGCTAGGTGGCGTTTCCGTCGAATTCCGAGTTGAGTATGCAAATTAGCTAGATACGGCGATCCACGAATGTACGTCCGGCCGGCGCATTTTTTTACGTCGTTTGTGTTCGGCTTTTTCCGGCGTATAGTTACCCCTGCTATATGAGGCGTATCCTATGTTAAGTATGGCCGTCGTTCCCGCGTCGAATTTTGAAAATGTTACGTTGTTTGCGTAAGTCGTTCGCGAATAGGGCTTTGCGTAGAATGACATCACCGTCGTAAGCATTGGCTTGTTCCGGTTTAATTTCGAGCATGCGCACTGGGATACCCCCACGGAAAATACTTAATTTACGTCGGGTCACGACGTATTACCATAAAACACACCCCCATCACATAGATTTTAATTGCGCGCCCTTAAAGTTGCGGCGGCGTAGCGTTACTAGGATATGCTACGCCTGCATAACAATACGATCCGCTACGTGGATCTGGCCCCTTGTGAACAGGTAAAAGAATGAACAATAAGGTGTGGTGTAATTTTCCAGAAGGTGTATATAAAGTATATAGGCTAATTTAACTACTTCTTGCCTGCCAACAGTAAAGTCGCCTCATAAACAGCACCCATTTCTCTGACAAGGGCATGCAAATTGTTATTTTTTGTGTGTGTATGATTCCAAATATATATATATATATATATATATATATATATATATATATATATATATATATATATATATATATATATGTACAGTACTGACCAAAAGTTTGGACATTATTTTCATGACTATGAAAATTGTAGATTCACACTGAAGGCATCAAAACTATGAATTAACACATGTGGAATTATACATAACAAAAAAGTGTGAAACAACTGAAAATATATTTCATATTCTAGGTTCTTCAAAGTAGCCACCTTTTGCAGCAGACACATCTCTAGAACTGTTAAGAGGAAACTGTGTGAATCAGGCCTTCATGGTAGAATATATGCTAGGAAACCACTGCTAAAGAAAGGCAACAAGCAGAAGAGACTTGTTTGGGCTAAAGAACACAAGGAATGGACATTAGACCAGTGGAAATCTGTGCTTTGGTCTGATGAGTCCAAACTTGAGATCTTTGGTTCCAACCCCCGTGTCTTTGTGCGACGCAGAAAAGGTGAACGGATGGACTCTACATGCCTGGTTCCCACCGTAAAGCATGGAGGAGGAGGTGTGATGGTGTGGGGGTGCTTTGCTGGTGACACTGTTGGGGATTTATTCAAAATTGAAGGCATACTGAACCAGCATGGCTACCACAGCATCTTGCAGCGGCATGCTATTCCATCCGGTTTGCGTTTAGTTGGACCATCATTTATTTTTCAACAGGACAATGACCCCAAACACACCTCCAGGCTGTGTAAGGGCTATTTGACCAAGAAGGAGAGTGATGGGGTGCTGCGCCAGGTGACTACCTCTTGAAGCTCATCAAGAGAATGCCAAGAGTGTGCCAAGCAGTAATCAAAGCAAAAGGTGGCTACTTTGAAGAACCTAGAATATGAAATATATTTTCAGTTGTTTCACACTTTTTTGTTATGTATAATTCCACATGTGTTAATTCATAGTTTTGATGCCTTCAGTGTGAATCTACAATTTTCATAGTCATGAAAATAAAGAAAAGTCTTTGAATGAGAAGGTGTGTCCAAACTTTTGGTCTGTACTGTATATATTAGTAATATATAGTAAAGTATTCACTCACTGAACCCCCTTCACTTGTAATGCAGTCAGATACTACAGTAGTTTAAATTAATATTTGTGTTTCCAATCTATATGCAGTACCCCATAATAACAAAGCAAAACATTTTTAGAAATGTTTGTTGATTTTATTGAAAAGAAAAAACTAAAATATCACATGTACTTAAGCATTCAGACCCTTTACTTATTTCGTTGAAGCACCTTTGGCAGCAATTGCAGCCTTGAGTCTTTTTGGTTATGATGCGACAAGCTCTCAAGCTCAGTCAGGTTGGATGGAAATCGTTGGTGGACAGCCATTTTCAGGTCTCTCCAGAGATGTTCAATAGAGTTAAAGTCAGGGCTCTGGCTGGGCTACTCTAGGACATTCAAAGAGTTGTCCCTAAGCCTACTGTGTGGTCTTGGCTGTGTGCTTAGGATAATTGTCATGTTGGAAGGTGAACCGTCAGCCCATTCTGAGTGCTGTGAAACAGGTTTTCATTGAGGATATCTCTATACATTGCTCCATTTAGCTTTCCATCAACCCTGACCAGCCTCCTTGTCCCTGCTGCTGATAACCACCCCCACAGCTTGATGCTGCCACCACAATGCTTCAATGCTGTGGGGATGGTATTGGGCTGGTGATGTGCAGTGCCAGGTTGCCTCCTGACATAATGTTTAGATTTGAAGCCAAACAGTTCAATATTGCTATCATCAGACCAGAGAATCTTGTTCCTCACTGTCTCAGAGTGCCTTGGGTGCTTTTTTGCAAACTCCAAGCAGGGTTTCATGTGTTTTGCACGGAGGAGAGGCTTCCGTCTAGCCACTCTGCCATAAAGACCAGATCAGTGTAGGACTGCAGTGATGGTTGTCCTTCTGGAACTTTGTCCCATCTCTACACAAGATCTTTGAAGCTCAGAGTGACCCTCAGGTTCTTGGTCTTACTGAGGCTCTTCACCCCGATTGCTCAGTTTGGCTGGGTGACCAGCTTTCGTAAGAGTCCTGGTTATGTCAAATGTTTTCCATTTGAGAATTATGGAGGCAACTGTTCTCTTGGGAACCTTCAGTGTAGCAGAATGTTTTTTTTGTAGCCTTCTCCAGATCTGTGCCTTGCAATAATCCTGTCTCTAAGCTCTGCAGGTAGTTCCCTAAACCATACAGTATGCATTGTCAGCTGTCAGGCCTTATATAGAGAGGTGTGTGCCTTTCCAAATCATGTCGAAACAATTTGTGTAATTTACCACAGGTGGGCTCCAATCAAAGTGTAGAAACATCTCAATAACGATCAAGAGAAATGAGAGACACCTAAGCTACATTTAAAGTGTTGCAAAAGGTCTAAATACTTATACCTTGAGGCTGGTTTCACACTGGTATGACATGACAATCCTACGACTTTCATCCTACTTTGCTTTGCGACATCAGTCCTACATCGGTCCTACATTGGTCCTACATTGGTCCTACATCTATCTGACTTGAATGAATAGGATACTACTTTGATCCGACTTTGTGATAGTTTGACTTGTCTTTTGACCAATCAAAACAATCCCAGAGTGAGATAAATTCCTTTTACTGCTGCTGTAATCACCATGTCGGATGTCAAAAGTCGGATGGTAAGGACAAGGCCCCTTTCACATGGGGCGGATCAGTGATGATCCGCCCAGTGAACCTCTGCTTGCTCAGCGGGAATCGCTCCGTTGATCCCTGCTGAGCCGGCGGATGACAGGGCGGTCATTGGGTACATCCGCGCAATTGTCAGTTAAAGTAACGCAGTGCCGTATCAAAATAATGGCCTGGTCATTAACGGGGTAAAACCTTTTTTTTTTGCTCTTCATAAAGATGGCCTAGGCTATAAGAAGTTTGCCAAGACCCTGAAACTGAGTTGCAGTACGGTGGCCAAGACATACAGCAGTTTAACAGGACAGGTTCCACTCAGAACAGGCCTTGCCATGGTCGACCAAAGAAGTTGAGTGCACGTGCTCAGCATCATATCCATAGGTTGTCTTTGGGAAATAGATGTATGAGTGCTGCCAGCATAAAATTGGTCTGCATGGTTGTCGTCCCAGAAGGAAGCTTCTTCTAAAGATGATGCGCAAGAAAGCCTGCAAACAGTTTGCTGAAGACAAGCAGACTAAGGACATGAATTACTGGAACCATGTCCTGTGGTCTGATGAGGAGACAAAGATAAGCTTATTTGGATCAGATGGTGTCAAGCGTGTGTGGCGGCAACCAGATGAGGAGTACAAAGACAAGATTGTCTTGCAGTCAAGCATGGTGGTGGGAGTGTCATGGTCTGGGGCAGCATGAGTGCTGCCAACACTGGGGAGATACAGTTCATTGAGAGAACCATAAATGCCAGCATGTACTGTGACATACTGAAGCACAGCAGGATCCCCTCCCTTTGGAGACTGGGACACAGGGCAGTATTGCAACATGATAACAACCCCAAACATACCTCCAAGATGACAACTGCCTTGCTAAAGGGTAAAGGTGATGAACTGGCCAAGCATGTCTCCAGACCTAAACCCTATTGAGCATCTAAGAGACAACCTCAAACGGAAGTTGGAGGAGCGCAAGGTCTCTAACATTCACCAGCTCTGTGATGTCATCATGGAGGAGTGGAAGAGGACTCCAGGGGCAACCTGTGAAGCTCTGGTGAACTCCATGCCCAAGAGGGTTAAGGCAGTGCTGGAAAATAATGCTGGCCAGGCAAAATATTAACTATTTGAGCCCAATTTGGACATTTTCACTTAGGGATGTACTCACTTTTGTTGCCAGTATTTTAGACATTAATGGCTGTATGTTGTGCTATTTAGAGGGCACAGCAAATTAACACTGTTATACAAGTTGTACTCTCACTACTTTACATTGTAGCGAAGTGCAATTTCTTCAGTGTTGTCACATGAAAAGATAGAATAAAATATTTACAAAAATGTGGGGGGGGTGTACTCACTTTTGTGAGATACTGTATATATGTATATACACACACACACACACACACACACACACACACACAGTTATACAAACTGTCACATCTCTAGAATCTGGGAACTGCTTTGGACATGAAGACTGGTAAACCTATCAGACATGATTAGGTTACCAACACAGTTCAGTAACTTTTGGCCATTAAAAAGAAGCAGCACAGTAAAAGCAGAAGGACTTAAATAAATACCTGATTGGTTGATATTGGGTAGTACACATCACTTCTCTTTGCACCTTTTTATTAACAATAGGATCGATTATAGATTATAATATCTAATAGGAGACTAATATATAGAGTGGTTTCTGTATGGAATAAACTACGGTACGTCACGCCCAGCAATATCTCATCAATGCAGGCTTTATTCCATTTCACATTAGTGCAGCAATTAAAGCCTCTGTGACAGCATTTCTTTATGGTAAGAATACTGTTTCTCAAATGGTTGTTGTGTGGTTTAAAATTAAATAGTGCCTACCGAGGTAGGTGAAATTCTCTCTGGAGTAAGAGGGAAAAGCTTACCTATAAAAATAAATAGAGGCTTCAGATCAATACAGTGCTAAAAATAATACACCTGATTCATGCTTCAGCTGCTTTTGATTGACCCTGCGAATCTGTGTCATTTGGTCTGTATTTCAGTTACTGGAATATTATCAGTCTTATGCTCTGACATTTAGCGGCTTAGCTTATCTGAAATAAAAGGGGTCCTCAAACTCCAGGCACAGACCGCTACTGGGTCATGGCCTGTTAGAAACTGCAGGAGGTTTGATGTTTAATTTACAGCTATTCACTGACACAGAGGAGGGTGGGGCGGATGATCGCAGGAGCCGCCCCAGTGCCTGCCATTAATCTCCACTTACACCCCCGATGTCCCACCCAGCGGCTTCCGTTCCTGGTGATTGCGATTCACCACAGGGGACAGGGGCAGTCTGAGCTTACTTTTCTTTTTCTCTAGGACAGCGTATCAGCAAGAATGAGACACTGCGATGGCCCTTACTCAGCTATCGTGTGCATTGTTCAGCCCCCATGCAAAGCTCCCAACTGTCCCTGATTTCTAGGGACTGTCCCTGATTTGGAGCAATGTCCCTCTGTCCCTCGCTCCTCCTCATTTTTCCCTCATTTTGGTCTGATCTATAGAGATGTATATAAAATGCACTTTTTATCTATCAAAAAGTGTTTTCCAGCGCTAAGTGTGGACTTTGCAGTTTCTTCTCAGCTCTCATCAAGCGCCCTAGACGGCGAAGAATTAGAGGTAACATGCCTTTCAAATCAAACCAGCAGCTCCTTCGGGGGTAGTGCTACTCGTGGAGGCTCGTCCAGGATTTGAACCCAGGACCTCTCGCAAACAGAACTGAGTCTTTTTATTTCGCCATTGAGAGTCTGAAATTTGTCGAGGTGTTGGACTGTGCTTAAGAAGAAGGGGTTAAGGTCAGGTGTTGGCTAAAGGAGAAGAGGCGCAATGGAGTGACGTGTTCAAGCAACGTGCCCAGAAAAGAACTCAAAGTGGGAGAAGCTACCCACCCCTGCGTGAGACTCAGGTGAGTTTGGCGCCAAAGAGACAGTGTGATTTGCCCATCCTGGAGAGAGGACTGTGTGCAAGTATGTCGGTGTACCCAACGCCATCCGAGAGGCTGAGGCCTATCATGTCCTTCGCTGAAGCCAGCACAATTCCTGTTCCCACCGGAGCTTCACTAACGGACACTGGAATTCGTATGAAGTCGTATGGGCGTTTTGTGCTATACACGAGCGGCAGCGTGGAGGCGCTCGGCGTGTCTTGCCCCAGATGTATGGAGCTGACAATCCGGATCTAACAATCCGCACCTAACTGTTTATCCGATGTGCGAGGTGCAGTGAGTACCTCTTCAAGGTGGATCAGCACACAGAGTCGCCCTGTGCTTATCCAGCTTAGATTGGGTCACAGGGACTGTTATTGTGGAGGAAGTCACTCCCTGGCCCGCTACTGCTACTGCTGCCTACTTCAACTTCGGCTGCCACACCAATTGTGTCTCCCACCATGAGTGACTGTGGTAAAAGTGAGAGAGATGTGCCTGCAGTGACTGTGGATGCTGCTATGGAGACTGCCTGAATGGCGATGGTGCCCACTCGTCTCGCCGCCAAGAAGATGGGCTATGTGAAGGCCCCCCATGGCCGTGGTCGAGGCCTACCCCTGCGCATACCGGGACCGGACTCCAGGGAGGATGTTGCCCCTGTCAAGGCCAAGAGAAGGACTGGAAAGCAGGCTGGGGACATTGTGTCAAAAGTTGTGCTCACTTGTTTGCCTGCAGAGGAGTACACAAGTTCCGAGTTAGATTCCTCTTCTGATGCAGGGGACGACCATTGGTTTGAGCCAGAGTTGCCAGAACTGACATGGGGTAAAGGGTTTCGTGCTGCAACTGCCCGCAACTCCAGAGCATGCTCACCACTGGACTCGGGGGATACAAGGCCACGGGGGGTATATCCCGCAATTAAACTGGGAGGTCATAGTCGATAAAGGTATCGTCACCGGAGGGAAAGATGTGCCTCCTACTATGACCCCTGTTCTCAAAAGGTCTTCTGAGGCCTGTGTAATGCCAGGACTGGGACACTCCCGCACACTACCAAAGCTTGTCCATCTACAAAGGATTATAATCAAAAAAGTGGCCCTTGATTATGGATGGGAGTTTCCCTATGTGCCCAAGGCTCTCCTGAAAGAGATAGAGGACGATCGATAGGAATGGTGTCAAGAAGCCATCTGGGATCACCTTAAAGTGCCGAAGCCGTCCCGGGACTTTAAGTTGACTTTTATCCTCACCCACCGGTTTGAAAGTTGTCGGGACACTTGGAGCTATGGCCGGCACATCTACAGTAATCGGGTGGTCATTAAAAGGCCTGGAAAAGATAACCGGATCTACTCGATCACCACTCTTGATAACCAAGGGAAGACCCTTACTTACTTTGCCGGATCCCAGGTTCTACCTGTGAAAAGAATTAAACAGTGAAAGAAAAAAAGGGAACTCACTCATGGGGGTTTGTTGTTTTTTTCTCCCCCTCCTCCTTTGAAGAAGTCCACTCAGGAACTATACTTTTCCCACACTACTGGGATGTGTTTGACTCTTGGGGGAACATAAGTACCTAGACACTTAGATTAGGGCCTTTGAGGACTTCGTTGGTCAAGAAAAAAAAAAAAAAAGAAGAAGAATATACTCGTTGGCAGAACTTGGTGTGCAATGTGATCAGGAATGAAGTACCTGTTCTGGAGAGCACCGAGCACAAGGCTGGTATCCCAGGAGAGGCCTAAGACTTGAAGGACACACCATTACTGAAAGGCTGGATGATGGTCGCCTGTCAGTACTGAATTGACTAAAGTTTATACAAGAAAGATCCAGGTGCTTAATCCTGAGTTGAGAAAGATTCTGAACTGAGAATATCTCCATCTTTGGGAAGGTCTGTGGCAGAAACTTTGCTAAAGTTCTGTGTGACACTCTGGCTTCTAGGCTGGTGAGAGAGGCCTATCCAGGTGCACTATACCCACTCTGGCTAGAGTGGCAACGAAAGTTTATTGCTGGAACGTTTCCAAACCAAGTTGTACACCTGGACCTACTACTCATTGTTCCTTCTACTTCTTCTACTGCTACTTTTATCATTTTGCCCCGGTAATAAAGCACAGAAAAATACATCTAAACTGTGGACATTGCATTTTTTTCTCGGCTCTCATCAAGCACCCTAGACTGCAAAGAATTAGAGGTAACATGCCACCCAAATCAAACCAGCAGCTCCTTTGGAGGTAGTGCTACATCTGTATGGCAATTATTTACAACTGTTGTGAGAAAAGATAAAATAAAACCCAACTCCCAGAAGTGAGAGTCTTTTCCATTGACATTCATGCTTTCAAATTGTGCCTCTAAACCTAGCATAACCTGTCAGATCCTATCAGTTTTGTTTATTTCTCATGTAAATAGAAAACCACAGGCATTACCAGGCACATGAAGCTGAAGGGTGGAAAATGAACACTGACCTGATATTATACAAACAATAATATTTACAGCGCTCTACAGCTTAATGCATACAATTTAAACAACAATATATAAAGTGTCCACTTCGGTGTATCACACCAATTTATAAATATACCTTCAATGTATCACACTAGAATCCAGTGTATTGCACCAAGTAAAGTCTATTATTTTTCATAACACTACACCATAACTCGCAGATCTGCTTCTCAAAAGTATTTAGCCAGTCGATTCAGTTTAAAATGAAACTGTGCTATTTTGCACCACCTGGCTACTGAATTAAAATGTATTTATAGTGATGCAATACTTGGTCTGTATTACACAGTAAAACTTCCTTTACTGACCTTAAAAGGCCAACTGTAGCCAGAAATCATTTAGTGTAATCACATCCTTTCTAATAGCCACAAATTCCCATTGAATTTCCATTTCTGCCCAACAAAAGCAGTCAATACTAAAATAATATCATCACATTACCCCAAACGGACTTGACATAATGTAGGATGAATAAATGGGGAATCCAGATTTGAAAGCGTGACACATTCATTACAATTCTGTGAGAGATGAAAGAAATACAAACCACACAGATAAATCCTGGACTTAGGAGCCTCTAAAGACAAAACAAGCTAGCACAACAGTTTTAGGAACTCATGAAGTAATTTCTTGTTCTACAGATCACAGAACATTAGTATAACCACTGAGTTGTAGATATAACAAATATGTGTAGCTACAATGATACATAAGCGAAAAAATAATAAATCTACCCCTTTGCAGTCAAACTCTAAAGTTTCCTTGGTGTTGAGTGCAAATCTTGCTCTGCACTGGTATTCTGCGCATGTACAGTGCCTTGAAAAAGTATTCATACCCCTTAAAATTTTCTACATTTTGTCATGTTACAACCAAAACCGTAAATGTCATTTATTTGGATTGTATGTGATAGACCAACACAGAGCGGAACATAATTGTGAAGTGGAAGGAAAATGTTAAATGGTTTTCATATTTTTTTACAAATAAATATCTGAAGAGTGTGGCGTGCTTTTGTATTCAGCCCCCTTTACTCTGATACCCCTAACTAAAATCTAGTGGAACCAATTGCCTTCAGAAATCACCTAATTAGTAAATAGAGTCTACCCGTGTGTAATGTAATCTCAGTATAAATACAGCTGTACTGTAAAGGCCTCAAAGGTTTGTTAGATAGAAAACCTTAGTGAACAAACAGCATCATGAAGTTCAAGGAACAAACCAGACAGGTCAGGGATAAAGTTGTGGAGAAATTTAATTAAAGCAGGGTTAGGTTATAAACAGATATCCCAAGCTTTGAGCATCTCACAAAGCACTGTTCAATCCATCATCGGAAACTGGAAAGCGTATGGCACAACTGCAAACCTACCAAGACATGGCCATCCACCTAAACTGACAGGCCGGGCAAAGAGAGCATTAATCAGACAAGCAGCCAAGAGGCCCATGGTAACTCTGGATGAGCTGCAGAGATCTACAGCTTAGGTGGGAGAATCTGTCCACAGGACAACTATTAGTTATCACTCCACAAATTTTGGTACAATGAAATGGTTTAGATCAAAGAATGGCCCAGTCAAAGTCCAGACCTAAATCCAATTGAGAATCTGTGGAAAGACTTCAAAATTAATGTTCACAGATGCCCTCCATCCAATCTGACAGAACTTGAGCTATTTTGCAAAGAAGAATATGCAACGCTGGTAGAGACATATGCAAATAGACTTGCAGCTGTAATTGTAGCGAAAGGTGGTTCTACAAATTATTGACTCAGGGGGGTTGAATACACACCACACTTTTCAGATATTTATCTGATTTTTTTTTTTTAATAATGTATCATTTTCCTTCCACTTCCCAATTATGTGCCACTTTGTGTTGGTCTATCACATAAAATCCCAATAAAATACATTTACGTTTTTGGTTGTAACATGACCAAATTTGAAGGGGTATGAATACTTTTTCAAGCCACTGTACACGTTATTTACCCTTTTTAGGCAGCAATTATGAAATATTTTATAGACTGCAGTTTACCAGTCCTTAGATGTGGTGGCTGCATTCGTTTTCCTCTGGTGATCCAGCCAGTAACACACCTTCAGCTTCAGGCAGGGTGGCTACGATCACTATTGCACTGTACAAGCAGAACCTGATTTAGGAACATTTGAGTTACAAATGACTTGTACTTACGAACGGAGGGGAAAACAGCAAGGGATGGGGAAATCTACCCCTAGGAAGGGAAATTCACTTCTGTGAGGCCCCGTACACACGACCAGTTTCCTCGGCAGAATTCAGCTTCCGACCGAGTTTCTGGCTGAATTCTGCCGAGAAACCCGGCCGTGTGTACACTTTCGGCCGAGGAAGCCGACGAGGAGCTCGGCGAGGAAATAGAGAACATGTTCTCTATTTCCTCGTTGTTCTATGGGAGCTCTCGCCCCGCCGAGCTCCTCGGCGGCTTCAGTGCTGAACTGGCCGAGGAACTCGATGTGCTTGGCACGTCGAGTTCCTCGGCCGTGTGTACGAGGCCTAAGAGTAATAATGGGAAAACTGTGTCTCCGTTGAAGCTTTATCACCAATCCTAGTTTCCACGACAACCCAAAATTTTCAAAACCCACTTGTCACAGGAACAGAAAGTGAGGAGGAATTTTCTGAACAGGGTCACAGACAGCAAAACAAACATTACAGGAGTGTAACCCTTCCCTATGCTATCCAAAAAAACGTAACCTACGCCCAGCCATATTCACGTACAACGTAAACTACGTAAAATACGCCGGCTTGTGTTCCCTGGTGCAGCCCTTTGCATGGATTACACCTCCTTTATGGGGCATAGCTTTACGCCGTATGTACAACTTACGCGCACCAGTCGTAGCCTGCGTCGGGCGCAAGTATGATCGTGAATTGGCGTATCTCCCTCATTTGCATATTTGAATAGAAAATTACTGGGAGCGCCACATGCGTCCAGCGTAAATATGTGCTCACTCTACACCGGCGTAGGCAAGTTACGTCGGTGGAATGGAGCCTGTTTTTAGGCGTATCTTAGTTTTGTGGGCACGGCGCTCAGATACGACGGCGCATATTTGCACTTACATGGCGTATCTCAAGATACGTCGGCGCGAGTGCTTTGTGAATCCGGGCCTTAGTCTTTTTCACTACTCCAGCCGGAGTAGAGGAAAAGTCTCTGCCACAGACCCTCCTTAGGATTGAAATAGCGGAGATAACCCTCCTCAAATGACTTTGGCCTGGATCTCCTTCAGGTAGTTTGCAGGTTACCGACTGACAGGTGATCAACGTCCAACCTCTCAGTACCCAGTTACCTTGATCCCCGGTGGATTGTCGAGACCCTATTGGATCGCCAGCCTCTCTTGGCTCTCCTCAGATGGACTCCCCACCGAACAGCTTCCTCTCACTGGTAACACGCTTAGGATCTTCTCAGGAATGGGGACCCAGTCAATAACTGGGGCCCAGCCACAGCTTTAAATGTTCCGGACAAACGTGGTCTCGGAACCAGAAACACTGCGTGACACGCGCACCCTGGCCTGGAAGGCCATTTCGCCTGGGCGCCGTGATGCAGTCACCCTAAAGGTTGGTGCCCCAGACCAATGGTGTCTGTCTCATAAATAACCTCCCAGGCATGCACAGCGAGGAAAACCCCTTCTGATAGGCTGCTGGGGAAAAGCACCCAAACCTCGACTCCACTGCTGCCACCTGTTGTCCTGGGGTGGGAACAGCACCCCAGAAACGACAGAATGAGCCCACAGTCAGTCAAGCTGAGACAGAGACCCAAATTTTAACTCTCTGACCCCCTGTAAATTTAACCTAGCACCAGTACTTAGAAGTAACCAGGTGCTACATACATTATATATGCAATTTTAAAGGCAGTTATCATGGAGCCCAATAAAAACACTTTTCATATTTCCTTGCTTCTACCCTGGAATTTTCATGAATCCCAGGAGTCTCAGAGTGAAGACTATCAAAGACAACCTGTCGCTGAGAGTTGTAAACATAAACTAAAATATCAGTGGTGTTAAAAAAAAAAAAAAAACATAAACTAAATTAAAGAGTAAATTTAAGGCCCCTTTCTCACTTGGCCAAAGTACCATGATTCTGCCTGCAATTCCAAATAGCGGTAAAACGCACAATGCGAGTCTGTGTGTCATTCATTCCTAATGTCACCCCCAAATGCATGGTTTTGCACATCAAAATGCACATTTAAAACTTACATGAAGCTTGTCGCTAATAAAAAAAAGGCCCAAGAGCTTCTTTTGCGCAACAAACACGTATAGGGCGGCCCATTTAAGCGAATGGGCTGCCCTAAGTGCACCATGCAGAATAGGGTGAGAATCACAAGATGTAAGCGGACCCTAATGGCCTGGCGTAAATTACCTAAAGTTACTGGTGCAACTGATTTTCTCATAGCATAGATTCTTATGCACCAAGTGATCACAGCATACACTTTCATTTTATAACACCAACACTTCTCAGGACCCCCACTGGCGCTCCTAGTGCTGTGTCCATAAGACACACAGAGAGGGGCTTGGCCCCGCCCCCACTCATTTGTCCCTGCCTCTGATTGACAGCAATTGAAGCCAACGGCTTCGGCTCTCATGCATATCGCTGGATCGAAATTGGGCTCAGATATGTATTCAAAGGGGGCTGCAGGGATAGTTGCTCGCAGAAGGTTTAAGTAAAAAACTTTCTACCTTTACTCTACACTTTAAGTGTTGATTGCTCTTGCCTACCTCTGGAAGAGGCTTCCAGAAATAGAATGGGAGGGTTAGCCACTGGGTTATGAATAGTTATCTGACCTCAGCCAATCCCTGGTAGGGGGACCAGAAGGTGTGGCTGGGGGAGAAAATAAAAGTTTGGAAGGGTCTGTTCAGAGCTCTCTCTCTCCTGGGGTCGTCCCCCCACTCTTGGAGGCAGCTTATACTATACTAAAGAGTTGTAGATTTTAAAGCCTCAACATGCGCTGGACTGAGGGCCTTGGGGGAACTTGTACTTAAATAAACTTGCTGGAATACACTGCTGCCTGTGATAGCTTGGTTAGAATAGGGAAACCTTTCACTGAAGAGTATCACAGGGAAGCTGGTTGGGCGCTGTCTCTAAACATTGTGAGCAGGACCATGCCTAGAGTTCCAGGTGTGCTTGTGCTTTGAGGGTTAGACGCCAGAGGTTGGTACAAGTACTCTGGCTGCTCCTACAGAGTCTCAGACTAGCTGGCTGCCCCCTCTACCTCTAGCATTACTTAAGGGTGCTACTGACTTTGCTTGAGAATCTGTCCTCTAATGCTTGTGCATGCTTTATTTTCGTTTTTGTTGCGGTCGAATGTGCCTAATTTTAACTCTATTAGTCCAATATTATTCTACATAAAGAGAAAAGATTCGACATAGAGAGAAAAGATTCGACATTATAGAGACATGAAGAAGAGATTCGACATAGAGAGAATAGATTCAAGATTATAGAGACATGAAGATTCGACGAAGTAGCTAAAAACATACGACCGCAGCGAGCCGACATTTATGGTGAAATGCTCCGCCCATAGGCTATAGAAGAATTCTAATGTTGGTTGACTAGTAATAATAATTAATAAATATAATTATTATTAGTCATACAACATTAGAATTCTACTATAGCTTGTAGGCGGAACATTGATGCAAAAAACCTGATGCTCATCAGTAATAACTCAATCATCTACAATGCCTGGATATGACTGGTAACTGCAGATAACTATCTTGTGCTAAGCTGACCATAGATTTCAGATGTTTCTTTATTAATTTGTAAGTTCATCGTGGTTTACAAGTATTATTGAGTGGGAACTGTTTCTGACTTACTGCAGGGCCACAGGTATTCTAATTTGTAAGATGAACTGTTTTTATTGACAGTATTCTATGGACACCCTTAAGTATATGTCCAGTTAAAATTATTTTTAGTTTTTGATTGAGTGGGGAAGCACTCTCAGATTTTTACTGCTGTCTAGTAGAGAAGGGGAAAGCCTAAATCTTCTGCATCGGACATTTAAAACAACGTTTTTAAACCCACGCATGCTCAGAAGCGAGTTATGAAGCGAACTTCAATGGAAAAAAGTGGTGAACGTAACCTCGCTTTGCTAGAGCATTGTGAAAAAACGATGGTGTGTAGGCAACGTCGTTTTTGAAAATTGAAGTTTCAAAAACGTAGTTTTTTACTTCACAGAAAATTACATTTTTTTTCATCACATAAAGTGATGGTGTGTACGCGGCATAATGCTTGGTTCACACTGCTGCAACTAGAGTTGCCACCTCAGGTTCTGAGGCTAATTTAATGCAGCTAAGGCACCAAGTGGGTTTAATTACCATCTTAATCAGCCACAGAACCTGTGTAATTCATATGTGTTTGGTTTTAAAGGGATGAAGTGGCAACTCTAGCTGCAACCTGAAAGTCACACGTATTATGGTGTGACTTTGCCAGGCGACTTCCTGGTGACTTTAGTACTACTTTGATGTAACTTTGAAGGGACTTTCAGGGAATGTCTGGGTAATCTTCTTGTAATGTCAGATACAAATCACATCAAGATAGATGAGGATTCGACTTGGAGGAAACTTCCATTAAAATCTATGTGCACAAGTCAGATTAAAGTTGCCTTGAAGTAGTACAGGAACCTTTTCTAAAGTCGGAGCGACTTCAGTAGTGCTAATTGAGGAAGCTCTCTTTGACTAATATGGGATTTCACATGTCATGCAACTTAGGGTCTGACAAGTTGGATCTCAAGTTGCGGCAGTGTGAACCAAACCTTATTATCGACTGCAGGGTACAGCTGAGGCTAGCCATACACATCAACAAGAGCCGCACAAGAGAGATCAATAGATTCCCCTTATCCACACTAATCAGTGTGGATAAGGGGAATATCCCTCTTTTGTATTCTGGGAGCTGTTGCTCCCATGGCTCTCAGAATACCTGAACAGTGTCTGCATCTTATTGGCTGCAGTCACTATATCAGCCGAGAATTTTTAACCCAACTTTAATTTTCAGATCAAAGTTTGTTGAGCCATATGGTGCCATCATTCATTTAAAGCAACCCTGTCAAAATGTAAAAATCTTAACGTATGTGGCAATTTTTTTTTCAGATTTATCTTTACTGGGTGTAATGGCTTTGCATACATTTTAAACAAGAATTGCTCTTTAAAAGAGGAACACTTAGCAGTCCTTTAGTCTCTTGCAGGGCTTTGTCTGCTTCCGCTAACCAACAGTTTTGGGCAAGTCTGATGCGATCTCCCCTGCTGTGCTGTGGCTTTACGAGCTAGCCCCTAGTGGGTGGAACTACAGTATGCAGCAGGGGATGTAGCATCAGACACACATCTGTCACAGTGCAGTACAATAGAGCGAAGATTCTGTAGCGGGCCACTGGGCAGAGAGATATTTTTTATTTTTTCATAGGGTTTCTGGCTTAATGCATTTCAGGTTGAAACAGGGTCACCTGACTCGCTTTGGACTTCAAGCACAGCTTCAATTATTTTCAAACAATCAGAAGTGGAATAGTCAACAAATAGAACTCTAAACTAATTCATACACCTGTTCAGCAGAACACTACAAAATATGTATACAAGGAAGGCTCTTTGACGCTACAGAAAAACAAAACAAAATGATAAGGGTGTCTATTTGGGCATTAAATCGGTTGTATACCCGCGATGATTTTTTTATTTATTTTTTCACCTAAAAGGCAAAAGCCATAATGAGCTAGTATGCACCGCATACTAGCTCATTATGAAATACTTACCTCGGAACGAGGTGTAGAGAACTTACCTGGTCCACGCTGAGCGAGATGTCATCCGGGTATCGCCGCTCCAGCGATGTGATTGGCTGGAGCGGCGATGTCGTCACTCCCGGGCATGCGCGCGGGAGACTTCAATCCGGCAAGGTCCGGCGGCTGCCCGCCCTTTAGCCGAGGCTCCCCGCTGCGCATGCGCCGCTGCAATCAGCGGCGCATTGCGAGGGGAATATCTCCTAAGCCGTACAGGTTTAGGAGATATTCTTTATACCTACAGGTAAGCCTTATTATAGGCTTACCTGTAGGTAAAAGTGGTGGTAAAGACTTTACTATCACTTTAAGTAAGAAACAGTCTCCAATTTTCATTGCTGATAAGTGATCTGTGTCTTTTGATCTGGTGAATGTGAAAACACAACACTTGTGCTATAACGTTATATCATAGACTACCACTGCATCCCAAGTAATACTCCTAAACATTATATACAACTCACTTATATGAGTGAGTTAAGCAAAAATTCAGCAAAGGCAACACACATCTTCAATGTGTACAACAGGTATGAGTTTAAAAGCTTTTGTGGGACATTAATTCTTAGCTTGTTGTGCAAGCTTGACATATGACAAGTAAAACTAATCTTCACCAAGCCAAATTCAGACAAAGATTGAAGGAAAGTTGTGTATACCTAGGCATAGGAAGGCACATTTTTTATCTTATACCATTATTGAAAAAAGTGAGAAAATTAGCCATTCATAACACAGTGTACACTTTTTACATACATAGGAAGTGAGAATATTTATAATCTTATCTCTAAAAGCCAAACAAATTGCAGGTAAATCTGATAAATGTTTAAAATGTTATTAAAGTTGATCTGTATCCTACTTATAGTAAAAGAAGGTGCATGTGTGATGATTAACTTAATTCATTAATATAAGGATTGGAAAGACTGTGGCACATTGTAAATCATGTTACTGTAAGGTTACTAGTTCCAAGGGAACAAAAAGTTGGTATTTACTAAATATATTGCTAGTTTTCCAAATCACAGAAGCACTACAATCCCCCCACCCTACCCCCCCAAGAATGCACAGCACTGAAAGCAGAGAGAATAAATGGAGTCTCAATTTCACAAATGACAAAAGTGAGTACACCCTTGATGATAATGTCCAAATTGGGAGCAATTAGACATTTTCCCTCCCCAGTGTCATGTGACTCTTTAGTGTTACAAGGTCTCAAGTGTAAATGGGGAGCAGGTGTGTTAAATTTTGTGTTATCGCTCTGACTCTCTCACACTGGTCACTGGAAGTTCAACATGGCACCTCATGGCAAAGAACTCTCTGAGGATCTGAGAAAAATAATTGTTGCTCTACATAAAGATGGCCTAAGCTATAAGAAGATTGCCAAGACCCTGAAACTGAGCTGCAGAACAGTGGCCAAGACCATACAGGGGTTTAACAGGACAGGTTACACTCAGAACAGGCCTCATATCCAGAGGTTGTCTTTGGGAAATAGACGTATGAGTGCTGCCAGCATTGCTTCAAAGGTTGAAGGGGTGTGGGATCAGCCTGTCAGGGCAAATTAGTCTGCATGGCTGTCGTGCCAGAAGGAGCCTCTTCTAAAGTTGATGCACAAGCAGACTAAGGACATGGATAACTGGAACCATTTTGTGTGGTGTGATGAGATACATTTTTTTGGTTCAGATGGTGTCAAGCGTGTGTGGTGACAACCAAGTGAGGAGTACAAAGACAAGTGTGTCTTGCCTACAGTCAAGCATGGTGCTGGGAGTGTCATGGTCTGGGGCTGCATGAGTGCTGCCAGCACTGGGGAGCTACACTTCATTGAGGGAACCATGAATGTCAACATCTACTGTGACATACTGAAGCAGAGCATGATCCCCTCCCTTTGGAGACTGGGCCACAGGGCAGTATTCCAACATAACGACCCCAAACACACCCCCAAGACGACCACTGCCTTGCTAAAGAAGCTGAGGGTAAAAGTGATGGACTGGCCAAGCATGTCTCCAGATCCAAACCCTATTGAGCATCTGTGGGGCATCCTCAAACGGAAGGTGGAGAAGCGCAAGGTCTCTAACATCTACCAGCTCTGTGATGTCATCATGGAGGAGTGGGAGAGAACTCCAGTGGCAACCTGTGGAGCTCTGGTGAACTCCATGCCCAAGAGGGCTAAGGCAGTGCTGGAAAATAATGGTGGCCACACAAAATATTGACAGTTTGGGCCCAATTTGGAAATGTTTTACTTGTGGGTGTACTCACTTTTGTTGCCAGTGGTTTAGACATTAATGGCTGTGGCTGTGTGTTGAGTTATTTTGAGGAGACAGCAAATTGACACTGTTATACAAGCTGTACACTCTCTACATTGTAGCAAAGTGTAATTTCTCCAGTGTTGTCACATGAAAAGATATATATATATATATATATTGTGAGATACTGTGTATGTGTGTGTATGTGTATATATATATATGGCACACAGTAACCTCTAATTATAGCAGAGATAACAAGGCATAATAAAATTCAGCATTACGACTGCATTTCCTGGAGTCAATGAGTCCATATCTAGACATCTTGTGATAAAATAATCAAGATATTAATGTATACCCTGGAGCTGTACATGAATGTAAAAAAATGACATATCTGCAAAAGAAATGAGAGCAGAAAAGAGCAGCATCTCTGTGATGACATAATCCCAGCAAAGATGTGGATATGTGGAGAGGACACCTGTAGGGTTATAAGCATCTCTTGCCACTTGCAGGCACTTCAGCACTGGAGGTCCCTATTGTTCTCTTTCAGGAAGAGGGTGGGCTTGCTCGTGCACGATTCAGGGCTGGTATTAGACATTGGTTAGTTCATCTACCTACCTTTGATGTGGTGCTGCTGATGGACTCTGTGTAATCTTGTCTGGCTTCCCCTGGGAAATGTGGGAATGCTGCTGGACAAACTGTTACCCATGGCACCCAAATGTAGCGCAGTAGCCCCGTATGAAGAGAATGAGCCCAGGGAGAATGATGCAGAGCTGCTGCTGCTGCTGACAGATCAGTGCAAATCTTGTGTTTGTAGCTCCTTGTATCCTCTAATATATTCTTTTCTGCTACCGAGGGACTACAGCCCCCACTGTCTTCTTCCCTCCCTCCACCTTTGGTTGCTGTTGCTGCTGCTGTTTCTCCACTATGACCAGCTTTGGATCTCTGTTTTCTTTCCTTTAAGCTATTGCTGAGATCTTCCCTCTTAAATGAAAGTGCTGTGGGGACAGCTCCATGCCTGCTATCTGGTGCTCCTTCAGCCAGCAGAGCTGTCAGCTTCACTAGGCATCAGAGGCTGAGCCTGCTACCTGGCTTTGTCTCATAAATAAATAGGCAGACAATCAGCTGGCCAATCCAGTGCCCCTAACCGCCCCTTTTTTGTAAGCTGGAAACTTTTCTCATCATCAATACCTGCTGACTCTCGCCTATGCAAAAAAGTCTTACTCTTATCTAGACTTGTAAAACAATAAAAAGTCCAGAATATTCATTCAGTTATTTTTGGTTTCTATGCATTGTCCATCTTGTCTATCTTATAGTGTGTTTATAGATAGATATATAGATAGACAGACAGACAGAAGAAAAAAATTCAAGGGTTGCAGCACTTCACAAAAATGTATTACAAAATGATATATATTCAAAGGTGTTTCAGGAGATGTATATTATACACACACACATACAGTGCATGTATCAATAGTCATTGGCTCCAAGATCTACTGCCATATAAGGTTTGTGTAAGATTGATATGTGCCATGGTAAGGGATGCACCAAGATCTACTACAGTAAAAGGTATGTACAAGATTGGTATATGTGAAGGTAAGGCATGCACCAAGATCTACTGCCATATAGGGTATGTGCAAGGTTGGCTTGTGCCAAGGTAAGGCATGCACTGTAATCTACTGCCATAAAAGGTTGGTATGTGCCAAGGTGAGACACACTCCAAGATCTACTGCAATAAAAGGTATGTACAAGATTGGTATTTGCCAAGATAAGACATGCACCAAGATCTACTGCCATAAAAGGTATGTACACAGTTGGTATGCACCAAGGAAAGTAAAGTGCCAAGATCTACTGCCATAGAAGGTATGTGCAAGGTTGGTAGGTGCCAAGGTAAGGCGTGCGCTATAAGCTACTGCCATAAAAGGTATGTTCAAGGTTGGTATGTGCCAAGGTAAGTCATGCACCATGATCTACTGACATAAAAAGGTATGTGCAAAGTGTGTATGCACCAATGTAAGTCAAGTGCCATGGTCCACTGCCATAAAAGGTATGAGAATGATTGGGGACACTGCAAATGCCAGACTCCCATAGCTGAAAATGACTGTACAAGGCACGGAAGTGTTTAATTGGCTTGGAAAATGTAAAAGGCAAGCTATGTTTTCGTTATCAAATATTCAGATTGACAGTCTGGCAATTTTGGCATGTGTCACAGGGGCAGTTTTACTAACCCGGTCCTCCTCTACGCTGCTAGACTGGTCCCTGCAGCCTTTTCTCATCTGGCCTCTGATGCTTCAATGTCTCTGATGTCATCAGGACCAATGCAGGGGCCACATAGTAACCACAGCCTGGCATTGGACAATAGGATGCTGAGGGACCGTTCACTGTTGAAGCATATGGGTGTGCCATTGCAGAGCAGAGAATCAGGTAAGTAAAACTGCTTTTACTGTCCCCTGCACTATACAAGCAGTTACACTTGAAGTCTGGGTACAGCTCCACTGGAAGCAAGGACTTCTCCTTTTCCTGGAGTTGTGCTTTAAACATTATGCTACATAAAGTTATTCAACAGGATATTCACAGTAACAATAAATAAAACACAATATACAGGGCTTTTCTAAGGAGAGCCCAAATGTGACTGGAAAATCATCATTCTATGACTGTCTAGTCACGTACACAAGCAAAAGTTTTACTTCAAATTATAAAAATGCATACAATCACATTCATTCAACTCTCAAGTGATAGAAGTGTTTGTCATATGATTGATTCAATATGTATACTGTTCCTCGCAATTATTACCACAGCAAGAAATATGTAACAGTCAAGCTTTTTGGACAATAATTCTAAATGAGTCTATTTAGATTAACGAGCAACTCCACTCTTGTTTAAACAAAACATTCCCCTCTGGGTGATCTAAGTACATTGCAAGGATTTTACAAAACGTTGCAGATTCTTACCTTTTGTTATTCTGAAGAAATAGCTGCTTTGTTTGACGTGTCTATGTGCGAAGTGAATCTGTATAGGAGTGACTTTTTAATTATTGATCATCTGCTGTACTTGCTACTGTTCTAATGAGGAAAGTGTCAGGGTCTGCATCCCTTTACATGTGATTTCCCTTTGGGAGTATCTCACCAAACCTAAAATGTTTGTTTTGCAGAGTGCACGAGGATGTCCAAAATCTGACTTGTATCTTAGTGCACACTTTTGGAAAAATCAGTGAGCCATTTACACACGCATTGCATTTTACAGAAAATAACAGCGCTGCAGATTGAAAAGGAAAGGTAATTTAAAAAAAATATATATTACAATATGGCTTGTGTTAATATTGTATTTGCAATATTTTTTTCCCACAAACTTGGAGTTACCCTTTGACACACAGGAAAAAGTGTTGGATCTCCAATTCAGGTACCAAAGTTCACCCTGTTTGGTTCAAGATGCTTGTTTTTGCACATAGACAGTTATGACTATATTAGTATAATCTGAATTACACAATTATCTCTTGGATTGTATGACTTTTTTTCACCAATTTTTTCTCAGATGGGAATTTTATGTTGTTATGTTTATTGATCCACATGTAATACCATCATCTGTACATTTTATTGTATTTGTACATTTCAAATAAAGTTCTTGAAACAAAAATAAAGTGATGCAGTTATCAGATCCCCTTTAAGTATAACTTACCTTACAATTTTTCACAATTACATTTTCAAACTGAACTCTGGTTTAAAGAGGGGGTCTACCCCCCCCCCCACGAAAAATTAAAAAGGTCCAAACTCAAAAACAGATAGCCCCCCCCCCCCCCTCCACCTGAAAGGTGCCAAATGTGGCAATGGAGAACTCCACTTTAAAGCTGTACCCTGGGCAGATATAAAAGTCACAAAGTAATTGTATTTATTTTTTGTTTTACATGCAAACAGTGTAAGAATCTGAATTTGACTTGGAATTAGCCCCTTGCAGTCTACAGTATAGTGACAGTCTGCACAGCAGAGTTAGAGAGGGGGTAGAGAAGCAATACAAGGAGTATATCATGTGCACTGCAGTACAAGAGGATTGATGACAGGAGGAGAGAATAGAGTGACAGTTATAAGCGTTCATCAGTGTGCTGCTTCTTCTTTCACTATCCAGGGTTGGGATGGGGGAAAGGATGTGTAAAACTGCTTCAGAAAAAGATCAGGTCAGTGATCCTACAAGGTAGTGCTGTGAGTATAGCTGTGTAATTTTTAGGATGGACAGAAATACAAAGAACTGAGATATCCTGAACACAGCATTATATTTCAGTCTAACTTAGTTGCCAAAGAGCAAATAAAACAGACCGCAGTCGCTTCCGCTGAACAAGTTTGTCATCAGTCTTTACAAGACATTTACATCTGATTGCATCTGGAAGCTTTCCAAAACAGCATATGTAAACAACCTACTGCTAATAAGTGGATGAAGGGGAAGTTTATGCCTTTTCCTTATACTGCTTTGTAGCCAGAGCTACCAAGTATAGCACAGCTCAAAAGTCTCTAATCCAACTTGTAGTCACCTGTAATCTTTGGAGTCAATTGCACTGCATGTTATACTGTCATACCTCCCAACTTTTTGAAAAGGGAATGAGGGACACCTATCAACAAAAGTATGTAGGCGTAGGACACACCCCTTGCCACACCCCCTTAAAGGAGAATTGTACAAAAAAACAAGATTGGTTAAACCCACAAGTGCTTTTTTAACACTACTATTCCTTTATATTGGCTTTTGGAATTTACAAATGCAGTAATTTAGAAATCAGATGAAAGGTTTGGCACTGGGAAACACTTTTTGATAGATAAAAAGTGAATGTTATATACATCTATATAGATCAGACCAAAATGAGGGACAAATGAGGAGGAATGAGGGAAAGAGAGACATTACCTCCAAATCAGGGACAGTCCCTCAAAATCAGGGACAGTTAGGAGCTATGTACATAATGTACTGTATGTATAAAATACATTTCCTTTAATTTATTGGAACAGAAATTATCAATACTAGGCATACCCCATGGAGTACATACCTTTCCACGAACACTCCCAAACACACCAGCCCTCTTGCCAAAATGCTAGCCTGTACATGAAACACTGCTAAAGACGTAAACGTATTGAGGCAGTTCATTCCTTACATTGTCAAGTATTACATTGCATTATCTTATGAAGACCTTGGTTTCTCAAACTCAAAGTGTCTTTTGCATGGTTTTCTACCAACATGCATGGAATGCTACATTGCTAAACTAAATGCACAGTGACTGTATGTCAATTTTTCAGTGGTTGTATGTGAGCGGTGGGAAAGTGTTATTTGTTGTTCTGTCATGTATTGTAAGCTCTAATGAGCAGGGCCCTCTGATTCTTCCTGTATTGAAATCGCCTCTGAAGATATTCCCATAGGATGAAACATGTTAGGCTGGCCGACACAAGTACGCTATGAGCCGCAGAGTTTTACATCCTTTGATCCCCTTTCATGTTGTGAGTTCTACTTGTCTACTGGCCATCTCTTTCCACAACTTCCTGGGATCCCTGCAAATTGTGTAGCTTCTTCTCTGCTTATTACTTTCAATTTCTAAGGACTACATATTCCATGGTGGCTTGCTGCCTACAATCAGTGATTCCTGTAATGACTCCATTCTCTTGAAACTCCTCCTCTCAGCTCCTCTGTAGTTCAGAAGGCAGGCTCTGTGAAATGTGTGATACAGCAGTGCCTACTCACAGGGCATAGTAAATATGTGTCACAGAATAAAAGGAAGTAAATGTTTGGAGAGCTTCACAAATTAAAGCGGAGGTCCGCCTAAAAAAAAAATTAAAACCCAGCAGCTACAAATACTGTAGCTGCTGACTTTGAATATATGGACACTTACCTGTCCAGGGTGCACGTGATGTCGGCAGCCGAAGCTGATCAGTCGCTTGGCTTTCGGCTGCCACCGAAATCAACCTCTGTGAGGGAATCAGGAAGTGAAGTCTTGCAGCTTCACTTCCTGGTTCCCTACTGCGCATGCGTGAGTCGCGCTGCGCATCCTCACTGGCCCCTGCTGTCTTCTGGGACCTGTGTGTTTCCCAGAAGACAGCGGGGAGGACAGTGTAGGCGCATGAAGTGGCGTAGGTCACTATGATCACTGCGGTGATGGAACTTCCATTTTTGGGTGGAACTCCACTTTAAGTTTACAACCTTCAAGACCATTTAGATTAACCACTTGCCACCCACCCACAGTAGTTTTACTGCGAGAGGGTGGCAGCTAGAGTTCAGACAAAGTACCTGTACATCGCCTAGCAGCGCACTGCTCCCACAAATGCAGGGGATTGTGGCTCCCAGGACCCGACATCTTTGAGCGGCCGGGGTATTACCTGATCGCTATGCAATGACATGATCGCAATGTAAACACAACTGTTATAAATGGGTTTCATTCATTACAGCTTTGCTTGGTATTGTGATGGTGTGATTGACCACATGTATTACATGGTACCTATACCAATCACAGCACCCTGTACTATATGATAGTGGTGGGCCAATCTCAGCATCACATTAGTAATCACAGATGTTATGAATGAAACCCATTCATCACAGTTAAAAACATTGCTGTTTTTTTTTTTTTTGTACTGGTGAACAGCAACAACATAAAAATCAACTTAAAAAAACTTACCATGCCTCTTACTAAATATCTCAGTCTGTCTACTTTCAATAAAGGGGTCTTTGGGAAGTATTTGTACTGTCCTTGCATTTTAAGGGCCTTAAGAAATGAGATAGGCTGTACAGGAAGACTGATCAATTTTCAAATATACAGTATCTCACAAAAGTAAGTACACCCCTCACATTTTTGTAAATATTGTATTATATCTTTTCATGTGACAACACTGGAGAAATTACACTTTGCTACAATGTAAAGTAGTGAGTGTACAGCTTGTATAACAGTGTAAATTTGCTGTCCCCTCAAAATAACACAACACACAGCCATTAATGTTTAAACCGCTGGCAACAAAAGTGAGTAACCCCTAAGTGAAAATGTCCAAATTGTGCCCAATTAGCCATTCTTCCTCCCCGGTGTCATGTGACTCGTTAGTGTTACAAGGTCTCAGGTGTGAATGGGAAGCAGGTGTGTTCAATTTGGTGTTATCGCTCTCACTCTCTCATACTGGTCACTGGAAGTTCAACATGGCACCTCATGGCAAAGAACTCTCAGAGGATCTGAAAAAAATAATAGTTGCTCTACATTAAGATAGTCTACACCAAGGATCCTCAAACTACGGCCCTCCAGCTGTTGTAGAACTACACATCCCATGAGGCATTGTAACACACTGACATTCACAGACATGGCTAGGCATGATGGGAATTGTACTTCCGGAACAACTGGAGGGCCGTAGTTTGAAGACCCATGGTCTACACTATAAGAAGATTGCCAAGACCCTGAAACTGAGCTGCAGAATGGTGGCCAAGACCATACAGCAGTTTAACAGGACAGGTTCAACTCAGAACAGGCCTTGCCATGGTCGACCAAAGAAGTTGAGTGCACATGCTCAGCATCATATGCAAAAGTTGTCTTTGGGAAATAGACATGAGTGCTGCAAGCATTGCTGCGGAGCTTGAAGGGGTGGGGGGTCAGCTGTCAGTGTTCAGACAATATGCCGCAATTGGTCTGCATGGCTGTCATCCCAGAAGGAGGCCCGCAAACAGTTTTCTGAAGACAAGCAGACTAAGAACATGGATTACTGGAACCATGTCCTATGGTCTGATGAGACCAAGATAAACTTATTTGGTTCAGATGGTGTCAAGCGTGTGTCACACAGGAACCAGGTGAGGAGTACAAAGACAAGTGTGTCTTGCCTACAGTCAAGTATGGTGGTGGGAGTGTCATGGTCTGGGGCTGCATGAGTGCTGCCAACACTGGGGAGCTACAGTTTATTAAGGGAACGATGAATGCCAACATGTACTGTGACATACTGAAGCAGAGCATGATCCCCTCCCTTTGGAGACTGGGCCACAGGACAGTATTCCAACATGACAACGACCCCAAACACACCTACAAGATCACTGCCTTGCTAAAGAAGCTGAGGGTAAAGGTGATGGATTGGCTAAGCATGTCTCCAGACCTAAACCCTATTGAGCATCTGTGAGGCATCCTCAAATGGAAGGTGGAGGAGTGCAAGGTCTCTAAAATCCACATGGGATTTTTTTTTTAACAAAGACATGTAGCAGAATAAATTTTAGCATACATTTATGAAGAAATCTGATTTAATTGGATAGGTTTTCTAACAAAATAGAAAATGTAGTTTTCTTTTGTTCAAAATTTTCAGTCTCTTTTTGTTTACATAGCAAAAAAATATTTAAAAAGTGATCAAAAACCACCAAAAGAAAGCTCTATTTGTGTGAAAGAAAGGATATAAATGCCATTTGGGCACAGTGTTGCATGACCAATTAATTGCCAGTTAAAGTAGCACAGTGCTGAATAGAAAAAAATGGCATGGTCATGAATAGAGTAAAACCTTCCAGAGGTCAAGTGGTTAATAGTAGTAGGCTAGAAATAATTGGAATACAATGTGGAAATTAATATATTCAATTTTAAACATAAAAACACTTTAAGCTATTTTTTGCAGATACGCAGTGGAAGTTTTAGGAAAACGGTACATCCATTATGCATCTAAAGTCCAACTGAACATTCACTTTAAAGATTCAAGTTAAATACATTTCAGTTGCATCAAAACAAAGCCTCACAATTCTATTTCATTAGAAAGCAGTCACAGCCTGAGTCAAAAAGCCTGTCAGTATACGGCAGAGATGGAACCTTTGCTAGGGGAAGCAGTGGTTTCTCTGCAGAGGTCCCACATGCTTTCTTTATTTGTAACTTACTCTATTTTTTTTCTGACTGCATAAATGAGTATGGAGCCAGGCAAGATAAGGCCACATAGCAGTATTAGGATCTGAGCTAGCCACAGTTAAATTGTTGTTGTAATTGTTGGGAGAAATGGCAAATATCTAAACTTCATACTGTAATCATACCAATTTTTTTTATAATTCTGTGGAAATAAAATCTCTCTTCTTATGATCAAATCTTTAAATGTGAGTGTAATTCTCTTCTGGCAAGCTTGTATGTGTTTAAACACAATTAGCTCACATAGTTAATCATAATGTATCAATTCAATTTAAAAAAAATCGATGTATAACCATAACTTTAAAACTTACTGTATATACTCCCTGATAACATAAATATACATTTTGCTTCTAAATCTATGTCTGTGCCAAAACAGCTCAGCAAAAGGCATGTAATGTTTACCATGAAGGCAATAAAAACATTACAGAATGACATGCATATTACAGAAATAAAAAACAAATGTTAGAAAACAAAAGCTTGTCAGAGGGGGCCAGGTTTCATCTGTCTGCAAATGTTTTACATTCTCTCGTAATACAGAAAACTGCATTAATAACAAGGTTTAGAATGGCTTTGGTTAGACACATCCAAGCTCAATCAGGGCCAGTGGTTCTCGATCTAAGGAACAAGTACCCCTTGGGGTACCTCAGAGATGTCTTCAAGTATTGTGGATCGTCAGTCAGTCAGACTGCAAAATCAGTTAACTGGTGCAAGAGTCATAATTTGATTAGTAGAAAGAGGTTTACCCAATGCAGCTTAAAGCGGTGGTTCTCCCTAAAAACGACTTTCCACTATTACACTGCCCCCCTGCATTACAATAGGATTATGCCTTTAATTTTTTTTTTGCTGCTGTACATACCTGGGTACAGCTATTCACCCGTGTCCTCCGGGTTGCGAGTCCCGCGGGAGTGGGCGTTCCTAACATGGCAGTGATTGACGTTTTGACTAAAAAACAAGCTCCCCCCGTCGCGTAAGCCGCGTCACGACTGGTGGAAGGAGCCGAACGGCGAGTCGGCGCTATACTGCGCCTGCGCATCGCCGTTCGGCTCCTTTCGGAAAGTCGTGACGCGCAGTATGCGCCCGTCTGAGGAACGTCAATCAACTAGGAACGCCCACCGCCAAGCGAGGAAACGGCGATATCGAGGTATGTACTAAAACAAAAAAACAAAAGCCAGCCTACCTGCAGTGTAAGCAAACATCCGAATGTATTGTTAGAATTTTGTTTTAGGGGGAACCCCTTTAAGTGTAGTTTGAATGTTAAATTTGTTCTGACCACTAAGGTGGATACTCTCCTTGGTTTGGATAAGCAAACCATATATGTGGGGTTCCTACTGGATGGACACTAAAGCTCATGGAGAACATTAAGATTTGATACAAGTGAATTTAGGAATGAGCTACAGATTCAAACCAAACTTAATTTGCGGGTTGGGAATCTCACAATCGTCCTTGTGATTTCTCTGCACACCTGAAAATGACCCATCTCACTCACCCAGCACTCACCCAGCCCTGTACACACGATCGGTTCGCCTGATGAAAAGGAACCGATGGATTTTCTCATCAGATATCCGATGAAACTGACTGTCATCAGTCTTGCCTACACACCATCGTTTAAAAATTCCGATTGTGTCCAACGCGGTGACGTAAAACACAATGACGTGCTGAGAAAAATTAAGTTCAATGGTTCAGAGCATGCGTCGACTTGATTCTGAGCATGCATGGATTTTTAACCTTACGAAAATTTAAAAATGGGTTCTATTTTTTGTTCACCGATGGTAAAAAAAACTGATGGGGCCCACACACGATCGGTTCGTCCGATGAAAACGGTCCATTGGTCCGTTTTCATCAGACGAACCGATCGTGTGTACAGGGCATTACTGATTGCAATGGATTTATTAGGCCAAGTATAGCCAAAGAGAAAAGAGAACTAACAACTTGTGTATTTTGACAAACAATCAATAAGACAATAAAGTTACTCTGAGAAATATGGTTAAACATCTACAGTGTTCTGACCAACAGTAATTAACAGAACTGAACCACATTTACCTAGCAACAGTATTTAAAGGCTAACTTGCTATAACTTTCTCAGTTTTCTCACACTGGCCAGTGAATGATGAAAAAGAAAAAAAAATGGTCGGCAAAGTTGGGAATCTTGAAGAAAACAAATCAGTTCCCAGCAGACAACGTAATTTATGCAATTGTCTCTTACCAGACCCAGGGCACACTATTCTGGGTTTCAGGACATGTGCCTTGACAAGAACAGAGCATGTTCTCAGCAGCCCAATGACACTTTTTCCCTTGCTTTGTTGCATCAGCCAATCACCATCCTCCAGGATCGATCCAGATCCAGGTCCAAATGAATTTTCTTGCTATACACTAAAAAATATCCAACACATTTCGGGGGCCAGAAGAAACCCCCTCTCCCCCCATCAGGGCTACAACAAAACCAAATATAAATGTACTGTAAATTTGATTTATATAATCATAGTAGAAAATCATGGGTAACACACCAGAAAGGCACTTACCTTTCTGGGGTCAGCCATCCTCCTTCCACGGTCCCTCAATGTCTTCTACCACCCTCGATGACGCTTCAGCCAATCAGGTTACCGGTAATCAGAACCGGTGAACCTGATTGGCTGAGACGCCTGTCAGTCTTATCCAAGGAATGCACCCCCTGTGCGTCCCCTGGATAACTATTTGGTAGCCGATTACAGCCTGAGGGCTGTAATCGGAAAGCCTATCAAAGCCAAACAGCTGCTGTTATTCAGATGGCCGGCGCTCACCAGGGGGCTGTAATATCCACAGACATCTCCCCCACTGTATTATCCAAAGACATCTCCCCCACTGTAATTTCCACAATCTCTCCCACTATAATATCCACAGACATCTCCCCACTGTAATATGGTCCACATCTCCCCCACTGTATAGAAAGATTAGTGCTTGCTTAGTCTTACCAGAGAAGCTGTCCGAACACGAGCAGTTGAGGCCGGGTGATGACATCAGCGCGCCACTCTAGGCTCGCCTAGGCCACCACCGGGTGGACCAAGATGGCTGCCGCTCTGGGAGCTAGGCCGAAGCCGCGGCCTTTTCTATGGCTCCACGGATCACGTGGTGTGCCGATCCACATATGGTGATCCGTACAGATCACAGATCATTTATGATCCATTGCAACACTAGTACTGATCAAAAAAAAATACGATTAATCGAGGAATTAATCTTTCATTTCCACAGCCCTAATTATATATATATATATATATATATATATATATATATATATATATATATATATATATATATATAGATAGAGTACAGGATGCCAGGGATGGGTACCTGATGGTATATATGTTTTCCCATTAGGGAGATGTGAAAGGATTAACCAACCTATAAGGGTGTGAAAAGGGAAGGGAGCAGTTAGCAGGTGTTGAATAGAGTTTGTTGGAACAAGAGGACACAATGGCTGAGAGAGTTGCAGGCCGCGTACACACGAACGGTTTTCTTGTCAGAATCCAGCAAGAAACTCGATGGGAGACATATTCTGCCGAGAAAACCGGCCGTGTGTACACCTGTTTCGCCCATCGAGTTTCTCGGTTGTGTGTACGCGGCTGCAGACTGTTTGGGTACTGAGACACTGTCTGACTGTTGTGCCCTTTTTCCAGGACCTCTGGAGCAAGCGGTAAGTTTAAACACTATTGTTGGAGAGGTTTATGCTTTTGATAAACCAAAGCTTTGCAGTCCATATGACTGTTTGTTCCTTTGTGATGAAGATAAGGTGTTTTGTTTTCTTTTGCCATTGTTATCAGATTACCATTGTACAAATAACTGAAATTTTTCATTGACAAAGTTTCACACAGGAAATCCCTATTTTTTTTTTATCTACTTAGGGGGCCAATTTAGGTGAAGGTATGCATACGTCACTTTTATGTCCTATTTCATGTTCCAAATGGAAACATCTTTGAGGGGCTACAAAATCATTAGAAGAATTCTAACAAATGTTTTTGCAAGTATATTTATGCAATATTTATGTTTATGCAATATTGCATTTTAGTTATTTATTTATTTCTAAATACAGCAGGTCCAATACAATATTATAATATAATTTTTTTTCATTTTGGGCACACTGCTATTTTTGTTGCTTCATTGATGATTGTTAGACTAAAGCCTCGTACACACGATCGGATTTTCATCAGACAAAGCATAGGACTTTTGTCCAAAGGGCGTTGGCTGTGAACTTGTCTTGCATACAAACGGCAAAGAATTGTCAGCCAACAAACACAAAACTACGTGGTTTCTGAAAGTAAAGTCCCTGAAGAATAAAATGGTGGCTGTTGAAATTTATGTTACATGATATTTGCGCAGTTATTTATCAAACACACATTTTCAGGAAAAAATACACTGCACACAGACACAATATCATACCCAGTTTGTTTGTAAAATGTCAACGATGATGTTGTATGATGATGAGTAAATAGGTACCAAACTTGTCAAGATTCAGAATTGCACATGCTTGTGAAAAGGTCACAAATGACAGTACCTAAAATTATTCATAGGTGATGCTTCAAAAGAAGTCTTTACAGGTTATCAGTTTAGAGATATTGTAAGCTCAGCTCTGGCACTAGAAATGTTGCTCTCACTTGAATATTTGCTGTGATACCTCACATGTATGATGCAATCACCATTTACTGTACCGATGCGTGCAGGACCTACATGCTCGTTTGCATTTGCATGTGAGCATTGGTGTGCTTTACATTTTTTTTTTATTATTTGTTCAAATTTGTATCTTTTTAATTTCATATATTTTTTTTTCATTTAACTTTAATGCTATCAAAAGGGGTGAACACCACCCCCTGTGAGAGCTTGGGCATGGCAGTCACTCTCAGGGGCCGCCATCAGGAATTTTTACAGATTCAGGCATGGGTCCCCTGGAGCAGAGAACCGGGGGGGGGGGTGTTGCCGCCACAAATTGAGAAGCGGGATGGTGATGCAAGTTGAGAATGGGGGGGCTGCCACCACAAATTAAGGTCGGGGGCTTTGGGTGCTGACAAACAAAAAAGGGGGACGCCATCCGGGCCCCTTACAGGTGTACTGCCTGTACCCCCATGATGGCGGCCCTGGGTACTCTTTATGGAGAAATCGTGGGTCTATTATACACCTGATCCACAATCCTCCCCCCAATCCCTCTTTATAGCACAAATTCTCTTATCCCCTCCAGCACAAATCCATCCAGATGACCACTCCCAGTATACTGTATATCTTCCTCCCCACAACCCCTTCTTCTAGCACAAATCCTCTTATCCCCCCTCCCAGTAAAACTCTCCACCCCCATCACCACTCCAACCACAAACCCTCTCCCCACATGCCCCCAGCTCCTCTTATTCTCTCCACCTTCCAAATTGTCTCTCTAAGCACAGACCCCAGAAACAGTGTGGCTCAATATCAGGAGATGTCCTTCCTCCCAGGAGCCATGGGGAAGTGTCCCTCAACTCTGACATTACAATTTTCTAATAGGCAGCCAGAAGGTACAGATGTCAACTGCTGCAGGGCTGGGCGATCACAGCACCAGGGACCCGCAGGAGATGCAGGCCACATGCCCTAGGTGCTTGATGCTAGCAACGGCACTGGCACCCCCTCCACATTTTAACTCTGCACTAGGGCATGTACTCCAACGTTGTTTTTCATACAGGGGTTGATTTATTAAAATTGGAGAGTGCACATCAGCTTCTAAAGCTGGCCATACATCAAACAATTTTCTTATTCAATTTTCTTTAGATTTACCTTCAACTATGTAGTAGAAGGGCCTGCCTGATTGCATACAAATTGAAAGTGTTTAGGTTTGACCTACTATTATATGGTTTTGGTAAATCTAAAGGAAAGTTGTACAAGAAAATTGTATAATGTATGGTCAGCCTTAGTTTAGCTTGTTCAATTAACCACTTGCCAACCATCGGTATACGTTGGCTGTTTGAAGAGGAATATTGTTGTTATGGCAGCAGCTAGCTGCCATAACCACGGTATCCTCTTCAAGAGCAGGAGGTCGGCTTTCAGATAAAAGTGGTCTCTGCAGCAGATTTGCCGCAAGATCACTTTTAACGGTGGTGGAAAAAGGGCTCCGGTGCCCTCCACCGCTTGCAGTAGCCACGAGCTATGGGCGGAGGTGACCGGATCCTTCTCCGTGTGTGATATGGAGCTGAGTGAGGGGAAGATGGCCCCCACCCAGCTCCATATCATTGCAGGGTAGAAGCAATGTCAAAATGTCACTTCCGCCCAAGCAACATTTTTTTTCATTGCATTTTAGTGTAAATATGAGATCTAACGTCTTTTAGAGCCCAGATCTCATATTTAAGAGGTCCTGTCATGCTTTTTTTTCTATTATAAGGGATGTTTACATTCCTTGTAATAGGAATAAAAGTGACACATTTTTTTTTCAAAGAACAGTGAAAAAATAAAAAGTAAAATAAATAAGAAAAACATAATAATTTTTTACCGCTCCCAGTCCCACAACGTGCAGAAGCGAACGCATACGTGAGTAGCGCCTGCATATGTAAACAGTGTTCAAACCACACATGTGAAGTATCACCACAATCATTAGAGTGAGAGATATAATTCTAGCCCTAGACCTCCTCTGTAACTCAAAACATGCAACCTGTAGAATTTTTTTAAACATTGCCTATTGAGATTTGTATGGGTAAAAGTTTGTCACCATTACACGAGCATGCGCAAAAAAAAAAATGGAAGCTGATTGGTTTCTATGTAGAGCTGCAACAGATTTTACACTCTCCAGTTTTAGTAAATCAACCTCACAGTGTCAATTATTCATATCCAGCCTGCTTCGAAGGTTAGAAATCACTTTCCAGCTGGTGAAATCAGGTTTTTGGTTATGACAATTTGTTGATGGCAGCAGGTTTCATCTTCCAATTGCACTGTACATTGTATTTGATAAATCTGTGTCCCAGATGACTGCAATCAATCATGAAGTCTACTATACTGGACTATATTACATTATTAAGTTGGATTGTTTTTTTTTCACACATATTTTGGTTTTAGATTGGGTTTAATCATCGGTGACACCAGTGATGCCAACTGTCAGTATTTTTATTGGCAGCCAGTAAAAAATGTGCTCTTTTCTCCTGCCAGTAAATGCCAGTAAGAGGAAAAGGTTGCCAGTAAAAAATTATAGCTGTGACATTTGGCTCAGAACTGCGCATGCGTAGCTTGGGCCTGGAGGCGGCCGAGACCATCCAAGTGCCTGCTGTAGTGAGTTTGGGCAGTGCCATGGGGGGGGCGAGTCTGGTGGAGGCGGCTTCTGAGCAAGTCCTTTCCCTGAGCTACTTACTATATTAATAATTAAAAAAAAAAGGTTTTTGCTTAATATCTACCCTAAATTACATTGCTAATTGCATATTGTACTTATTTGTAGCCTAAATACTGGAATTTGCTCTTAAAACTGTACTTTTGTAACTTTTAAAACTGCCAGTAAAAACTTGGCTGTGCTAGTAAATTTTGGGTGTTGTGTCAGTAAATTTTAATCTGGTAGGTTTGTAACACTGTGCTGCACCCCATGGAGGGTTTTGTTTATTAAGTCCAGTTGTTACTTTAGAATTTAGAAGCTCAGGCTCTATATAACATATTAAGCTACAACAATATTGTTACCATCCCCATATTTGCCTATGGAATATGTCCCAGTGTTCCACAGGATTTTTAGAACATTAACAACATACCTACTTCCAGTGGAATGCAAAAAAAACCTTCGTTCAGTTATTTACATGGTATAAAATGATCCAGTAGGGCATAAGACTTCAAAATTAAATCCACATGATTGTTATATAGTATACTCCGAGCAGTCATACTGTGTGTTTATACTCACAACATAAAGAGTTTATTATGTGAAAATGAGCAATTATTATTTTAGACAAATGCTCAGAGGAGTTTTCGTAAATTTGATCCTGATTTAAATCTGATGCTTAACTGTACATCGAAATCACTGAGAGCGAATACAGGACTGTACAAACATGAGGCAGATCATATGCAATATGTTACAAAACCACAACGGCCCCTTCTGTCATCACAGTGCTATTAGCTGAATGTAGCAGGAGACCTAGACATTATTCCGAAGGCCATATAGATACACTGTGATTGGTTATCTGCGGTTTTCAGTGTTGACGTCTGCTGGATCTGTAGCATGTAAAATTATGAAGAGAACTATTGAACTGCTGCTTTAAGCATACTTGTTTAATAGGCAATTGGTGGAATGGAACTATAAATCTTTTCCAGTGTTTACAAAAGGAAACTGAAAAGATTACAGACATGTAATATAATTTTCCTGTTTCTAGCCAAGTATATTATCTAGCAACAGCAACTAAAAGCAGGTGAAAAATACAACTACTGGTAAATGAATTATGGAACAACTCTTTGCCCGCCGGTGACACATACCAGCCATGATGCAGTTTAAATGTGTACATGTAGATAAACCTTAACGCATACATCCGCATTTGCAACATATACCATAAGACATGTCAATCAAAGTGCAGCACTTTGATTAGCTTTCAATACTCACCTATTGTTTATCCATTTAGAAGCCACTGTTAGAGTTTAATATGGTCAATCTGAGCTGCAGTGATGGAAAAACTCGGACAGGAGCTTTATCAAATATTGCAGCAATGGGGGAGTTTTTTTTTTTCATAATTACATTTTTATTTACAACAAACCACACACAATACTATACACAAAATAAATGAGAAAGTGAACCGTTATCTATATACTTCCATTCTTACTCCTCTATCTTAGGTATTTTTCCCATTTATATAGGTCATCTTCTATGCAATATATAAAACCAGCCAAACCACACACACCCACCCATCCAAACAAAGCAAAAAGAAAGAAAAAGGGGGAGATGGGAGGGAGGGAGGGGGAAAGAGACAGGGTGAGATAGCCATGCAGGAGACATGAAGAGAGAAAGAGAAAAATACTTCTCCAGACTGATCTAATCTATTAGGGGACAGCTGTCTGCTACAGAAGCGTGGGATCCCCCCCCCCCTTCTCTCTTCACACACAGACTCTCAGAACTGCTTGTTTGTAAACGCCCTATTGGAAGAGCCTAAGCCAATCATCAGGCAGCAACAAAGGACTGTGGGGGGAGGAGATAAAATAACAGAGAAACTAGGCCGGAGCCTCTTTGTGCCTGCACCCCATCAGGAGAGCATCTCCTGCACTATATGTGTGTTTGGAATCGCGGCCTACCAAGGGACACACAGCCTGCAACTCCAGCCCAGAGGAACAGATTGTTCATGCAGATCCAGCCCAGAGGAACATATTGTTCATACAGCTCCAACCCAGAGGAACAGAATGTCCATGCTAAAGAAGGACATCCTGCAACAGCTCAAGGACTGAATGCAATTGTGACACACCTGCATCTAAGATCTAAGATCGATCGATCGCTACGGGGAGGACTGCTGACTGTGTACAGGATTTGGTGAGGGGGCTTTGCCCAGGAACCTTTAATGCCTTTCATAGAATACCACATCCAAATGTTGTCCACAGAGCTCCTACATTGGCGGCGAAGATAATAAAACGCAAAGCTTTGCCTCCAGGACATTACTGTGGTTGCTCTGGGACACACCATGGGTATTGAGATCATTTCACTGGGTGTATACTAGAGGCATCGTAGGCCGGCCTGGGGTTCCCCTTTAGCCACAGCTTCCCACACACACCAAAAGTTATTGGGGAGTCTATTTACTCTGTACATATGGTTACCTATTGCTTTCGTTGTTTGCATAGTGTTCCTGACTGTTTTCTTTAAACTGTTTCAACCAAGTCCTGGGTACTTGCACAGGTCCTGGCTGACTAATGTTAACCTGAATTTTACTTTTCTTCAAGTAAACTACAAGAAGAACTGTGTTGTGTATTCCTACTGAGTTATTCCATTAATCACATTGGTAGGTGTGCCAGAGGGGCTGGGACAGTTCATTGGGTTGAAAGGCAGAGTAACGGACTGAACAAACAAAAGCAGCTCCCTCAGGGGTTTGAGATTTTATATATATATATATATATATATATATATAAATATAAAAAGAGAGAGGGAGATAAAGAATATGGGGGATATTTACTAAAGCTGGAGTCTGCAAAATCTGGTGTACCTCTGCATAGAAACCAACCAGCTTCTAGATTTTTTATATTTTTTTCAAAGCTTAATTGAACAAGCTGAAGTTAGAAGCTGATTGGTTATCATGCACAGCTGCACCAGATTCTGAGGGCTTCAGTTTTAGTAAATCCCCTCAACTGCATCTTTTAAATCCAGCAATGCACCGAGCAGAAGGTTGTTCATCTAAGATCCCTTTCACACTGCCGATGCCCATAGCGTCGGCGGTAAAATAGCGGTAAAATGCTGCTATTTTACCATCGGATTTGTGGCGCATTTTGAATGCTAGTGGGGTGCTTTTAACCGCTGCTAGTGGCTGCATTGCCGGCGGTAAGGCAGCGCTGCCTATTGATTTCAATGGGCAGGAACGCATTAGCAGTGATGAGTTCACTGCTGCTAATGCGCTCCAAAGAAGCTGCTGGCAGGACTTTTCCTGACGCCTTGCCAGCACACCTCTCCAGTGTGAAAGCCCTCTGTCTTTCACACTGGAGACAATAGAGCAGCTGTTTTAGGGCGAATTGCAGGTGCTATTTTTAACGCTATAGCACCTGCAAAATGCCCTCAGTGTGAAAGGGGTCTAAAAGACATAACACCCAAACACCAGTGAAGTACCTTGGCATATGCAGTGCAGTGTAGTGAGGAAGGCAAAACATGTACATTGGGGAAACGAAGCAACCTAGCAACAAATGAATGGCCCAACATAGGAGGGCAAGTTCTACAGGTCAACACTAAGCAATCGTCTTACAACTTAAGCCTAGGTTCACATTGGAGCAATTTGTCATGCGATTTGAGAGATCAAATAGCATGACAAGTCGCAGCCTATTGGCAGCAATGGCACTGTTCCAATCTGTGCGACACTAATTTTGTGGTGCCGCACCGATTTTCAAAAGTAGTTCCTGCACTACTTTTGCCGATTTCAGGTGCAACTTCAATAGACATCTGTATATGAAGCCACACAGATGTCTATCAAGTAGCATCTGAAATCGCGATGACCTTGCTAATTTGAAATCACGCTTTTTCAAGTCAAGTAGCGCGATTTTAAAGTAGCATCAATGTGAACCAGGGCTAAAGGATACGTTCACTTTTTAGGAAAAAAATCCATTATTTTTTGAGCCTGTAGCATTGCACCAGGGATCAGCAGATCGCTGGTACCGTGCATGTTTCACACCTTCCATCCTGTTATTGGACTTTAGGATCTATCGTTTTAATGCTAATTGGCTGAATGTTTTGGTATTACCTGTGTGGATATAAATGCTGGGGTATTTTCTTGATGCTCATTAAAACTGAAGAAGCATTACACAGCTTTGAGAAGGAAAATATTATGTGGGGAAGAGCAGCCACAGTCCCAACGAAGGTGGGCCCAAAGGGTTGTGCCCCCCATTAACATTGTTTCTGCTTTTAATATATCAATTTCAGAGATGTCATGTTTACTTGCTGTCCAATATATACCACCGACTTTCAGATGCCATTGTAAAGAGATAATCAATGTTATTCACTTAACCTGTCAGTAGTCATAAAGTGATGGCTGATTGGTGTAAATAGAACACCTTTTATAGATCTATAGATCTTTAATAGGTGACCTGCCTCACTGCATAGCCCAAAGAGTATCATGTCATTTTCTATATTACATTTACTGTAAGTAATTTAGCAGTGCCACCTCCTCCACCAACCTGCTGACAAGGGATACAAAAGCACTCTGATAAGGTCACCTAGGTACTTCTCCCTTTCCTTTCCTTAACCATGTTCTCTGCGTAGGACTGACCACAGTGTACAATACATTAAAAGCCAATAGGCTGACATTACTTTTTCTCCCCTTTTCAGTCTCATTGCAGCTGTGCAGAGGATTGCAGAGAGCTAATATAAATTCCAAATTTAGTGCAATTCAAATAAAATACATTACATTTTTAATGAATACACCTACATTAATAGTTACATATTCATATCAACATGTGGTAAAGGATTAAGCATTATTTATTGCTTTGTGTTTATTACTTTGTCTAAATATAAATTTAAGGGATACAATTTTTACTTAAACATGTGTAATGTATGGAATTACGGTATACCTGGAATGTGTTATGGTTTAAATTTGCATCTGGTGGAAACGAAAGAATCTATTAAGTACATCAAGTAAAGTAAACATGTTACTTGTCACAATGGGTGGATTGCATAGAATTACAGTGCATCCGGAACATATTCACATCGCTTTACTTTTTCCACATTTTGTTATGTTACAACCTTATACCAAAATGGTTGCTTCATTCATATTTCCCTCAATCCTGACTAGTCTCCCAGTTCCTGCTGCCAAAAAACATCCCCCCAACTATGATAAATAAAGACAACCATCAAGGTTTTTTGGAGTGCGGCTGTCCATATTTTCTTTTTCCATTTGTAGCCTCTTCTATGGTTGGAAGAGAGAGCTAGGTGCTCACCTCTCAAAAAGTAAACTGATTGGGATCTGTAGAAGCTGCTGAATGAGCCCAGGTGCCTGCCTGGTCCGCAGCCAGAGAAATCCAGGTAAAACAAGGCGAAGTGGGGGCACATCCGGAAGTAAAATCAAAGAAATGTAATGAATATCCATATAATCAAAAGAATGTGACATACAGGGGATCCAAAGGTGCTCAGTGTACGCGGTTCACACGGATGTGCTTACTCATCACTATCATTTTATGGATATTCAATAAATTTCTTTGATTTTACTTCCAGATGTGCCGCCACTTTTCTTTTGTTTTACCTGATTATCTATGGTTACTCATAGAATGCTCAAAAAGACATGTGTTTCCACATGGTCAAGAAGCAAGTGTGAACATAAATTCTTAAAAATACATATACATAAGAAATTAGATCAGTAACAAACCAAACCGTGTGGTTTTACCAAAAGATTTAAACTACAGCACTAGGAGTGAGATCGAAAGTACCAACAATCATCCACATGACAGGCAAAGACTAATGACCTCCAATATAGAGACTCGATTATACTATGAAGTACCAACAATCATCAAAAACGACATACATCATTTTGACAAGCGGCTTCAGAGAGTTTTCTACCATGGACTGTTATAATACAGCATATTGTGTGATTTTAATGCCCCTCCCCCAAGCACTACTGTAAAAGGTTTTTCATAGTTTAACCACTTTAGGACCAGATAACAAACCTGTACATCATCACATCTAAACCGGGATGATGCCTGAAGCTACAAGCATCACCCTGGTATTATTTTTTTCAGACAGCGATGGGCTTTTACAGACAGCAGAGGGGGCCCCCCCACCACCTGGCGGGGGGGGCCCCCTCTGCTGTCTGTAAAAGCCCATCGCTGTCTGAAAAAAATAATACCAGGGTGATGCTTGTAGCTTCAGGCACAGGTCTCCTGCCACCCTCCGGTGCCTCTCCCATCCCACCGGGGAAGCCTGGGACTGAAGCCGGTAGTTCTGCTGGCTTACCATCGAGTTGATTGGGGATTTGATCTTCCCCGATCATCTCTTGGGTATTAGAAACCGGAAGCGGCAAGTATTTTTGGCTTGTGAAGCATCTGATCTGGGTTTAAGCCAATGAGTTTAAGGGCAGAGGAGATATTTGGGGTCTAAAAGATCCCAGATGTTTCAGTAGAGAGGACCTGCTACTGCTTATTGAGATCACAAGGGATGTTTACATTCCTTGTGATAGTAATAAAAGTGATTTAAAAAATGTAAACATCCCTTGTGATAGCAACAAAAGTGATAAAAAAATCAAAAATCAAATAAATTATAAACTAAAATAAATTACCCATAGTGCTCACACGCAAAGAAGGTTGCAAGCGTTGATCCCGCATGTATATGTAAACTGCAATCGCACCACACATGAAGTATCGTTGTGAACATCAGAAGGGGAGCAATACTACTAGCACCAGACCTTTTTTTTAACACTAAACTGGTGACCAGTAAAGGCTTTTAAAATGTCGCATATGGAAGTTTTTAAGAACCATTGTTTGGCGCCATTCCACGAATGTACACAATTTTAAAGTGTGACATGCTAGGTATCTATTTACTCAGTATAACATCATCTTTTATAGTTTACCACAAAATGGGTATTATATTGTGTGTTGTGTTTTTGTGCATTAAAATTCATTCACCATTTCAGCCCCGGAAAATAAATCTTTCTTTTGGGGGTATTTGATCACTTCTGAGGTTTTTTATATTTGGCACTATAAACAAAAAAAGACAGACAGTTTTGAAAAAAAAACAATATTTTTTATTTTTGGCTATAAGAAACACCCAATTAATATAAACAAAAAAAATCAAATGTCTTCATAAATTTGCACAAAAGTTATAGTGTCTACAAAATAGGGGATAGATGTATGGCTTTTTTTTTTTTTTTTGCTAGTAATGGTGGTGATCTGTTCTGTCTCTGCAGGGAATGATCGCTGGTGGCCAAACACGCTGATTGGCTCCCCTGCTGGCCAACCAGCACAGATCGCCGTGCATTAACCCGACATACACCTACGGAGATTCACGCAGCCGAGCCAACCATACATGACATTTCAAAGAAAACTATACAGTGCTATGCACTGGGATTGGCGCTGTTTTATTTAAAATGTATTTTACATACATTTTATGAAAATGTATTTAATATGTATTGTCATAGTGTCTCCCAGTGTTAGTTCTTCCGCAGCCTGCTCTAAAGAGCTGACTGGGGCAGACTGACGCTGAGATCCATCTGGTAGTGAAAAGCTTCTTGGAGGTGCAGAGAAGTGTTTGCAGAGTGGGGATATGTCCGCCAGCAAAGGGCCCTTGTGCGATGCACAGAACGATCGTCTGGGGGGGATGTGTTCGCTCTGCAAAGACATTATAGGTTAGGGGATGTACGCTCGTGTGTCTGATCAACACATGGCAGGACCGTAGCGTACACCTGCAGATAATCTCCCATCCATAGGAACGGTAGTATAATCTGGGTATGCGTTGTTCTCTGAACAATGCAGAATAAGGATTCATGCCAATGGTAAAAACAGGAGCCTTTGAATTGTTATGGTCGGGGACATAGTTCATGATTTCAAGCCATGCGGCTTCCTTTGTTTTACTGGAGAGCATGGCTTCCAGGTACAGAAGGCGGGAAATTGTACACACTGCCCCAACCTAGTCATTGTTCATTGGTTGTTGTATAACCCCTCCTGTTTGAAGGAATACCTGTGCTTGATTAGTCGATTGTGAAACCATAAGGCTCTATTGTTATATGAATAAAGATTGCTCCCAGGATCAGGTCAGTTGGTTGAGCGGAGGACGTTAGCATGGTGGTCATGTCTGTTTAGTTATACGGGAAACGGGTTTACCAAGATGCATTATACCAAAAGGCTGAGAAGGGCGCTGAAAGCGCAGGAGACATGGATTACGCATGGCGTATAGTGGAATTTCCACTTTGTCACAACAGCGCATTGGCATTGTATGTCACTAAGCACACCAGTGTTATGTGTTCAGCATAGATCACTAGTGTGAATGAGCCCTAATAGACGGTCCCAAACCCTGTAACTGTCAACATGGTTTGTACATAAAAAATTGAAGAAATATTTAAAGTGTATCTCAACACTTTTGTTAAGAAAAACCATTCCCCTCTGGGTGTCTATGTACATTACAAGGATTGTAACAAACTTTGTTGCAGATTCCTACCTTTTGTTATTCTGAAGAAATCCCTGTGTGTTTGTCCAGGGCCGCAAATAAGGCAGTACAACTGGTCCTTTTGTACTGGGCCCAGGCCCCATCAGCTAAACAGGGGAGCTTTATTGTTAATTTCTGCCTTATTGAAAAAATGGACTTTACTAGCCCACACTACACACTCCTACTTGCTTACCAGGGTTTGAATTACATTTCACTGGGCCCAATCAGGTCAACAGAGGTGGGAGCATGTAAACAGGGTTTGGGGGGGGGTCAAGAACGCTTCTGGGCCTGCATCCCTTTAGCTGTTTTTCCTTATTGGAAGTGTCTCACTAAAAATGAAATTTTTGTTGCAGGGATGCCTGAAATATGTCTTAGTGCAGACTTCTGGGAAAATTGGTGAGCCAATCACACAAGCAGGAAATTATGTTTGTTGGAGGTGATGGATTGGGATTGGACAGAAAGGATGGAGCCGGGATGGGATCGGGGGGAATGGATGAGCCAGGATGGGATCTGGGGATGGATGGAGACGGGATGGGATCTTTGATTTTGAGGGGGGTTAGAGGATATGTGCTAGAGGGTGATTTGAGAAGGGAGAGGAACTGTGCTGGGGGGTCAAACTTTAAATCTGCCCCCTCCTTCTACTTCTAGTAGAAGTCCTCTATAACCCAAAACAAAGCATCCCCTAGCACCTATTCTCTAACCCCCTCTAAAATCACTCCTGGCAGCATAATTGTTACCTGCCAATGCCCCCCCAATCACCATGTCCCCCTCCTCAGCAATACTCCTGTTACATACCTCAGGGCAGGTGCTGTAGCGTGGTGTCCTTCCTCTTCCTCGGCTCTTCCTCCCGACCTCTGTACTTGAAACGTCAGAGCCAAGGAGGAGGCGGCTATAGTCCGGTCTCCAGTGAGTGTAGCCAGCGGAGACATGAGACAGAGATGTGATTGCGGCTTGTGGGAGATGGTTGGACCAGGGTACCTTGTCTGTCACTGCCTCACTCCCTCCTCCCCTACTCTTCCTGCACATCGCGTGGAGCAGAGGAGATCCCGGAACTGAAAGGAAGGAGGGAGCCGCTGCGCCCCTCTAAATGTAGTGCAGGTGCCAGCCTGAGTCTGGTGTCACCCTCTGGTCGGTGTTACCCAGGTGCAGGCCGCACCCCCATAGCAACGCCACCCTTTTAGATTATGTAAAATAAAAATCAATATACAAAACAATGAAAGTTTAGGTAATAGCTTTTATTGGCTAACTTAAGTTATTAAAGAAACAAAATATCGGGTCTAAAGAAGGGATCTAACACTTCCTGAAAGCTTGCATATTTAATAACTTAAGTTAGCCAATGAAAGGTATTGCTCAAACCCAGTAGCGGCCAGTGCATTGTGCACAGGGTGCTGCCCCTCCTAACACCTTCGCCGCCCTCCCTATCCATGTGCCGGGCCCCTTTCAGGCTCCGGACACATGGATTCCTATAACTGGGTTGATCGCGGTTTATTTTTTGAAGCACCTGATTAGAGCCAGAGGCTCTAATAGGCTTCAAAATAGGTTGGGCTCGGACGCTGAGAGTCCCCCCCCCGATCCCACCCAATTGTGTGACCATAGCGAATTAATTTTTGCTGTTTTCACACTACAGTGCCTCCCCGCGAATCAGGAGGCAGGTCAGTGAGACCTGTTTCCCAATTGGCCAAAGCGCCAGGAGATCCTATTGGATGGCGAGCATTGTGGAAGAGGAGACACTGGAACCGGACCCACCACTGCTGCTGCCCGGAGGACACAGCCAGCAAAGAGAGAAGGACACAGCCAGCGAAGAGAAAAGGACACAGCCAGCCTGCCTTTTGCATGGTAAGTGACGGACCTGGGGGATCAGCTGGCTGACAGTGCTGCGAATCACGCGGCCGCCCCTGGTGCAGGGGGGTGCATCAGTGTTGTGACGCTCGGAGGGGGGTAGTGCTGCTTGTTTGCCCCACCAGAAGAAAAGCCCACCAGCCGCAACTACTGAAACCCCAAACTTTCTGCATTAATAAATAGCTAACATGGTACAATACAACTGCTTTACTACAAACTGTATTTGCATGCATTACCACATCCATTTCATGACAACATTGTGCAAAAAGAAATTATTTGTGACAACTCATGACACAAATCTGTTTTCTTAATAATTTGCAAATTTTTGCGCTACTGCAAGCTGATTCTTAAATGGTTTTATACATCAGTTATACTGTGTTTGGTATACAAGGCAATATTTCAAGATTCTAAACCCACCACACGCACACATAAAGATTTGTTTTCAATGATTTATTAACTTTGACAACTTTAGCTTATGTCATCTGTTGTGAAATAACTGCACTTGCAATAAACCAATAAATTAGATGACTTTCATGTCATGCAATCGATTGTTTCATATTATCCTTTCAAAACAGCAAACATTAAAGCTATGTAATGCCCCCTGCTGGTTTTACAAATGATTAACATCACACTCCCAAGAGAAGGCATTGTATTCAAAATGTTACTCTGTGGCCATAAGGTTCAGTTAGTATAGTGGTGTTGGTGAACTCACTGTGATGAAAGGGTACAGAAATCAGGGTCAACCCTGTCTTCAGCCACTAATGATTTCATGGAGACTCTGGGCCCATTCTAAAATGTATGGTGAGGCTGTTTTCCAATGCCCAGAAATGGCTACACATGCAAACATCAGACAATGAGGTTGATTTACTAAAGCAGAGCACCGTCAGTAGAAGCGCACAGCAAGGCGCAACACACATTTCCTTATTTATGACATGGCGGCACCGGTAACAGAGCTCAAATCCACCATTTACTATTGCGATCTCGGCGCATGGGAGAATGTAATCTGTGAGCCTCTATGGACATGGCGCATAGTTTTTCCAATTCAATATTAACATAAGATGGAAGTGACAATATTATGGGGGGATGAGAGGAAGTTTAGTAACAACTGCCCAAGTAACAGACATGCCCAAAAGATAACCTGCTGTGCCTGCAAGTATGTTTAGAACTGCGTGAGATTCATGTAAGCATTGTGCAAGCAGTTCACATTCGTTTTTTCATTGCGCACCTAAAATCTTAGTAAATGTTAAATAACGTACATGCAGTTGCATGCGTTGTAAGGGCGCACCTCTAATCTTGACAATTTTTTTTAACCACTTCCCGACGGCCGTACGACTTTGTACGGCCGCACCACTTAACCACTTCCCGACGGCCGTACGACTTTGTACGGCTCTAAATCTCTGAGTGGCCGTCTTTATACGGCCTCCGCTCCTCCTGGCCACTGGGGGGCGCGCGCCGCATCACTGAGATGCCGATGCGTGTGCCTGGCGGCCGCGATGTCCGCTAGACACACGCGATCGGCGGTTACAGAGACAAGGACATGGATCTGTGTGTGTAAACACACAGATCCATGTCCTGTCAGGGAGAGAGGAGACCGATCTGTGTCTCTTGTACATAGGGACACAGATCGGTCACCTCCCCCAGTCAGTCCCCCTCCACACACAGTTAGAACACTATGCAGGGTACACATTTAACCCCTTCCTCAACCCCTAGTGTTAACCCCTTCAATGCCAGTCACATTTATACAGTAATTAGTGCATATTTATAGCACTGATTGCAGTATAAATGTAAATGGCACCAAAAATGTGTCAAAAGTGTCCGATGTGTCCGCCATAATGTTGCAGTCCCAATAAAAATCACAGATCGCCGCCATTACTAGTAAAAAAAAAATAATAAAAAATAATAATTCTGTCCCCTATTTTGTAGGCGCTATAACTTTTGCGCAAACCAGTCACTTATTGCGATTTTTTTTTTACCAAACATGTAGAATACGTATCGGCCTAGACTGAAAAAAAATTGGGCTATTTATTATAGCAACAAGTAAAAAAAATATTTATTTTTTTTCAAAATTGTCGCTCCTTTTTTGTTTATAGCGCAAAAAATTAAAACTGCAGAGGTGATCAAATACCACCAAAAGAAAGCTCTATTTGTGGGAAAAAAAGGACGCCAATTTTGTTTTGGAGCCACGTCGCACGACCGCGCAATTGTCAGTTAAAGCGACGCAGTGCCGGAAGCTGAAATTTCATCTGGGCAGGAAGGGGGTATATGTGCCCAGTAAGCAAGTGGTTAAGCTGGTTCACCTTTTATTTTTGGGAGATTTGTACACAGGTCATATGAGCATTTTACGTTGCCAATATGTGACATGTACCTTGTTAAAATTATGTAAAAAGACTCTCGCTCCTCTAGCTCCTTTTTTAAGACCTAAAAGGGCATGAGCTCCCCCCTCTAATACATATGATTTCCTTTTTTGCTAGCTGTTGCTTTTACTGGGGAACTCCATACTGCACTACATTCTCCAATGCTTTTGGCTAGCTTTTGCTTTTAACCACTTAAGACCTGGACCAAAATGCTGCTAAAGGACCCGGCCAGGTTTTGCGATTCGGAACTGCGTCGCTTTAACAGACAATTGTGCAACGTGGCTCCCAAACAAAATTGGCGTCCTTTTTTTCCCACAAATAGAGCTTTCTTTTGGTGGTATTTGATCACCTCTGCGCCAATTTTGAAAAAAATTCAATATTTTTTACTTTTTGCTATAATAAATATCCCCCAAAAATATATAAAAAAACATTTTTTTTCCACAGTTTAGGCCGATACATATTCTTCTACCTATTTTTGGTAAAAAAAACATCGCAATAATTCTAATTTTCAAATTTCTAATTTTCAAATTTCTAATTTTCAAATTTCTAATTTTCAAATTTCTAATTTTCAAATTTCAAATATTCGAATTTTCGAATTTTTTTATTTTTCGAATTTTCATCTTCGAATATTTCAATTTTCGAATTTTTCATATTTTTCATAATTTCGAATATTCGAATTTGCAAATTTTAAATTTTTCGAATTTTTTAAATTTTCAAAATTTCGAAAAAAAACATTTCGAATCTTCGAATTTTAAAATTTCGAATATTCCAATTTCTCTAACTTTTTATTTTTCGATTTTTTTCATTTCGAATTTTTAAATTTCGAATTTACGAATTTTTGAAATTTAGAATTTTCGAATTTAGAATTTTCGAAAATGAAAATTTCGAAAATTGAACATTTCGAAAATTCGAATTTTAAAAATTCGAAAATTCGAAATTTAAAACATTTTTCATTTTCGAATTTCCAAATGTTCAATTTTCGAATTTGTCATTTTTGAATTTTCGATTTTTCGAAATTTTGAATATTCGAGTTTTCGAATTTTTTATTTTTCGATTTACGAAATTTTTGAAATTTCGAATTTTCGAATTTTTCATAATTTCGAATATTCGAATTTGCAAATGTTTAATTTTTCGAATTTTTTAAATTTTCAAAATTTCGAAAAAATTTTTTTAGAATCTTCGAATTTTAAAATTTCGAATATTCCAATTTCGAAAAAAAATGTATTTTTCAAATTTTCAAAATTTCGAATTTTTAAATTTCGAATTTACGAATTTTTGAAATTTAGAATTTTCGAATTTAGAATTTTCGAATTTAGAATTTTCGAAAATGAAAATTTCGAAAATTCGAATTTTAAAAATTCGAAAATTCGAAATTTAAAACATTTTTCATTTGAATTTTTCATTTTCGAATTTTTCATTTTCGAAATTTCTAATTTTCTAATTTTTAATTTTCAAAATTTTGAATTTCGAATTTTTTATTTTTCGAAATTTTTAATTTTCGAAATAATAATAATGGTCTAGCACAGGAGTCTTCAAACTACGGCCCTCCAGTTGTTCAGGAACTAAAATTCCCATCATGCCTAGTCATGTCTGTGAATGTCAGAGTTTTACAATGCCTCATGAGAAGTGTAGTTCCGCAACAGCTGGAGGGCCGTAGTTTGAAGATTCCTGCTCACTCTAGCATGTCTTGAAAAAAGGTGTGTTCTCATGTGCTTTGTATAATGCCCAAAAAATATTGTTTGGAAAATTCAAGTGGTCGTGGCACATCTCTGTACAACTCGATATTTAGGCAAAATAGGTAATAGGAAGATGCACTTGAACATTTAATTCAAATGACAGGAAAGCAAACAGGCTCTTGAACTAAATATAGTTTATTTAAGCTCTAACCGATTGCAGTGTATGGTCACCTTTAAAGATTAAGATCTGTAAATATTAATTTATTGGATTTAGAAACACTTTTCTGTTATTTGTAATGTATTGAAAGATTTAGGTAAAAAAATAATTTTCAAAGATATATTAGAAGTAATGAGAATGAGATTAGCATCTAAAGTGTTAATCAGGGTTCGACAAAAAAATCCGGGCGCAATTGCGACAAGACATAGCGACCTGGAGCCCGGGGAATCTTAGGCCTGCAGAAGGCCGCAAAGCCGCTGCCTCAATTACTGGCTGGCGCGGCGGGGAGGTGGGTGCGCATGGAGACACAGGATACCCCATCCTGTGTCTCCGTGCGCCCCCACCTTCGGGGCCCGCGCCGGCCAGTAATTGAGGCCGCGGTTTTGCGGCCTTCTGCAGGCCTAAGATTCCCCGGGCGCCTTATGTGATCTGGCACCATCTTGTGGTGGCCGTTGGCATGACAAGTAAAACTGCAATTCTAATGTGTTTTTCACTGTGTTTTCACTGCCATCTCCTTCCCCCAAACATTATATATATATTTTTATTCTAACACCCTAGAGAATAAAATGGCAGTTGTTGCAATACTTTCTGTCACACCGTATTTGCGCAGCGGTCTTACAAGCACACTTTTTGGGGGGGGGAAATACACTTTTTTTTAATTAAAAAATAAGACAACAGTAAAGTTAGCCCAATTTTTTATATTGTGAAAGATAATGTTACGCTGAGTAAATTGATACCCAACATGTCACGCTTTAAAATTGCGTCCGCTCGTGGAATGGCGACAAACTTTTACTCTTTAAAATCTCCATAGGCGACGTTTAATTTTTTTTACAGGCTGTATGTTTTGAGTTACAGAGGAGGTCTAGGGCTAGAATTATTGCTCTCGCTCTACCAATCGCGGCAATACCTCACATGTGTGGTTTGAATACGGTTTACATATGCGGGCGCTACTCACGTATGCGTTCGCTTCTGCGCGCGAGCTAGGCGGGACGGGGCGCGTTTTCTGGCTCCTAACTTTTTTAGCTGGCTCCTAGATTCCAAGCAAATTTGTCAAACCCTGGTGTTAATTAACTGAGAACAGCTACTAATTGCCTAACAAAACACACCCAATTAGATTAAATTAATTGCATTGGGTGTGCGCTATTATCAACAAGAAAACTGCAGTTACCCTAGCGCCAGTTGCAGTTTACATACTGTATGTGGGTATTTATTATCACTATTTGCGCTTCAACGTGCGTTGGTTTTCCGGCGCACCAATTAATGAATGAACTGGTGCAGCGCTTTCTCCTTAGTAAATGACCCTCAATGACTCAAGATACTCTTTTTGATCTCTGAGATGGATCTAGAGATCATGGCAAGAAGAACGAATTCAGGGGAACACCCTTGTTCGCTATACACATTTTATTATATGTAGTGAATATAGCCTGTCAATCCCACCAAATATGAAGGTATGAGCCCTTCTCTGCACATCGCCAGCAAAAATGTTAACTTAATCCAACAGGGTCACTTTAGGGGAAAATTACACTGTTGACTGTTTAGTAAGCCTATATTTGTTGTTATTCTTATTATTATCAGTATTGTTATTATATGAAGATCAGATCGCATCTTAAGGTCATGTTTAGCATGGATGAATTATTACTATACTACTAGTTTACAAAGTGTACAGGTACATAAAATCTGGCAAGACTACAGCATCTGCTATTAAATCAATTTAATCTGTTATTTTGTCAGATGGGTACATCGGCCCAGAAACCTGTATTGACATCAAAAACCCTAATGCCTTAATTAATTAAGCCAACAACACTAAAATCTCAATATCCTCCCACAGACAACTCCATGGATGCTGCTATGTTATTCTGTTTTAATTAATAACTTCCCAGGTAATTGGGCTCAAGAGCTTGATCCTCCTGCTGATCAGTTCCACTAGCAGATCTTTGATGTCTCACAGCTGTTACCATGTGACTTGAGAGTAGAAGGTAATACAGACAATTCATGAGAGGTTATCATAAGCACTGCTGGCATTCAGAAATGAAAGCTTACTTCCCACGGGAAAATTACTTTTTCATCCAATAATAAATTATCTTTCTCTATAAAGATTAATCCATTGCATCTGTGTTAAAAGTTAGTAGACTTGTTAATTAAAACCTGTATTCCATAACATATTTTTCCCACAGTAAAAGAAAAGAACCTGGCGATATGCGGTCTTGAGGTTAAATATTCTCTTCTATTTACAAATCTGAAGTACCATGTCATAGCATGGCTCTGGTAAAAAAAGGTAGCCACCAAAACAAGGATTGATCCGTAACTGGATCCCTGAGAAGAAAAAACTATAGTAAAACAATAAACAGTTATTTACAACTCAATACCTATGATCCTGTCTCCACAGCAGGAACTTCACTCCAAATAGGACTATCCAGCAACCATATACATTAAGCACAGAAAAGGAGAAGCCTCATAGTGTAGAATTATAAATAATCTTTAAAAAAAAAAGGAAAATGCACTTACATTTAAAAGAAGCAAACTTGCAATTAACAAAACCAAAAGCACGGTGTCATGAATATGCAACAAGTCTGTCTGCTTACCTGATCTCCATGTGTCCATTAGAGGCTGACCCTGCTCTGGTTTCCCTTTTTATCACTTCCTCTTCCTGTATGGCTCCACCCTAGTCCATCCCAGGAAGCCTATATTAACCGTTGCTCTACAGGTCTGCAGTGCTGTTCAACAGTGTTCCTATGCTTAGTTCCTGTCTGCAGTATAGTTGCTAGTTCCTGTTTGCAGATTGCTTCGTTCATCTTCCGTGTACCGTTTTGGCTTGTTCCCGACTTCCCTGTCTGCCTGTGCCCCTGACTATTTGCATGTCCCACGGTTATCCTTGTCTGCCTGTTGCCCTGACCTCGGCTTGCCCATCACCACTGTTTGTCCTGCTGACTGCTTCCCCTTTCTCCCTGCGGAGTGTGACTTGAGGAATCTCGGGGATGCGACCTGGACCCAGTTGCGGCCAAGACCATCCTTACCATCAAAGGCTCTGGTGAATACAAAACTGGGTCTTAGACTCTGCGCCCTGGGTGATCTTAGGTTCACGCTTTGTCTCTGCTAGCAGTAGTCGGCCATAGGATTCACCGCTCTGTGGTGCATCCGTGACCCCAACGGGGTGCACTTGTCACCTGGCTACGGGTGACCTGACAGTTTGAACAGCCATGAATCCGGCCGACATGCCGCTCCCCGCAGATGATCCATTACAGTGCATTGTTCGCAGACTCGAGACGCATGAAGCTAATCAGGATCAGGTGATGCGTTTCCTTCAGGATCTGGCTTCCCGCTTTGATCAGCTTCAGACCTCGCTGGGAACCCCGAATCTGCAACCCCAAGTACAACCAGCAGCTGCACCTGTTGCACCAGTCGCAGAGTCGCATTCACTGAAGTTATCACCTCCAATCCGCTTTTCTGGAGACTCCAAAGCCTGCAGGGGATTCCTTAGCCAATGCACTATTCATTTTGAGCTCCTGCCCCAGTACTTCTTGTCTGATCGGGCCAAGATAGCCTATATCATTTCTCTCCTCTCCGGGGAAGCCTTAGCCTGGGCTGCCCCTCTGTGGGAATTGAATGATCCAGTGGTTTCTAGCCTGCCTGTTTTCTTGAAACTTTTTCGGAATATCTTTGAAGAACCGGCTCGTGTCTCTTCAGCAGCCAGCGCCCTTTTACGTTTCCGCCAAGAATCCCGTTCAGTGGGACAATATTCTCTTCAGTTCCGTATCCACTCAGCTGAACTGAGCTGGAACAATGAGGCCTTAGTCGCAACCTTTTTGCATGGCCTATCTGATAGAGTGAAGGATGAACTAGCAGGAAGAACCATCCCCACTGATCTGGACGGAGTGATCTCCTTGTGTAATCAGATCGATATTCGCTTTCAGGAAAGGACCCTAGAAAAGCGATGCCAACATCCCTTGGCCCTTAGTCAGCCTGAGCTCCCCTCTCTTCGACCCGTGGAGCATCCCTTGCCAACTGAGGAACCCATGCAGCTGGGTCGGACCAGGCTATCCCCTGAGGAACGTGCCAGGCGCAGAACTCTAGGCCTGTGTCTATACTGTGGGGGCAAAAGTCATTTTCGTGACACTTGCCCTCTTCGCCCTGAGAAACGCTCGGGTTCAATACATCTGGAAGGTGGAGTATTGGATCCAGAAATATCTCCTTCACCTTCTCGTCTTTTTCTTCCTGTGTCCCTTAATTTTGGTGCTTCTTCTCATTCGGTCTCGGCATATCTGGATTCCGGAGCCGCTGGCAATTTCATAGACTGGGAAATCGCATCGTCCATGAGACTTACCCTTTTGCCCCTCACCACACCATTGGTGGTCTCGGCGATTGATGGCACTGTTCTCCCGGGGGGTCCTATTCGCTTCCAGACAGTCCCTGTTAAGATGTCAGTAGGCACACTTCACCAGGAGTGGATATCCTTCCTTGTTCTACCTAAAACCTCAGCTCCTATCGTTTTGGGTCTTCCTTGGTTAAGACTCCATTCTCCTCACATTGACTGGACTGCCGGACAGATCCTGGCTTGGGGTCCCTCCTGTTCCACGTCTTGCCTACCCAAGGTTGCCCCAAAAGAGAAACTTCCTGTTGCCACCATTCCAGAATCTTTTGCTCGTCCTACCACATGTAGTGGTGTCCGGAATGTGTCCTGCAATAGTCAGGCTGATGCACTTTCTAGCCAATGTAGCACTCTGGATGAGGAGCCCGTCTGTGAACCTGAGCCGATCATTCACTCCAGTTTACCGTTGACTGTCCCTAAAACGCACAGCCAGGCTAACTTGTCTGCGAGTTCTGCAGTCACTACGCCTTGTGATGCGATTCGGGTAATCACTACACCTGACTATGCTATTCAATCGGCCTCTGCATCAGCTATGCCAGGTCAGCCCATGCCCAGTGAGCCTCCTACCTTTTCTTGTTCAGGCCCTCCTGCAACCTGTCTAAGGGGCTCAATCCATCCTTTGGATAGATTGCCTCATTCGGCCAAATGGGGTTTTCTACCTTGTTTTCAGGGCTCTCTGCATTCTGCTGGTTTCCCTGCTATCCAGCTTGACTCCTGTGCCCTGTCACCTTCTAACCAACCTGACTTCAGGGTTCCTCTGACCTCTGCCCAGTCTGATGGTCCTGTGCTTAATCCCCAGTTCATCTTTAAGGGTCTGATTGATCCTCCTCGGATTCCTGTTGACCCTCTCATGCCCTTACTTATTCCTAAAAGGCCTTTGGTCCTCAATAAATTCTCTCCTCCTGTCCCTACTTCGGTTCTGGTCAATGAGGATACTCAAGTTCTGGATTCTCGTCTCTGCAGAGGCATTCTTCAGTACCTTGTGCTTTGGAGAGGATTTGGTCCTGAGGAGGCGTCTTGGATTTCTGCATCTGAGATCTTTGCGCCCCATTTGTCGAGGAGGTTTCTTCTGGGATTCCCCTTTAGCCCTGGCTCCAGGCTGGGGAGGGGGAGGGGCCTTAAGAGGGAGGGTACTGTCATGAATATGCAACAAGTCTGTCTGCTTACCTGATCTCCATGTGTCCATTAGAGGCTGACCCTGCTCTGGTTCCCCTTTTTATCACTTCCTCTTCCTGTATGGCTCCACCCTAGTCCATCCCAGGAAGCCTATATTAACCGTTGCTCTACAGGTCTGCAGTGCTGTTCAACAGTGTTCCTATGCTTAGTTCCTGTCTGCAGTATAGTTGCTAGTTCCTGTTTGCAGAGTGCTTCGTTCATCTTCCGTGTACCGTTTTGGCTTGTTCCCGACTTCCCTGTCTGCCTGTGCCCCTGACTATTTGCATGTCCCACGGTTATCCTTGTCTGCCTGTTGCCCTGATCTCGGCTTGCCCATCACCACTGTTTGTCCTGCTGACTGCTTCCCCTTTCTCCCTGCGGAGTGTGACTTGAGGAATCTCGGGGATGGGACCTGGACCCAGTTGCGGCCAAGACCATCCTTACCATCAAAGGCTCTGGTGAATACAAAACTGGGTCTTAGACTCCGCGCCCTGGGTGATCTTAGGTTCACGCTTCGTCTCTGCTAGCAGTAGTCGGCCATAGGATTCACCGCTCTGTGGTGCATCCCTGACCCCAACGGGGTGCACTTGTCACCTGGCTACGGGTGACCTGACACACGGCCTCTGGACCATCCAGCGCACTTGTGAATGATGACATCACACTCTAGCTCCACCCAACGTGTTTCTCTGTAACAGACGTCCTCTGGGATTTTAAGTGGTTATTGATTTTGTGCACTAATGTGTATTTTCTTTGATCAAATAGTTTTTATTAAGAGGTTTGTCCATTTTACAAAAAACAAACAAACATACATATAAGAAAAAAACAAAAAGAAAATGCCTAAAAATAGACAGCAGCATCATAAACCTGAGTCTGGCATACGATCCCTGTTAGCGCATATGAGTAATAACACAAAAGCAGTCGCTACAAAGACAAAGTACGGCTATTTCATAATGTGTATTTTCTTAATCATGGGTTGTGAGTTGTGTATATGTTTTAATTTAAAGGGATAGCGCACTTTATTTTTTAGAATCGTATTGGGTCCAGTATTCAGGATTAAGTTTCAGTCTTTCAGCTATAATCAAGTAAGCACAAGGTTATCCAACATCTATCCAACAGCACCTCAAGACCACATCAGCATAATGAAGGCATTATTCTGAAGTAGAATCTGGGAGCGTAAACCTACCAGAATGGCAGCAATTCTGAACCTAAAGGGTAACTCCACTTGAGAAAAAAAGCATACCCCTTTGGGTGATCTATGCATATTGCAAGAATTTTTTTTAAACTTTGAAGCAGATTTCTACCTTTTGTTGCTTTGAAGAAACGCTGTTTGTTTCACCAGACTCATTGCATACTGATTCTGAATGGGAGCGACTGGTTCATTATAATTAGCTGGTACATTTTCTCATGAGGAAAGCTGCAATGTCTGCATCCCTTTATTTAACCCCTGGGAAGTATTTCACCAAAACTTAAAATTGTACTATAGGGGGTTCCTAAACTTGTTTCTTAGTGCAGACTTCTGGGAAAATCAGTGAGCCAATCACACAAGCAGGAAATTAAATTTCTGTATACCAACTGTGTACAGAACACTTCCAGGCTGCAATATTACATTGTATTTTACAGAAAAGTACAGTGCTCCAGATTGAAAGGAAAGGAAATTTTTAATAAAATGTCTTTACAACATGGCTTGTGTAACAATTATATATTCTATATTAATTTGTATTACCTTCTATTATGCACCTAAAGATCTACTGCTAAGACAGAAGTACATTTCCAGGCAGCAAATAAAGCATAAAGCACGTCTCAGGCTGGCCATTTTTTAGGTAATCTGACCACTGGGTCAATAAATATTCTATAACCCAACAAGATAGTATAACTTCAGATACAATAAAGAAATCTTGTATCTGGATTGTAATTTTTGAAGTTCAAGAGGACTGCTAGCATTGAACATGCATGTTAAAGCGTAACTAAAGGCAAATGTTTTTTGTTTTGTTTTGTTTTGGATAGAGTGTAGAGAGATTAGAACCCCTGTCAATTTTTTTTTTTATTTATGTCTGTGTCACGGAAAAGGGAGATAAACCCTTTCTATTTGTCCTCGTTTACCATTATCATTGAAAGTAAAAGAAAATCCGAAATTTTGGGTTTCCCCCAGAAAAGTAATATAGACAAAATCTTCCAATGGGGACGCTAGTTCTGGGGACTTGGGTGTCTCTAAGAAATTACCTTAATTTGCCAAGATTTCCTGACACTTCCTGTTTGGCAATGGTGCAGGAAGTGAAATCTCCACAATGGGACACAGGTGGTGAAAAAATCTGAGTTATAACCCTCCCTAAATCTATCCAAATGTAAAAAAAAAAAGTTTTGCCCATAGTTCTACTTTAATACAATTAGCTAAATTGTTGCATTGACAGACCTTGTAATTCTCGAGCCTCTTAAAAATGTAAGGAAAAATAAACTATTATTTTTCCAAAGACAGCAGCAGTCATGAAGATTTGTGCCTCACAGCTGTGGGCCACAAGTGAAACAATGCCACATGTAGGGCAGGGTAAAGTCGCCCATGTATCAATTGGAAATGTTTCACTTAAAGAAGCCTTTTCTTTACGTTATGTTTAGCCCATTTCTTTCCCATAGCAGAGATGACTTCTTATTCCACAGGATATTAAGGAGGAAGTCAATTTCTGAAAAAACAAAACCCTGCAAGAAAAAGGCATAATGAGCTAGTATGCATAGCATACTAGCTCATTATGTATTACTTAACTGAGATCGAAGCCCCCGCACCGATGCTCGTTCCTCTCCTCCATCGCCGCCATCTTTCCCCGAGTGTTTTTCTGGTATTGCGGCTCTGGCGCTGTGACTGGCCAGAGCTGCGATGCGTCACTCCTGTGCATGCGCGCGGGTACCGCCACTAACGGCATGATCGCCGTTAGTAACGGCACGCTCCGTGCGCCTGAGCGTTGTTGTCTATGTAGGTTGTCCGTGTAGGTTTAGGAGATATTTCTTGATATTTCTACAGGTAAGCCTTTATCTAGGCTTACCTGTAGGTCTAAGTGGTCTGTATGGGTTTACAACCACTTTAATACGTTTTTGTAGACACAACTAGCTAGATCCACGTAGGGTGTCCTAACTTTGCGGCGGCGTAGCTTAGCGTGTTTACGCTACGCCGCCTTAAGTCAGAGAGGCAAGTACATGATTCTCAAAGTACTTGCCTCCTAACTTACGGCGGCGTAGCGTAAATCGGGCAGGCGTAAAGGCGCCTAATTCAAATTTAGCTGAGGGGGCGTGTTTTATGTTAATGGGGCTTGACCTTACGCTTTTGACGTTTCTCTAAACTGAGCATGCGCCGGGCGCCTACATTTCCCAGTGTGCATTGCGGCTAAGTATGCCGCATGGGCCTATTGATTTAGACGTGAACGTAATCAACGTAAATCCCTATGCACGGACGACTTACACAAACAACGTAAAAATTTCGCATTTCGGCGCGGGAACGGCAGCCATACTTAACATTACTATTTCATCTATTTGATGGAATAACTTTAGGCCTGTAAACGGCGTAAATGTACTGCGGCGGCCGGGCGTACGTTCGTGAATAGGCGTATCTACTATCTACTGATTTACATATTCTACACCGACCACAATGGAAGCGCGACCTAGTGGCCAGCCTCAATATTGCAACCTAAGATAGGACGGCGCAAGCCGTCGTATCTTAGATATGTTTAAGCGTATCTCTGTTTGAGAATACACTTAAACATAGATCGGCGCAGATTCGGAGTTAGGTCGGCGTATCTACTGATACGCCGACCTAACTCTACCTGAATCGAGCTAAACTTCTTGTCTGTATTCATATGGGAAGGTGACGTGACCTGTCCCCCTCAAATAAACACAAAAAACAAAATGGCTTTGCATTTCATATTAATGATGAATGCTTCTTGTAACGTTGGTATTCTCATTTAGTCGCTATCTCACTCACTAGCAGATTTCAAAGCATACCTAAATTCAACATCTTATATCTTTTTCTCACCTTATCCTTTCTCCTTTTTAGCTGTATCACACTACTCCTAACTTTACTTCAAGCCAAAAAAATACTTATCTTCTCACAGTTCTATCACAAGTTCACTAGTTTCATCCAATTAGTACACTCCCTACAGAATAGATCAGCACTTCTAAACCTTTTTTGAGTCATGGTATTCATTAAAAGTATGCAAAATCTCCAGCCGCCCCATTCTAAAATTTAAAAAAGCATAAATATTACTTATCAATGGGAAATCTGAGCCTGGGATGATGCGGACAACTGCTTTGATGAAATTAAGGCCTTGTACACACGGTCGGACTGTCCGATGAAAACGGTCCGCCGGACCGTTTTCATCGGACATGTCCGCTGGGATCATTTGGTCTGATGGCTGTACACATCATCAGACCAAATTCCCCGCAGACAGGATACGCGGTGACGTGGCCGCGACGATGACGCGGCGACGTGCGCGACCCTGGAAGGTCAATGCGAATCACTTCGACGCATGCGGGGGATTTCGGCCCAGCGGACATGTCCGATGAGTCGTACAGACCATCGGACAAGTCCGACGGACAGGCTTCCAGCGGACATGTTTCTTAGCATGCTAAGAAACATTTGTCCGCTGGAAACTTGTCCGCTAGGCCGGGAATCCGGTCCGGTCAGCCGTACACACGACCGAACATGTCCGTGTATGAGGCCTAAAACTCCACAACACAAGCCCCCCTTCACATCAAAGGTCCTCCTATGCCATCAGAACAGCTCCTTCACATCAGAGTGCCCTCTTCATATAAGAGCCTCACTTTCACTTTGGAGGTCTCCTCATCATGTTGGATTCCTTTCAATATATGCAAGCCCCTCATTACATAACCATGACATAGTACCTTCAGCACATCAGATTCACCCCATCACAGAGTCCTATCATCACATCAGATCCACTCCACCCATCCATTACAGGGTCACATGGTCCCTTCTTCACATCTTTTTGCTTCAGCATGCTTGGGATGGTCCGCCATGCTGCCTAGAGTGCCATTGGTATAAATATCCTGGCCATAGAGCTGTATTGCTTGTTATGGTACTGGCAGCAGACCTGCCTGCACCATGGTACATTATGACAGTGATCTAGGGCAAACTGGGTCCTGTGCTCGCGACATCCATTAATTCAAGCCTCACCCTGGTCAGGGCCATCTTTAAGGCAGGGCAAAAGGGGCAGCTGCCATGGGCCTTGTCATTGTTGTGGGGCCCAAAGAAGCTGCCTCATACTTGCCAACTATCCCAGTTTAAATGCCCTTGTCCCTTGAAGATTTAGTCCTTTGCTGTGTCCTGAAATCTCAGTGTGAAGTGCTGCTACTAATGCTGCCCAGCTCTGCCCTCTTGTTGTGTACAGATGACTCACCTGCAGACCCTGTGTTTACATGTAAATAACCGTCATTCATATGTAAATAACGGGAGCATTCATAAGTACATAGCAGCGGCATTCATATGTATATCATGCCCCTCTGCAGTGAAGAGATGATGTGCTGTAACCTCTAGCAACCAATCAGTGTGCAGTATTACTGTACAGTAATCTCTAGCAACCAATCAACAAGAAGAAATCATGTGCTGTAACCTCTAGCAACCAGTCAGTAAGTGGTAATGATATGCTGTAACCTCTGGCAACCAATCACAATCACTGCCTGATCTGATACTGTACAGTAAACTGATTTTAAGTCTAGCTGATATTTATTGTATGTCTCAAGCCTCATACAAATGATCGGACTTCCATCTGACTTTTCTGTGGATTTTTGTCCGAAGGGCGTTGGCCGTGAACTTGGTATGCCAACAAACACGAATGTAGTGACGTATTTGACGTACTATGTGTTTTTTCAGCTCTTTACCGCCACCCTTTGGGCAACTTCTGCTATTGTTGTCTGATCTTTAGCATTGGTTCTGAGCATGCATGTTTGTCCTTTGGACTTTATTACACACGATCGGATTAGCCAACGTAGGACATTTGTTGCCGGAAAGTTTGTCCGTTCTCACAGCGAACATTTGTCCGATGAAAAAACAGGTCCGTCTGAGGTTTGTTGTCAAAAAGTCTGATCGTGTGTACGGGCCATTAGAGCAGGTGGAGAGCATAATTGCATGGGGGGCCCCAAGAAAAATTTTGCCCAGGGTCCAATCAACATTAAAGACGGCCCTGACCTCCGTGGAGAAACACTACAGATAGCCAGAGTTCAGGCTATCCAAAAGATACCTCAACTAGCCTTGTTGTGCACAGTAACAGCACTTAAATACATTAAGGGGAATTTAAAACTGGAACAGTCAGAATCAGGAGTAGCTGTTCATGGCAACCAATGAGCTTCTATCCTTTTTTTTCTATATTTTTTCTTTCTTATCTATCTTTTTCAAAGCCATTAGTAAAATTAAAAGCAAAACTTATTTTTTTCTCATTTTGGATAGAGTAGGGAGGGTTATAACCCCTGTCAATTTTTTTTTTTTTGCAATCTATGTCCCATTGGGGAGATTTCCATTCACTTCTTGTCCCACTAACCAAATAAGTGACAAGAAATCTCTCCAAAGTGAGGGAATCCTGGGGTGTCTACCGGGTCATCAGAACTAGTATGCACATTAGAAGATTTTCTTTCTATTTCTGTTCTGGTGACAATTAAAAATGTGGGTTTTTCTTTCACTTTTAAGTTAGGTGATAACAGTAAACAGGACAAATAGAGAGGGTGAGTCTCCCTAACAGGGGACACAGCAATAAAAACCTGGCAGGTGCTCTAATCTATCTAAAACCCCAAAAAAGGCTTAGCTTTAGTCATACTTTACCTGAACAAGCTGGAGATAGAAGCGGATTGGTTTCTATGCAGAACTTCTCCAGTTTTGCCATTGGGCTAAGTTTATATATTATTAAGCAGGATTTATAAAGCACTAAAAGTTTGTGCAGAGCTTTACAAAATAAAGGGAGACACGGTACCATTATAATTGAAAACAAGTGGGATAGAGGGGCCCTGCTCATAGCTCCCAACTGTCCCTGATTTCGAGGGGCTGTCCCTAATTTGATGAAGTCCTCAATTATCCCTCATTTTGGTCTGATCTATATAGCTGTATATAATATGCACTTTTTATATTTCAAAAAGTGTTTCCAGTGCTAAACCATCCAATTTCTAAACTGCTGCATTTGTACATTTCAAAAGCCAATATAAAGGAATAGTAGGGGTAAAAAAAATTGTATCCCTCGTTTACATCGCAAAACGTTGGCCGCTATACCTGTTCATGACAGCTTACAATCTAAAGGGAAGAGTGAGTGATACAAACGGTAATATTAATTTATATTTTTATATCTTAAACAGATAAAGGTGTACATGCAGGCACACGCAGCACTTCATTTATACAACAGTCCACTAACTTACACATCACTGGGGAACTTTCAGTTAACCCTCTCACAAATGGGTTCTAGTTAATTATTATCACTGATTTATTTATAGTTGCAGAACAAGTATAAAAACTAGAAAAATGGACAGAAGCAGGCTTTTATTTATACACAATACCTATTCTTAGGCCCCGTACACACGATAGAATCCATCCGCTGAAAAATCCCAGCAAACTGGTTTTCAGCGGATAGATCCTATGGTGTGTACACTCCAGCGGATCTGTTTCCGCGGATATTTCTCCCCTGGGATGGATTCCAGCAGATCGAATATTTGCTGACATGCCAAACAAATCCATCTGCTGGAATCCATCCCAACGGATGGATCCGCTGGTCTGTATAGACTCACCGGATCCATCCGTCCGAAGGGATCCCCCGCATGCGTCGCAATGATTTGACGCATGCGTGGAATTCCTTATATGACAGCGTCGCGCACGTCGCCGCGTCATAATCGCGGCGACCGCACGACACGTCATCGCCAGAGGATTTCGGCGCGGATTTCAATGCGATGGTGAGTACACTCCATCGCATTAAAATCTGCTGAAATCCTCGAGAGGATTTATCCGCGGAAACGGTCCGCTGGACCGTATCCGCGGATAAATCCTCCCGTGTGTATGGGGCCTAAGTCCTTTATTTACCTGCAGCCATCTGACTTTTACATTCAGTACAACTACTAACCACAAGAGGGAGCTAGGCACACATTAGAATCTTCATCTTGTTTGTATGCTACACTAAATTGTTTTTTGGATAGAGGAGAACCCTTTTCAGGTTATATTGTCTGCGTTTCTATTGGGAAGACTTCCTCAAACATGCTTTTCTGGTGACATCTGGGACAGGAACGGAGGTTACATTAAAACAGACATTGATACATATAATATACAATATAATATACAAGTGAAGTAAAATAAACATGAATTAGACCCTCCACTGGGTTTATTTTTTTGGATCTGTGACTCCCTAACAGGGAGCAGCGCCCATCTGTAATAAAGGTCTGACAGCTAAAGAAAAACAAACAAACAAAAAAACCTTTGGACATACTTCTGCTTTAAAGATAAATGCATATGAGAAAAGCTGGAAGTGCTTTGATCTCAGCTTATACAGGGTGCACCAAAATATTACAGAATGTGAATCAAATCACCAGTGTGGGTCTGCTACTGGTATCTACTGTATCATGCAACACATTGTGTATGTTTTGATTATTACAACCCGCTAACCCTAAATACAAACCACATCTTATTAATTTGGACATATGGAGATATCTGCAAACAAAATGAACCAAACCCTTTATGAATATTGTAAACAATATGATGTACTTTCCTTTGTTCCTTGCTATACGTGCAATAATTCACCTTTAGATGAACTGTACATTTTAAATGGTAGATAAAGATTAGAAAATGTACAATGAGAAGACAACAGAGTGACCACAGCAGTCTAGTTTGATAACCACATAATATTAGTGTGATCAGACCACAGTATTTTATAAAGAATTTGCAGAGCCTGTGAAACTGTATGCATATTCATATTCTCTCCAGGTCAAATTATATTCATTCATAAAAAGAGCGGTTTGGGAAAAATCCACATTATTGCCACTAGATGGAGCTGAAAATCATAGTGATTATTAACTGTTTCACTGCCAAAACACCTTTTTTTTGGGGGGGGGGGTTGCACAAGTATTGCAAAAATCCCTTTAGGCCTGATAATGACCCCATAATATTATATATTTTCTGAAAGAAGAGACCATAAAGAATAAAATAGTGGAAGTTGCAGATGTTTATGTCACATGATATTAACACAACAGTTTATCAGTTTTACATTTAGGAGGGACAAGCAGAGCCCTTGCCCTCTCCACCTGTCAAACGTATCACCACTACTTTACTCCCAGGCCTCGTACACACGACCGGACATGTCCGCTGAAACTGGTCCGCGGACCAGTTTCCGCGGACATGTCTGACCGTGTGTAGGGCCTACCGGACATTTTTCCAGCCTAGCGGACAGGTTTCCAGCGGACAAAAGTTTATTAGCATGGTTTCACTTCCTCCTTAGTGGCTGCGGCCCCACACATAATTTCCGGCTTTGTCATCAATCCCAGGAAGCAATAGGCAAACCCGACCTACAAGCTATTATACTGCTTGCGCTGCACTGCGCATTCGCGATATCAGGAGGTGCATGCTGTGTAGCCAGCATACATGGAACCCAGGCAGTAATACACTGCTGCAGATGCTCACACAGGAGATGGCCATGGCATGCTAGGACTTCCTAAAGTAAGAAAACAACGCTGCACATATACAAAACGGCCCTTAGTTGACAACATACCTTTAGTAGACTACACCAAGCATCAGTATTATAGAGGTATTTTTATCTAAAAAGTTACATTTCATCCAGAACACCGCTTTAATGGCTCAAAAAAAGCGGTGCTTTACTTAAAAACGTATAAACATTATTATAATTTTTTATGCAATTATAATAAAGTTGATATGTTTTTAAGTAAAGCACCGCTTTTTTTGAGCCATTAAAGTCCCACCTGATGGGGTAATATGTTTGCATTTTGTAACATTAGAAAATGTAAAGATAATGAGACACTATTTAGCTTAAAATCAGTGCAAGGTTTTTGCATTATGTCACACATATAGGGATATTGGCTAGTATAACAGCAAACTTCTGATTTTGCTAATACAGTATTGGTTTATGTCCAATGACAGTGATTGACAGAAAACTTTTAGGCTTGGTATATTCACACAAAATGAACACAGGCGGTATGGTATGCAAGACGTGCAAATTTTCATTTTTCATAATGGAGCTTTCTTCACCCCAAACAGCATTTTTTGCATTGTTTAATAATGAAACCAGTTATTCCTGTAGACGTTAAGGTGCGACAGCTCAACATCCATAGGTCTTTTTTCTTTACACAGATATCCTAGCACATATTACAATGGAGTAAAAACTATTCTGATCCAAATTTGCATTGAAGAAAATATTCACTCCTCTACAGAATACTAATATTCATGAGTGTGAGAGACAGAAGATCAGATTACCAATGTCTCTTATCATTCGGATTTTTCCGACACTAAGGTATGTTGGATTGATTTTATTAGTCTTACAAATAGAACAACTTTCATACGGTATACCTACAGAAAACTTTCTGGTAATTTAGTGACGTATTTGAAAAAGCAGTGCAATAGCAAATTGGCAAGATGAGTGTATTATCCCTCACCAACCAGTCGCACCAGTCTACATCAGTCAGAACAATGAATGAATAGGTTATTGCGCTGTGCGTGCTGCTTGATCATTTTAAATAAACACAGATGTGTTTACTGTGAAGATTACAGAAGCTGTTTATTTTAGTGATCGCTAAATCACGCAGCAACCAAATCTGATGGTGAATCTCTGTGCAAGTGGAGCCTCATCGTTCCCTCTTCTATAGAGTGGAGGGAAAGGTAAAACAGGCTGTGTGTGGGAAACTGTGGTGCTGGAGCATCAGACCAGTATTGGGGAAAGCTCTGGAAACTCCTACGACCTGTATTAGGACCAGCATATATCTTGCCACCCTTTGTTTTTTGATAGCTATCTGCCCATATATAAGGCAACCTAAGATGAATTTTATCAGTTTAAAATGTGCCTGAAGTCAATGATAAGCACCACATGTACTGTATATAATTGCAGGCACCTTAAGATGCCTGTGAGCCAGGTTAGCGTTTCTACTAAGAACCTCTGGAGCCCCAAATCACAGGGAGTTGTGGTATACCAATTTTAGCCAGCTTTTTGGGTTAAGAGCTAATTGCACATTACTGGTTGGTACTTATTGCTAGAGGCTTGTTATTACGGAGACCTTACCTATTGTCACATTTTAATGCTTCTAAGTACACAAGGGCATTGTTTAGGCTGCTCTGACTAAATGGGTAAGCACTGGATGTACAGTATATGAGTTTTTATCACTTCTAATGGGCAAGAAAAATACATCCACTGAAGTAATCAATGCACCTGACTAAAGCCCTGTACACACGATCGATTTGTCTGATGAAAACGGACCGATGGACCGTTTTCATCGGACAAACCGATCATGTGTGGGCCCCATCAGTTTGTTTTTCATCGGTGGAAAAAAATAGAACATGTTTTAACATTTTCCTATGGATAAAAAAAACGATAGAAAAAAACAATCGTCCGTGTGGAAAATCCACGCTCAGAATCAAGACGACGCATGCTCGGAAGCATTGAACTTCATTTTTCTCAGCACGTTGTAGTGTTTTACGTCACCACGTTGGACACGGTCAGATTTTTGACTGATGGTGTGTAGGCAAGACTGATGAAAGTCAGCTTCATTGGATATCTGATGAAAAAATCCATCGGATTAGATTCCATCAGATATCCGATCGTGTGTACAAGGCTTTACAACACATATATTGAATTACAACTCATTTGCAAAAATGGGTTAAGTTTTTCCCTAAAATGATTTCTTTTAAAGTGTAACTTCAGCCAAAATGTTTTGTTTTACATTTTGAACCGAGGGAGAAGGTTTAGAACCTGTCAGGTTTTAATTTTTGTCAGAGGTTTTGTTGGATATATTTTTGCACAGTACAGCCCTCCCAAATTTATCAAAGGGCATTCATAGCGCACCTTATCCTTTTCCCAATGTTTGCCCTCACCCCTTCCCAGAAATTCCTGGCTGTCATTGTTGAGTGACTGTTGTCAAATATGGAACCTCTGAACAAGGTTTGTAAACTCTGTTCAGAAGCATAACTCAGACACACAATAATTACTGTTGCATTGTGTTCTCTCTGTTTTATGCATGGAAAGGTTAAAGTGGCAAACCTTCATTTTGCTAATGGGGTTAGTTTAAACGAACTCACATGTAACAAAAAAAAAAATATTTTTTGAATGAAAACATTTTCTGATTTAACATATAACTTTTAAAAAATGTAATAAATGGTGTATCTTTTATCTATAGTGATGATATGTTTTATCAAAATATATATATATATATTTTAAATATTTTTGTCCATTGATTGCACAGAAGAGAAGAGAAAAGTATTTTTGCATTATTTATCACCAAAAGAAAGCTTTTTTTTTATTTCCAAAAAAAAAAACAATCTGTATATATTATTTTGTTATTTTAAGTAAAGACAACATTATTAAACAAACAGGCCTATAGCAGAAATTTAGAAATTAATCTGGTTCATAAGGGGTATACAGGTGCGAGAACAGAAGTAGTTAAAAGACAAAATAACAAAACCGGCTTTTACTGCACTATTTACCTTCAATACAGAGATTTTGCTGCAGTACCTTTTTCTGCTACTAGATGTCATCAGTCTATAGCCAGTGTCCTTCCATCCACTTCCTCTCAGCCCAGATCATCCTATCTCTCTCCCTTCCTAACCTATTACTGGTCAGTGAAAGGAGAAGCAGCACAGGCATGCTTCTTGTCAGCACATGAGTTTATTTCGATCCTTGCACTGCTTCTTCATCTCACAGCTAGTTTTTAGGCATTTATACTTACTTGCATTTTAAAAAGATACATTTAATGATCTATTAATGATTACAGAGCTGCATTAAAGTGTTTTTTTTTTTTTTTGCTTTCTAGAGTTCAGCTTTAACTTTTAACCACAGACATCCACAAAACTGGTAACAACGTATTTATCTTCTTAAGCATATTGACTAATGTAGTAAAACAGAAATTGTATAAACATTATGCCGCTTATTTGCTTTCATTTGTAATTGCTAGCCATATAGAATTTTGTTCTACTGAGCACCATTACTCTGTAAGCATTAATGACAAAGCCTTATAATAGCAGCAATTAATCATAAACAAAATAAAAGTCATAACACCACATTTATTCATGGCAGGGTGGTACATTTTCATAAGACAATGAAAACTTTACTACCTGGAGATTAAACGTGAAATATTTGTTGCCTTTTCCACTACTCTGTGCCATGAGCTTACAAAGAAAGCCATAAAATGAAATATCTTGCTATATAAAATGCATTAGAGCTTATTCAGATAGGCGATTAAGCCCATTCTCTATGCAGAGCCACTGGCACATGTGTGTGCATCCTCCTTGGAGATGTGTGCAGGCAACCCATAAAAGTGGATGCACTTGCAGTGGCTGCATGGACACAATCGCATGTCAAAGTCTGACAAACGTGCAGCAGTGGGTGCAAGGACCTGAATGCATATTATCTGTGTTCAGATCCATGTACCTGCTCCTGTTGCACTGCATTTTCAAATGCACGGCGGTGCCACTAAGAGCTAAAGAGCATTTTGCCTTTAGAATTTGCACAAAAGATTTCTAGCTTTCTATGACCCACAAATGTGTAAACTTCACCTTAACCTTGGTGCAGTATGTTGCCGTTATATAAAAATTAAAAATAATTCAGTATTGGAAGAAAGAAAAACAATTATTGAATTGAAAGCATGTAGAAGTAATAATTGTTATGTGATGATCCATAGAGCTATATACACATTTACAATATTTTTCTCTGCTGACTGGAAGAAAAGAATAAGGAACCCCCGTCAATCTGACAGTCGTGTCCTTCATATAAAAAACATGTCTGGTTTGAAGGGTCTGTTCACCTTTTCCAAATAACTGCCTATGCAGATAAGGGGTGTCTGTAGACAAAAACTAGCTGTGCAGCTCTGACTAAAGTTGAATAATGCCCTATAGGCATAGGCAATTTATGTGCCTCATGAAGCCTGACTGGAATACTCCCAGGATGGTGCTAGGATGTCACTTAGTGAGGCCCAGCCATTACTGCTCAGTGCTAACCCCCCCCCCCCCCCCAATCATAGCTCTCCAACAATGAGCTCAGAACTACTGCATCGGGGGAGAATGAGAGCATGTGAGGGGTTTTAATCAGAGAAAAAGCTCACTCCTGTGATGGTGGAGGTGAGCAGTAACAACTAGACCTCACTTAGCGAAGTCCTGGGAGTATTCCAGTCAGGCTTCATGAAGCACGTAAAGGGCATTATTCAACTTTAGTCAGAGCTGCACTGCTTGTTTTTGTCTGCAGACACCCCCTATCTGCATAGACAGTTTTTTGGTAAAGGTGAGATAACCCTTTATTGTCTCTGCTAATATAATTGTTTCACTGCTGATACTCCCGCATGTATTGTATGTCCACCAACCATATTAAGTGTTACCCTTGTATTAAAAAGAACATAGAAATTTATTTTTTGAATCCACTCAACAGTAAAATAACAATCTTCCCTTTCTAGAGCACATGGAGCGAGTCTTAAAGTACTTCAAGTCAGGTACAGAGGCCAAGATGAATGCGGTTTGTGGGCTCATCATCCTAACCAGCATGATCACATACAAGGTGTATGAATTTAAGTGTCCATGCATACCTGGATTTAACAAACCTTACTCCTTGATGGTCTTGCTTGTTCCACCTTTTATATTCTTCTTTGTTGGTGTTATTGTTAGCCAGTACTGTACTATGCTGACTCTGGAATATTCCAGACCTGAAGGCAACCGAGAGAAGAACAAGAAACTTTTAAGGTACAACTACTGAATTTATTTATTTATGCATTATTTGTTTTAAGCAATCCAAGTAAATGTACATTCAAAATATGCATAACCTGTGTTGGTGCACAAACTGTGACTCCTTCCGCAAAGAAATATGAAATGGGAGTTATCTGTATTTCCCTAGCCACTTAAGACCCGGACCATTATGCAGGTTAAAGACCCGAGGTGTTTTTACAATTTGTCACTGTGCTGCTTTAACTGGTAATTGCGCGTATGTTGCAATGTTGTACCCAAACGAAATTTGCGTCCTTTTCTTCCCACAGAGGTCTGCCGCAAGTTCTTTCTAAATCCCGCGTTAACTCTTTGCAGACCTCCACAATGTCTCCTGGGAACAATCACAAAAGCTCCCAGAAGACATTGCGGCATCGACGAAGTGATGGAATACCCGCACACTACCTGATGAATCCATATACAGGAAGCGGCATGTAATATAAAGGATTACTAAGGTTCACCTGCCCCTAACAGTAACTCGAGCTGGGCATCGCCGCTCAGTGAAGAATTGGCTCGGCTGCTCTAGTCCTACAAAGGGAACTGAGTTCCTGCTGTGAAAAAAGTGCAGGAACTCTGTTCCCATGCGTTCCCGCAGGACTTGAGCCCTGCTCCCACTGCTTGTAAAAGCAGTCTAGAGGCTAATTAGCCGCTAGGATTGCTTTTACATGAAAGCTGACTGCTGGCTGAAAAGAATGATACCAAGATGATACCTAAACCCGCAGGCATCATTCTGGTATAACCATTCAAAGTCCAGAAACATACCAGTAAGTTGATGGTCCTTGTTGGACATGCATTGTGATATTTTTTTTCATGCAGTCTGTTGGCTGAACGAAAAAAAGAGATTGATCTGTGGGTATGCCCACCATTAGAATACCTCCCTTCATCCACCCACTTCTAATGATGGGCATACATGCACCATTTATATATGCCGAAGCATTAGGGCATCCTCCTGCATAAAAGTTATGCCGTGTACACACGGTCAATCTTTTCCACGGGCAAGCCTCCGTCGGAATTTTGACCGTATGTACGCGGCATTAGGAGCAAAATCGCTCCTCCGCCCCTGCTGCCCCCATGCTTCGGCATATATGCTCTTTTTTTTAACTGTGGTGGTGAAATCACCTCCTACAGCACTGGAGTCACGGCTTTATGTATCGTGGGAGCAAACGCTGTTACTGTCAAGATAAATAAATCCGTGCCATAGCTGAATGGCGTACCTGAAAACTTGCATACCTGAAAATCAAGCATGATAAAACATAACAACAATATTGCAGAATAGAATACAGTAAAAAAAGAGCAGAACAATAGAGAGAATAGAGAGGGAGAGAACAATAAAACGACAACCATTTTTTTTTTTATTTAATATTTCTTTGTTTATTTTTTACTTTTTTTTAACACTTTTTTTTGTAACTGTAACTGTTCAATCTTTCGGTTCCAGGTTTGGGTCGCTCAAAATGCGATTGGCATCTTGGGAGACCCTGTGTAAGTGTGTCCTAGCCTGTGAAATTCTGTACCCTACGCTAAAACTGCACTAGTGTGTGGAAGTGTTTAAAACATTTCCCAATGCAAAGACCAAGATTGTCAGGACAGTGGGGACAATAATAATGGGTGTCACGCCTATATCCGCGCTTTCTACAGGCACAACATTTTCTTTGGGGGGCTCGATGGGTAGGGGTACTCTCGAGGACATACGGAAAATACCTCTCATGCAGACAGCTTACTGCATTTGGTTGGGAATGGTGAGGTGCAGCACCGCCTGGATCAGGGGTCAAGTCCTGGGGAAAAAAGTGTGGGAACTACCACCCAAGATCCACTCCCCCACCAAAAAAAATAAAAAATTATACGCTCATATGCATAATTACTAAACCGCAAGTTCTTTCTAAATCCCACAATAATTCACGGCAGGCCTCCACAATGTCTCCTGGGAACAATGACAAAAGCTCCCAGGAGACATTGCGGCATCGAGGAACTGACGGAAAACCCGCACACTACCCGATGAATCCATATACAGGAAGCGACTTGTAACATAAAGGATTACTAAAGTTCGCCTGCCCCTGACAGTGACTCGAGCTGGGTATCGCCGCTTAGTGAAGGATCGGCTCGGCTGCTCTAGTCCTGCAAAGGGAACTGCGTTCCTACTGTGAAAAAAGTGCAGGAACTCCATTCCCACGCGTTCCCGCAGGACTTGAGCCCTGGCCTGGATACAGAAGGGCTGTGACGATCTCATCCTGGAATTGAAGGAAGGATCCAGTCTGTCCTGAAGCTCTGTATAGCACATGAGCATTCAGCAAAGCCAATTGAAATAAATATAGAGACACTTTTTTGTACCAGCATCTCGCCTTACGGGAAATTTGATATGGCGCCAACAACTGGTCGTTGAGGTCCACCCCTCCCATATTTTGTTTATATTCGTGGACACAGAGGGGTTTCTCCACAACACCAGCCGTCGTACGAATTTGGACTGTCGTGTCTGCGTGAAGGGAGGTAAGAACGAAAACATTCTTATTGACCCTCCACTTCACAGCGAGCAAATTATTACACCTTGAGCAGGCTCTCTCCCCCAGCCTAAGACGGGATTTTACAAGCCACTGGGGAAAGCCCCGGCCATTAGGTCACATGGTGGCACATCCTCCAATCTGATGATCAAACAAGTGGCATGCACATGTAATAATTGTCCACATACAAATGGTACCCCTTTCCGAATAAAGGTGACACCAAGTCTTACACAATCTTGCCAGCGCTCCCTATGTAATCTGGCCAGTCCTCCGGTTCTACCTGACTATGTTTTCCCTCGTAAACCATAAAGCTTCATGTATAGCCTGTTGCCCTGTCACAAAGCTTATAGAGCTTGACCCCGTATCTGGCACGCTTGCTGGGAAGGTACTGTTTGAAAGACAAGCGGCCAGAAAATTTAATCAGGGACTCATCAACGCAGACAACTTGATGGGGAGTATACAAGGCTGCAAAACGTTCGTTGAAGTGGTTTATGAGGGGCCGAATTTTGTAGAGCCGATCGTATTCAGGGTCGCCACGTGCACAACAAAGTTCATTGTCGTTGAAGTGTATGAACCGCAAGATTACCTCGTATAGTTTCCTGGCCATGGAGGCAGAGAACACGGGCATATGGTCATGTGGACCAATACGTCCGCAATTTCGGAATTTATGTATGCCCATGTTGAGGCAAAGGCCCAAAAAGATCTTAAATTCGGAAACCGTAAGTGGTTTCCATTCTCTGGCAAGGGCGGACTGGGGACAAATGGCGATGAAATGACCAGCATACAAATTAGTCTGGTCCACAATAGATCTTCCGTGAAAAACAGTGAATAAAAACCAAGTGACGTAAAATCAGCTGTTTACACCTGAATACCGGGTTGGCCAGTGAATGGGGGAAATACGGGTGCTGCAGAAGTGGTGGAGACCCAATCAGGATTGGCGAATGCAGCAGGAAGGGCACTATGGGCACGACGGGCCTGTCTTTGTCTTCTTCTTGGTGGCAGCGGGACATTACTTGTGCTTGCCACCTCGCCAGCTTGAACTGCACTTATGGGACTCGCCACGTCACCAAGTGTTACTGCAGTGCTGGATGTATGACCAGGGTGTACTAGGCCGTTGGTGATTGCCAGTTCACCAGAAGGAAGAGCGGCGCTAGTACTGGCTCTCTGCTACATACAAGAGACCTGTGGTTCTTGCACCTCAACAACAGCAGAATGGGGTCGGGTACGCCTGCCCTTAGCAGGGACCTCTTCTTCGTCATCAGAGCTATCTGACATGGAGCCGCTGTCTTCTACGGGATTGTATTCTGAGCCAGAATCTGACAGATGTGTGACCTCCTCTTCACTATCTGTCATGCTCAGAAACTCGTAGGCCTCTTTATTAGTGTACATTCGCTTTGCCATTTTGGGCTCTAAATTAAGTGGTACACTAGTATGGATTCATAGGTAAAAAAGCACTTGACTGTCAGCAAATGTATAAAATGCTACCAAAAAAACTGTTAGCGATTGCAGGGTTCGGGCCTGTCTCTGCGAACGCTGCAGTTATGTGTGTTGTGTTTTGTAAGTGACAGTGATCAATCGATGCTACACTTGGGTGGGCTGGGCTGAGTGGAGGGGCAAAACGCAGGTGCTAGCAGGTATCTGGGCTGATCCCGCTAACAATGCGTTTTTTGGAACCCTAAACTGCTAGGTACGCTAGTATAGATCTGATCAGATGTGTTAGCGTTACTGGCACTAAAAATTGTTATAGGTGTCACTTCAATTGTTATAAGTGTAAATTCAAAAACGTAATCTGCTGCAGTACTGTGTAAACCCTAAAATGGGTTTAAATGTGCATATAAAAGGAAAAAAGTTACTGCGCTGATATAATTATCCAGAGGGTTCAATCTCTGGAAATGTGAACTGATATAGTGCACTATCCACCATATGTGACAAAAAATATATCAGGGACAAAGTGTACCCAATATTCAGTGTAGATAAACTAAATACAAACAATATCTAGAAATGTGTCTCAATACTTTAAACATAAACAAAAGATTTTTGATTAGTGTATCGGCATACACATGAATATGCCATAGTGCTCCTGTGAAGGAAAAAAATGGCTACAATTGCTACTACTAGCCAACTAAATAGTGAAAACAAACAAATATGTATATTGATGAGAACTTACTCAAGAAAGCAAACGATGTGCAATACGCCCACTGCACTGTAAATAGTTCAATGGCAAACAATGCAAAAAAAAAATGAAATTATAAAGATAAAATGGTCAAGAAGCCAATAAAATGTGCAATATGCCAGCTGCACTGAAAATAGTCCAATGACAGACAATCTTGCACTTATACAATAGATTCCATTATGGAAAGAGTTCAATGCTGGTGATGCTGTATACAAAAAAGTGCAACTGTCTCTTCCACCCGACAAAGATGTGCCACCATCACCAATGGTTAAACTCAACACTCACCAGACCCCAGATAATATTAGGCCCCAAAGTGGTGTATTTTCTTTGTCTGTCAGTGGGTGTTGCCTCCTTCTCCCTTTTACAAGATATCCTTAAATCCTCAAAAACAAGGGGCTCATCATGGTGTAGTATATTAAAACTTGTTTATTAAAAAATATAAAAGTTACACTTACAATAAATAGTGCCTCCAACCGGCACTGAGTGTCTTTGGCAGTGTCAACCGTTAAGAGCCGCTGACCAGCATTTAAACAGCGTCCTAGGAGGTGTACATGCCCCGCTTCTCTCCGCATGTGTCGCTACAAGGGATCCTGGTGTGCTAGTATGCTTCCCCCTCCTTGTATGTGTCCAGACAGCCTCTACGCGTTTCGCTATTGCGTCGTCAGGAAAACTGTGGACACTAATTCTTTTGCTGTATTTATACCCCTACACATCACCTGTAAATTAGCTCTGTAGTCACTGGATGCAGGAAGTCCTCTGGCCGCCCATCTTGGCTAATGGTTCCAGGAAGTTCCAGTCCCGCCATTTTGGTTCCTGGATCACTAGTTCCATTACAGTCGTATGCTATTACGACTATTTGTGCCGAGTGTTTATTTGTGTGCCCGGATGATTTTACATATCTAGCGCTATGCGCGCTGCTATCTTCCCTCCCTGTCTGTACGGGCGCTTATCGCCCTGTATGCCATCCACTGGTGTGCACCGCCGCCACCGGAAGTTCGCATGGCGCCATCTTACCCGCGTCACCGGATATGCCTGTGCCGCCATCTTGGTCCCTGGCATAGGGACGTTCTGCATTACTCTGTATGTGTTTTCTATTACTGCTCGTTTCCCCGCCGGAAGTGCGGCGTTCTTCATTTCAACTACTGGCATTATTCCCTGAGTAGCGGTCACCGTTTCTGGTTGACGCTGCCAGGGACACTTTACATGAGAACAAAATCACTTAAAGCGGAGCTCCACCCTAAAGTGGAACTCACGCTGATCAGCACCCGCCCCCCCTCCGGTGTCACATTTGACACCTTTCAGGGGGGAGGGGGGTGCAGATACCTGTCTAAAGACAGGTATTTGCACCCACTTCCGGCCACACGCTACGGGCAAAAGACGGGTTTTTCTGACTTCCCGTCTTTCGCCCGTTGTGTGCTGGGAACACTCGGCTCCCAGCACACAGCGTGTGAGCCAATCGGCGGGCGCAGCGCGACTCGCGCATGCGCCGTAGGGAACCGGGTAGTGAAGCCGGAGCGCTTCACTTCCTGGTTCCCTCACTGAGGATGGCGGGGGGAGCAGCAGAGAGACGAGTGATCGCTCATCCTCTGCTGCGGACGGCGCTGGACTCCAGGACAGGTAAGTGTCCTAATATTAAAAGTCAGCAGCTGCAGTATTTGTACCTGCTGGGTTTTAATATTTTTTTATACTGGCACATCCGCTTTAATGAAAATTTGATCCAAAGCAATATTGTGAATAAAAGCAGGAAGAGATATACAGTTTTAGTTGGCTAGTAGTAGCAATTGTAGCAATTTTTTTCCTTCACAGGAGCACTATGGCATATTGATGTGTATGCCGATACACTAATCAAAAATATTTTGTTTATGTTTAAAGTATTGAGACACATTTCTATATATTGTTTGTATTTAGTTTATCTACACTGAATATTGGGTACACTTTGTCCCTGATATATTTTTTGTCACATATGGTGGATAGTGCACTATATTAGTTCACATTTCCAGAGATTGAACCTCTGGATAATTATATCAGCGCAGTAACTTTTTTCCTTTTATATGCACATTTAAACCCTTTTTAGGGTTTACACAGTACTGCAGCAGATTACGTTTTTGAATTTCTTTTGCGCCGGTGTCACCTATAACAATTTTTATTCACTTAACCACAGCAAGGGCAGCATAGATGGAGGTCTTCTCATTTCTGGCCAGTAGGCGGATGGATATGGGAGATCCATTTGAAAATATTGATGACACAACTACAGTTAATTTGGAACAAGGGTTCAAACAGTTGAAACATGTAATGGATAAACAAATAAGGGTATGGTGGGACATCACAACCCTAGAAAAATACAAACAAGCTCACATAACACCACGTAGGTTAAGGTGGGACTTAAGACCCAACGATGGGTTAACAGAGGAGGGCTTAACCCAAGCCTGGTATAATTTCTTTAATGGATGTGAAAATAAACTATTAGATATTATCATTGATAGAAGAAAGATGAAGCTAAATAAAATTGAAACCACCATTAACAGTCTCAAAGAGAGCATGACCCTGCATATTAGCACTGATGATTACAGCACCAGAGCTAAAAAAATTACAAGATTTCCTGAGTAAATTAGACAATGAAATCAAAAACAAGAAGGTTAAAAAATACCAACGGGACAAGAAGGATTATTTGGCAGGGAAAATATATAGTTGGCAAGAGAATGATATAATACCCAATTCAAACAACACATCACTTAATGAGGAAATGGAAACAACTGAACCGCAGAGTGCAAGCACCTCACAGGGGAAGACTGAAAGCACTAGTGTGAAAAAGAAAGCAGGCACCGCCACAGTTAACAATACTGCACATAAATCCACCCCAAATAAAATACAACAAGGGGGGCCACCACCACCTCAACAACATTATATCAGCGCAGTAACTTTTTTCCTTTTATACGTTACTGGCACTAACCTGATGCTGCCTGGGGTGACGCAGACCCTGACTGACGCTAAAATGTAATTGATATCACCCGCCGGGCGATCAGGGGGGTAAACCTTTATTGGGTTATATACGGCGGGTGCTCTGATGCTATAAAAGGCAAACTAACCAACCAGCGTTACCCGTAAAACTTATACGGTGATCACTGGTGAAAGGTTTAACTCTAGGGGCAATCAGGGGGTTAAAACCTTTATTGGGTAATATATGGGGGAACCTGACGCTATATAAAAACCTGAGGGGGAACCTAAATAACTAAATAACTAACTGGCTAACCAGTGTCACCAGTGACACTTATACGGTGATCACTAGTGAAAGGGTTAACTCTAGGGGCAATCAGGGGGTTAAAACCTTTATTAGATAATATATCGGGGATACTTGATGCTATAAAAACCTGTCGGCGAACCTAAAAAAATAACTGGCTACCTAGCGGCACCAGCGACACTACAGCTATCAGAAAAACGATTACTTAGTGACACTGGCAATAGGGGGTGATAGGGTTAACTGGGGGAGGGGCTATCAAGGGGTTAAACCTTTATTAGGGGGGGGTAGGGGGCTACCCTGGACCTAAAGGGGCCTAAAGCTAACTGCCCTGCAACTTTTTACTGCCACAGATGACACTAAATGCAGTGATAAGTAAATAAATGATCACTGCAATCAGTGACACTGGGGGCTGGGGGGTGATCAGGGGGGTGATCTGGGGGTGGATTGTGTGCCTATGTGTGCTGGTGTCAGTGTAGTGTTTGTGCAACTTACTTGGATGTCTTCTCTCCTCGGCGATCCAGACGAAAAGACCGCCACAGGAGAGATGACATCACTTCCTCCTGCCTGTGTTTACATTACACAGGCAGGGGAAGCATTTCATTCGCCAGGAGCGATCGTGAGGGGGTGGCCAGAACCCAATGGCCGCCCCCTCATCCCAGATCGCTCCTGGACCGAAACGGACGGCGCAGGCACCGGGGGGGTCTGATCGGATCCACCACTCGCAGGAAGGCAGGAACGTACATGTACGCCCATGTGCCCACCCGTGCCATTCTGTCGATGTATATCGTCGTGCGGTGGTCCTTAAGTGGTTAAAGTGTAACCAATCAGGTTAATGCTCTGAGAGACAGCGGTAGCAAAATAAAAAAAGGGTCATCTTTGTGGTTTGGGACGCTACAAACAGCTATCAGGGTGCTCCCAGACCCTAGTAAAAAAAATATTAATTTATCATTCTGGAAAAGAAAGCACTGTATGGTAAAATGTATACAAATGTATGTTTCACAGAGCTTATTACAAACATGATATTAGACTGTTCTGTTTTTGTTTAAAAAAAAAGGATTACATATTTACCAAAGATATCATCTTGAGGATGATTAGCAAAGCCTTGGTAAAAAACTGAACTTACTTTTCTTTGCGGTGCAAAGATTCAGTGCCTTTAATTGGAACTTTACCCTTAACAACTTGATACAAAGAATGTTCTTTAGCAAGTAAAATACAATACACATTAATAATTATGCTACTAAAATTAGTGTGTGCTGTAAATTGCCTCTGGCATTACTCCTGTCTCTTCTTGCTGGAGTCTGCCATTTTGCTGAAGCCCAGGGCCCCTGAACAGCAGTAAATCATGAAGCAGGATTAAAACCATTGATTTAACGGTTTCGAAAAACAGTTACAATCCTGGAATGTTGGGATTGTTAATTGTCACATTTGCTTGTGTCCTCTACAAAAAACTGTCAAAACATCAAATGGCTGGTGTCCTAACTGATCATATGTATATGTAGTTTTACATAAAACCGAAGCAGCTTCCTTGGCTGTAAAGTATAGGAGGGTTTAATTCGGCTTTAAAGCTAAACATTCCCCTCTAGGCGATCTATGTACTTTGCAGGGATTTTAACAAACTTTGTTGCAGATTCCTACCTTTTGTTATTCTGAAAAAATCACTGTTTGTTCCTCTGTGCCCGTATGATAAGTGAGTGAGTCTAATGGGAGTGGTTTCTTAACCACTTCAGCCCCAGAAGTTTTTAACCCCTTTCCTGACCAAAGCACTTTTTACAATTTGGCACTGCGCTACTTTAACTGGTAATTGCGCGGTCATGAAATGCTGTACCCAAATTAAATCTGTGTCCTTTTTTCCCACAAATAGAGCTTTCTTTTGGTGGTATTTGATCACCTCTGCGTTTTTACTTTTTTGCGATATAAACGAAAAAAGGCAGAAAATGTAGAAAAAAAATATATTTTCTACTTATTGTTATAAAAAAAAATACAATAAACTAAATTTTAGTCATACATTTAGGCCAATATGTATTCAGCCGCATGTCTCGGCTAAAAAAAAATTCAATAAGCCTATCTTTATTGGTTTGCGCAAAAGTTATAGGCCCGGATTCAGAAACGATTTACGGTGGCGTATCTCCAGATACACCGCTGTAATTTAAAATGTGCGCCGTCGCATCTTTACGCCGATTCAGAAAGAGAGATACGCCTAAAAACATGGCTTCAGCCGTCCGACGTAACTTGCCTACGCCGGCGTATCGTGGGCGCATAGTTACGCTTGACGCATTCGTGAATGGGGCTGGGTGTAGTTTACGTTCACGTCGAAAGCATTGAGTATTTGCGACGTGATTCTGCACATGCGCACTGGGATACATCCACGGACAGCGCATGCGCCGTTCGTTCGACCCCTCATTTGCACGGGGTCATGGTTCATTTTAATAAAACACGCCCACTGTCAACCTACTTTGAATTATGCAGGCTTACGCCGGCCCATATACGCTACGCCGCCGTAACTTAGGACGCAAGTTGTTTCTGAATACGGTACCTGCCTCTCTAAGTTACGGCGCCGTAGTGTATATGAGATACGCTACGCCCGCCCAAACTTACGCGATTGTTTCTGAATCCAGGCCATAGCGTCTACATTTTCTGGAATTTATGACTGCCTATCTCATTTCTTGAGGTGCTAAAGCAGGGCAATACAAACCACCCCAAATGACCCCATTTTGTAAAGTAGACACCCCAAGGAATTTGCTGAGAGGCACATTGAATATTTTATTTTTTGCCACAAGTTTCGGGAAAATGACAATACATTTATTTTTATTTTTTACAAAATTGTCACTAAATTATATATTGCTCACACATGCCATGGGCATATGTGAAATTACACCCCAAAATACATTCTGCTGCTTCTCCTGAGTATGGGGATACAACATGTGTGATGCCGCATACACACGATCAAAAAAACGAAGTTTTTCGGTATGTAGAAGAAACTACGTTTTTCCAACTTCATCATTAAAACGACATTGCCCACACACGGACGTTTTAAAAAAAATGCTCTAGCAAAGCTCGGTGACGTACAACACGTACGACAGCACTATAAAGGGGAAGTTTCATGCGGATGACGCCACCCTTTGGGCTGCTTTATCTGAATTCCTGTTAGTAAAAGACGATTTGCGATTTTCTGTCTGTTACAGCATGATGAATGTGCTTACTCCATTACGAATGGTAGTTTTACCAGAACGAGCGCTCCCGTCTCATAACTTGCTTCTGAGCATGCGCAGGTTTTTAACGTCGTTTTAGCCCTCACACGATCATTTTTTACAACCCGAAAAACGACATAGTTTAAAACGTTGTTAAAAAATGCAGCATGTTCGGGAAAAAAATTTGTCGTTTTTCAGAACCCGAAAAATTATGTGAAGCCCACACACGATCATTTTAAATGACATTTTTTAAAAACAACGTTTTTTTCATGCCGAAAAATGATCGTGTGTACACGGCATGAGAACTGTATGCCCATTTTTAGAAGTGGATGGATACAGGGCGGTATTCTAATGGTGAGCATACCCACTGATCAATATATATATATATATATATATATATATATATATATATGCCCAACAAGGACTAGCAATGTACTGGTATGTTGCTGGACTTTGAGTGGTTATACCAGAATGATACCTGCAGGTTTAGGTATCATCTTGGTATCGTTCTTTTCAGCCAACGGTCAGCTTTCATGTAAAAGCAATCCTAGCGGCTAGTTAGCCTGTTCTCAGTGTGCCGCACAGCACGGGGGTCAGCACAGGCACAGTCAGTGAAGAAGCCTGGGAAACTGCGTCCACAGTTTACTGTGTAAACAGTCATGAATAGCTGTAGCCACCAAGGGCCTGTCAGTGCACTGTGCAGCCTTGGCAGCTTCCGCTATCCGCACACAGCTATCAATCCCAGGTTCAGGCATCAGTAGATTCTTTCTGCTGGGATTTCCAGCGTGGATAAATGCCCATGTGAATGCAGCCTTATTGTACTGTATGCATCTCTGTTTGTCCCTAGCTACTCACTTTGTCTTAACCACATAAATTAAACAATTAGATGGATCCCTTAAGACTGCTGTAATTCAGGTTGCAGCAAATAACCCAGTAGTTAATCATGAGATGAAACTTTGATGAGACATTTCTGTTTTCTGTATTGCAAATGTAGCTGTCTTCATACACCAAAGGAATTTCACATCAATGATGCTGACTAGTGTTTGATAAGAAGTATTATAATAAGGAACAAAGCCTGATACAGAACAGAACGTGCATATCCATTACAGATGCATTTCATACACACATAGAAAAGGCAGTAGCATTGTAATTTATAAAATGAGCCTGGTGTACATGCTGTTTAAACAGGTACCAATTTGCAGCTGTGCATACAAACAAAACTTCAAAGGAAACTCGTCTTGAAAATTTAAAGAAATAAGTAGTACATTGTATTTCATTGATTGAAGTTTTTTTTTTTTTTTTTTTGCAAAGCTCTTATTCTACTCATGTTCACTACGCTATTCTAAGCTTATAAATCAAAATATGAAACTATGAGGACTACCAAAAGATGGGTGGGTTGAAATAATTGCAAAGAAATGTTTTTATTTATAATATTATGAATAGCACAGATATATACAATAAAGGGTGCCTGGCAATATCATATCTATTCCTATTGGTATGAAAAAAATCTGTACTTAAAATGTTCATACCAACATCAAACTGTACTATAGCCCACCTATGGATAACTTTGCCATTATTTTTAAATTTTTATTGCTACAGCTTTTGTAAACAAACCCTGCAACATCTCATCTAAGGGCTCTTTCACACGGAGCGGATCCGTATTGATCCGTCCTGTGTGTGTCCGTCTGCTCAGCTGGGATCATCCGTAAATCCCCGCTGAGCTGTCGGCGGACAGGGCGGTCCCCGCACACTGTGCAGAGACCGCCCTGTCTTTCCTCCGCTCTCCCCTATGGGGAATCGGATGAATACGGACCGTGTGTCCGTATTCATCCGATCCGTGCCGCCAGACGGAAGAAAAATAGGGTTTTCTTCTGTCTGAAAAAGCGGATCTTTGCGGAGGCGGATCTTTACGGACGTTAGCGGATGCTCATCCGCTAACGTCCACAATCCCATAGGGATGCATTGTGAGTCCGTAAACGGACTTGTAACAAACGGACCGTTCGTCCGCCCGTGTGAAAGGGCCCTAATTCTTCATCCCTCACTGCTTAATCTAAAGAGTTAAATCCAGACAGTTTGCACTTAAAGGGCCTAATCCTCAAAAGGGATACGCCGGCGTATCTACTGATACGCCGTCGTATCCCTGTTTCTATCTATGGAACTGATCCACAGAATCAGTTTCACATAGATAGGCAGAAGATCCGACATGTGTAAGGGACTTACACTGTCGGATCTTAGGATGCAGTACCGCAGCCGCCGCTGGGGGCATTTCTCGTCGAAATCCAGCGTCGGGTATGCAAATTAGCACTTACGGAGATCCACGAAGCTTTTACGCTTCGTTTTTTCTCCGTAAGTATTAGTTTGCCGTCGCAAAATTAGGGCTGCTTTTTCAAGGCCTAAACTGTTTACACCTTGTAAAAGTAGACCCTTCTATCCCGCGTCGCTGTCATTTTTTTAAAAAAAATTCAAAATTTCCCGCGCATGCGCAGTACGTCCAGCGCGGGAGCGCGCCAAATTTAAATGGGACTCGCCCCATTAAATTAGGAACGCCTTGCGCCGGACGGATTTAAGTTACACCGCTCAAAATTTCTAGGTAAGTGCTTTGTGGATCGGGCACTTAGGTAGAGATTTTGCGGCGGTGTAACTTAAATCCGAATATTTAAGTTACACCCGCTCGTTGTGGATCAGGCCCAAAGTGTATGGAAACAAAAAAATTATATTTTGTAGCTTACCAGCTATAAAATATGACAGCTTTATTATTTGTTTTCTTTTTTCAGGCCTCTTCCTCTTTTTTTTTATTAAACCTGGTGATCCTACCGTCCATGTAGTTGCCCACTCCATTAATTTGTTCAGATTTTCTTGCAAGGTTTCTACATCCTGCAGAGAAGTTATTGCCCTGCTTAGCTTAGTGTCGTCCGCAAATACAGAGATTGAACTGTTTACCTCATCCTCCAGGTCGTTTATGAACAAATTAAACAAGATTGGTCCGAGCACAGAACCCTGGGGGACCCCACTTCCCACCCCTGACCATTCAGAGTATTCCCCATTTTTTACCACCCTCTGAACTCGCCCTTGTAGACAGTTTTCAATCCATGTACTCACCCTATGGTCTATGCCAACGGACCATACTTTGTACAGTAAAGGTTTTTGGGGAACTGTGTCAAATGCTTTTGCAAAATCCAGATGCACCACTTTTATGGGCCTTCCTTTATCTAGATGGCAGCTCACCTCCTCATAGAAGGTTAATAAATTGGTTTGGCGAGAATGATTCTTCATGAATCCATGCTGATTACTGCTAATGATACCGTTTTCATTACTAAAATCTTGTATACCCTAAGTGCACCCTAAGAGAAAATAGTTCCAGTTTACATACACTTTAGAATGTTCTCCTAAAGAATGTTCATACATTGGGGGTAACCAAGATGCATAATGACTCAATTAATATTTCTACCAACTTGGGCAGGGTTGCCTTTAGGGTAGTCAGGAAAAACTTAAGATCATAACCTAATCTATTTTCTGTTGCAGGCAAATGTTTACAGCAATGATTGCCAGGGCTTTGGCAGCACCAGTCCTGTGGATTTTAGTTTGCTTACTGGATGGAAAAACATTAGTGTGTGCATTCAGTGAAACAATGGATCCAGAACAGTTTGGAGGCTTTGCTGACCTTGTCGAGTATGACACAGCATTCCTACTGGCCATAGTACCTTGTAAATCCTTTGGGCTGCTTCATACATCCTCTACCAGAAAGGCAATATCGAGGTTCCTTAAATTCTTATCACAGGTAACAATTTAATGCCATAAAGATGTAAGTATTGAAGGCCCATAGTTGGAGGTATACATTTCTGACAAAAAACAAAGCTTCCGAGCTAAAATTGCAGGTTGCCTGCCTGATACTCTGGCTTCAATGCTATGAATAACTAACCACCAGATAAGGACTTTTCACTTTACTAGGCTAGGAGTCATGACTGCAGATTGCCTCGCTCTTGGGGAGTGCCAAGGAGTGTTGGGGGAAAAGTGATGTTAAGGGCTGAAGACTTCTTCCAGTTTACTAGATATTACAGGAAACTTAATACTCATAGTGAGGAATTTCACAATAGAAATTGGAGGCTGTGCAACTGTAAGAAAAGTAAATTAGTCTTTTGGTCCACCCTTACTAGCTCCACCCCATGGATGGTTTAGGGCGAAAAGTATTGGGGAATTATTATTTTATAGGGTTTATATAGCTCCAATGTTAGGGTAAACAGTACAGGTGCAATATAATGTAATACAGGAGGAATCATAGGGCACTGCTCATTAGAGCTTACGATCTAGAAGAGAGGGTCAAATGATACAACATTTTATAACTGTGGGGGGTGAGCTGATGAAGAAAGTACAGTTGTTAGGTGGAGGCAATATAGGCTTCTCTGAAGAGAAAAATGTTCAGGGATCGCCTAATAGTGGATAGAGTTGGAGATAGTCAGACATATTGGGGTAGGGAATTCCAAAGGATGGGAGAGGCTCAAAAGAAGTCCTGGAGGCAAGCATGGGAGAAGGTGACGAGGGAGCTAGAGAGCAGGAAGTCTTGGAAGGAACGAAGAGGACGATTTGGTTATTTTGAGGCTAGATTAGTGATGCAGCTGAGGGCCAAGTTGTAGATGGTTTGGAAGTTATTTTTAGTATCTTGAATTTAATTAGTTGGGTGAGTAGCAGTCAATGGGGGATTGGCAGAGAGGGGTAGCAGATGCTGAACGATTTGTAAGGTGGATAAGTCTGGCAACAGCATTCATGATGGACTAAGTAAGTAACCTATTTAAAGTTAGGCTAATGAGGAGAGAGTTGCAGTATTCAAGGCGAGATGTAACCAGGGAGTGAATTAGGAACTTTGTGGTTTCATTGTTTAGGAAGGGAGATGTTGCAGAGGTTGAGGCAGCAAGCTTCAGAGTCCAGGACAACACCTAGCACCCTGGCATGTGTGCATGGGTTGATGGTTGTGCCATTGCTCTTGACAGAGAAGGGGCAAGAAATATTATTGATTGATTTTGGACGGGTTGAGTTTGAGACTTGTGTTGTGACTTCCGAACTGATATGTCTGTTAATAAAATAGTGATGTGTGAGGAGACTATTGGAGTAAGCTGGTCACGCTACGTACATCATTTCCGGCCCTGCTGTTTGTTGGTTCCTGTGAGGTGGAACACACGCCACAGACAGAGTGCGGTGGGAGGCGGTGGGAGCACGGCAGATCCCCAGACTACCGATTAGAGCCAGCAGCCCCAGTGCCGGGATAGGCACTTTTAAATGTGAGTAGCCATTTGGCTAAGTTTTATCTTTGCTCATTTTTTAATAAACAAAATTATGCTATGGATGTTTCCATTGTTATTTCATATCCGGCCGAGACCTTTAAGGAGGAAGTCGCCTAATATCTCTATTTCAGCCTATGTGAACAGGCAATATCCTGCATTAGCTCTCATTTACTCTCTTTTGGGGTAAAGGAGTCCATGTGCTCTGGTAAGCAGATTACTTATCCAGTCACTTTGGGTGTTTATTCAAGTTTGGTGAAGGATCACTTCTCTATCAGTATATCACAGCAAGCACAGAATGGACGTTTGGTGTTTTATGGACTTTGATTTATTATCATAATATTTGTTTGTGCTTAAGATTGGGACTGAATATTATTTGCACTAATTGATATGTCACTATTTTTTAATCATATGTTGTTTGATAATGTTTTGTGCACATTTGTTTATTTGATAAGGATTAGTGACTTCAGGAGTGCAGTCCTATGATTTTCATTGTTATTTTTATTAATTATTAGCGCCCCCTATCTTTTACTCATATCACTAGAAGCATTCACTCTTTGAGGGGAGCAGCTTAGTTTATTTACTACTATATATTTATTCACTTGGCGCAGAGTTTGCACCCGTTATCAAGCTGAGGGATTATAGTAGAAAAAAAGGTGTTTTGTCTACTACTAATGTCTTCAGTATTTTTGCTAAGATTTTACTAACATTGTTAAACCATAACGTAGGTCTATAATTATGAAAGTTCAACCTATTTTTGCCAGGATTAGGGACAATAGAAATATAGCCAACAATGAAGCCAGAGTACTGAATCGGTTGTTCTTCCCTTAGTGCATTAACTATACTTTACATCCTAGGTGCGGAGCTCATAAGGAAGCTGGCTCATTAGAGTACAGAGCTTGGGGGCCATCTGGTCCTTGGGTTTTAGCTAGTTTCAAGGATCTGATAGAGGCCAGGACCTCTTCCACAGTTACACAAGCAATGAAGAGGGTCGCTGCTTCTGTCTGCATTAGAGGAAGTTGCAGGTCTTGGAACATATGCTCAATTTCCAAAGACTGGAAAGTATGGGGTTTGGTTTATAGGTCCTTTAGATTGGATTAGAATCAGCTGAATTCCTGACCTTTTATTACTCTAGTTTTACAATGATTAATGGTATTGCTCATAGGATATGCCAAAAATGGTCATGTAGTTTCTGCAAGTTAAACGTTTGTTACACACTATAAAGCTAACAGACCTTTGGCATGCTACAATCTCCTGACCACAAAAAACATGAAAGGTAAATTATGGTTTTGGTTGTAGTCTTCTGTTATAGCAAATTTGAGCACTATGTATTACTGTATCAGGTATATCAGCCTTATGACAGCACAAAATATATATACATATATATATATATATATATATATATATATATATATATATATATATATATATATATATATATATATATATATATATATATATATATATATATGTATATATAATTTTTTATTGGTTTGAATAGGACAGGGTGTGATCACCCATTGGAGCAACTGTACCTCTGATATTGATCTCAAGCATCTTTGCCACATCTCTGATTGACTATGTTTGGCTCTTCAGCCTCTACTGATTATACTTAGTCTCTTAAGCCTATTTTACACCATCACAATAGTAATTTTAGATTACAGTTCGATTAAAATTGCAGTCTATAAGCCAACAGAAGCTCACGCTCTAATAAGTGAGGAATTTGGACTCCGTGCACACAATAAGCTAAAAAAAATGCCAGATAAATGCTGGATGAAAAATGCTGATAATGGCAACAGTCATTCATACTTTTTTTTTTTTATGTCACAATGTAGAGTAAAAGATTTCCTATCATCTGTGCCCAGTCTTGCCACACATAGTTAATCCAGCTCTGGGCAATCCTCTTTTATTGTTCAGTGAAATAAAACAGACTTACAGAGAAAAACCTTAGTCCGTTCCGCCCCCTTGCTGTGAGTGACAGGTTATTTACATATCTCATGCACTAGCCTGGAGACAGGCATTATTTTTTAATTCCCACCCCCACTCCTTTTCTGAAGTCATGTGGTTACGTTTCTGGATTTTGATTGGATGTTGGTGATCATAGCAGAATTTAGTGTAGGAATACACAGGAAAAATGCATGTTGACAAGGGGAGTGTAGAGAAGGGCAGGGAGTCTACTGACATCACGACTTCACCAACCGAGCTCCAGACAACAGATCCACCCACAGAATCTGCAGTTTTTCAGTTCTTATAACAGACAGAGGGGAAACATTTGACAGGTAAGGATACATGCAGGAGGCATATATATCCTAAGGCCTCGTACACACGACAGAGTTTCTCGGCAGAATTCACCGAGAAACTCGGTCAAACCCGGATTCTGCCGAGAAACTCTGTCGTCTGTACACTTTTGGCCCGATGGAGCCGCCGAGGAACTCGTCGAGAAAATAGAGAACATGTTCTCTATTTTCTCGTTGTTCTATGGGAGAAGGCGTCCCGCCGAGCTCCTCGGCGGCTTCATCCCTGAACTCACCGAGGAACTCGACGTGTTTGGCACGTCGAGTTCCTCGGCCGTGTGTACGGGGCCTTATAGATCAGCACTATGGCAGCAGTTTAGAAAGGATGAGAGTGGGTTTACATCCACTTTAATCTCTTGCAGCACCAAGTCACTTTCCTGTTCCTTCAGTTGTAGGAGGTGACCATAGAGGAAAAACCTCATTATTTCACTGCCGCAACCTTCATTTTCCAGTTACAGGTTGCAGTAGGTCTTGGATCAGGCTTAACGGCAATGTGCTCTACAGAGAGACTCAGGCCCGAGCTGTTGTCTAGTACTGATACCTGTATCAAAAAATAACTACAAGTCATTTGATAGGTAAAACAGCTCACAAATATATATTTCAATTGTGTATTTGGGAATATGCCTGGAGTTCAGCTTTTATTACATGTAATGTAGATAACATAAGGGAAGCAAAAGGAGGAGAGAGAAGCGCCAAGCCAATCCTTTAAACATCATCGAGCTGATGAAGAAGGCAAGGCCGTGCCTTCGAAACGCGTTCTGAATAGCCAGACAGCGTGTGGGCAGCTCCTTAGTTTGGAGGCCTGGACCACTCCCACCCAAAGACACACAGCCGACATCTCCATGAGGCTTATTGAGGCTCCAGCTAACACACAGCGCTCATAGATCCCTCAATAGAGACTTTCCGGCGGCCCTCCTGTGCTCCTGTGACACTGCATGTAGAAGTTCCCACCCGCTCTAGCACTCTGCAAGTGCTCCAACATTTTTCATGCAAATTTTTAGTGTTGTTTTATACTTATATACTGAATAAATTCCTAAGCTGTTTAAAGGATTGGCTTGGCGCCTCTCTCTCCTCCATTTGCTTTCCTTTTGTTCACAGTGATTGGGTTCCCCAGCCCTTGCCTGAAGCAGCCTTGCTCCCTTTACAGCCTCCATTTAGAGACTTTTTTAGAGACTAATTTTTAGGGGGTTCATCCCCCAGAACTTTCAATCCACTCACCATTTACATGGTTGCACCTTCATGTATCAGCATGCAGATGCATGCCTTTTCATTTACATTTTTAACTTTAATCTTTTTCATAAAATGGTTTTAGCGCTGAACATTATACCAATATTGTGTATGTGTTTCCTCCTAATGTCAATGTAGATAACATCAGTATGTTAGTGGGCATTGATAAATCTTGTTCACTAAGTTTATTTTTCCTTTCTTCCTAAGGCGATTGGTTATATCACAATACTGGTTTTTATCGTACTTGCGGCTGTTGCACGCTTTGTGGGCCCAATGTTAAACCCAGCTGCATCTCTGCAACTTCGCTACTGGTCCAGGTACACAGACATGGAGGAGAAATGCTTTGAGGAAATGTGTATAGAACACAACCACAAGGTTGCAGAGAGAAACATAAAGGGTTACTTTGAAAAGGGGAATGACCGAGAAGAGCGATACGAGGCTTACACAGAATTGGCTGAAGCTCCAGTAGAGACACTAATTTATGTGGATAAGTGGTACCACAGTCGCCCATCTATTCTTGGGGCAGAACCTCCAGATCATCATTATGAATAAAGTCTAAAGTCGTTAAAAGATATTAGTAAATAGAATTTTGCAGAAACTGAATGCACATGGGTAAACTGAATCACTTTATAACAGGGTTGTCCAACCTTTTGACCTTCCTGGGCCACACATAAAATACACTAGCAATAAAGATAGCTGATGAGCAGGAAAAGTCGGGCAGATAACAAGTTAACAATCACTGATATAGATAATGTACCTATCTTAATATTAAAACTTAATTTTTTGTAATATTTTTTATTATAAAAGTAAGAGGGCAACCTAAAATTAGTGCAATATTTGACACTGTTTTTGATAAACTAACACATCTATATCTGATTCAATGGATGTAGTAGCAATTCTCAAGGTGCTCATCATGTGCTTCATCCTTGAAAATAGTTGCTTACAAATATAGGTGCTGCTAAAAACGAATGACATGAATAAGGCGTGATTGTGAAATGTGGGATTTTGTTGCATTGGAAAGACTTATAAAAGTCCAGTAAAAAAACACTGTACAAATTGTATTTGTCTGCATTTGTTTGCCAAGTGTAAATATATTTTCTACAAAAAAATCCTCCCCCAAAAAAATCTAAATTTTTAAAGTAAGTTTAAGATTTGGTGTTGGGTCGCATTCATAGCTGTCTTGGGCTGCAGGTTGGACATCCTTGCTCTATAACAATGTTCAGGGTCAGTGGAAATCTCTGAAATATAGTAGGGTCCAGCATATGAATCACAACCACAAATAACTGAGGTATCCATTTTAAACAGAGATGTCCATAAAAAATGTTGTGTAATGCTGGTCATGCACTAACGAAAAATTTGCCAAAATTTGGTCATTTAGACAGTTCGTATGTTTTTCGGCAAATTAATGGACACAAATTGGTAAGCGGTTGGGAAGTTTTTGAGCTGAAAAATCGAAGGACAAGTTTGGAAATTTTCTGCCAAACGAACAATAAATTGAAAAGTTAATGTGTTTCCCATCCAAACTGTTTGCACTAGGTATATGTGAAAAAATGAACAAAAAAATTATTCCTTTTATGTCCATTGAACGATTTATCGGTTATTACATGATGACACTATTATTTGCTCTCACAGCCGAATGTTCGTTTTTCTAAAATAGTTTTTAACGATTTTTCATATAGTGTATTGTCAGCATAAGAATTCGATTTTTCCTTATTGAATTATAAGAATTGTGCTGATTTGGCCTAATGCAATCTGATACTTCAGAAAGCTTATGTCAAAGCAAAATAAAAAAAGTGTCAGCAGCAGGACTCGGTAGCACAGCTGCATGATTGCCCACCATGAAAAGTGTTCTCTGTGGGAACACTCGAGAAGAGGAGGAGCCAGGAGTGCCGCTGAGGGGCCCCAGAAGAGTAGGATTGGGGTAAACTGTGCAAAACCCTTGCACAGAGGAGGTAAGTTTGACATGTTTGTTTTTTGTTTTTTAAAATGAACCTTTACAACCCATTTAACCACTTAAGGACCGCCTCCTGCACATTTACGTCGGCAGAATGGCACGGCTGGGCAGAGGCACGTACCTGTACGTTGCCTTTAAGAGCCCAGCCGTGGGCCGCGCGACCCGGTCCAAAGCTCCGTGACCGCCCCCACGGGACCCGCGGACCCGATCGCCGCCGATGTCCCGCGATCAATTACAAGAGCTGAAGAACGGGGAGAGGTGTGTGTAAACACACCTTCCCCGTTTTTCACTGTGGCAGTGACACTGATCGTCTGTTCCCTGATATAGGGAATGACGATCAGTGACGTCACGCCTACAGCCACACACCCCTACAGTAGGAATCACTCCCTTAGGACACACATAATCCCTTAGAGCCACCTAGTGGTTAACCACTTCACTGCCATTGTCATTTTCACAGTAATCAGTGCATTTTTATAGCACTTTTCGCTGTGAAAATGACAATGGTCCCAAAAATGTGTCAAAAGTGTCCGATGTGTCTGCCATAATGTCGCAGTCACAAAAAAAATGCTGATCGCCGCCATTAGCAGTAAAAAAAAAATATTAATAAAAATGCCATAAAACTATCCCCCGTTTTGCAAACGTTATAAATTTTGCGCAAACCAATCGATAAATGCTTATTGTGATTTTTTTACCAAAAATAGGTAGAAGAATACGTATCGGCCTAAACTGAGGAAAAAAAAATAATTTTTATATCTTTTTTGGGGATATTTATTATAGCAAAAAATATTGCATTTTTTTCAAAATTGCCGCTCTATTTTTGTTTATTGCGCAAAAAATAAAGACTGCAGAGGTGATCAAATACCCCCAAAAAAAGCTCTATTTGTGGGGAAAAAAGGACGCCAGTTTTGTTTGGGAGCCACGTCACACGGCCGTGCAATTGTCAGTTAAAGCGACGCAGTGCCGAATCGCAAAAAGGGCAAGGTCCTTAACCTGCATAATGGTCTGGGTCTTAAGTGGTTAATATGATGTTGATTTTGTTTTTCACAAATTGGAAAATAATGGGAATCACTACCATAGCAGTTTTGAAGTTCTTTACAACTACCAGGACATCTTATAAATATCAACTACAAACAGCTTTATATCAACAGATGGTTGACATTAATAGCACTGCCAGAATAAAAAATAAATAAAAGTTTAGCAACATGTATTATAAACAGTACTATTAAATGATAGTTTTTTTCCAAAAATTAAATACATAGTTACCATTACACATTATTTGAATACTTGTTAATTTTCTGACACTGCTCAGTTTCTTTTTAAATTTGATACATTAGCGCAGTGTTTCTCAATTCCAGTCCTCAGGCCCCCCCAACAGGTCAGGTTTTCAGGATTTCCATTATTTTGCACAGGTGATTTGATCAGTTTCACTGCCTTAGTAATCACCACAGCCTTTTCATCTGAGGGAAATCCTGAAAACCTGACCTGTTGGGGGGGCCTGAGGACTGGAATTGAGAAACACTGCATTAGCGGAAGTGGACTGGTGTAAATTCTGAATGCAAGAAGCATGACAAATTAAATGTGAATAAGAGAGATACAAAGGAGTAGAAAAGGGCTGGAATTCAAATAGTTATTATTGGTAAAGTGGGAAGTGGTGTTAGTCTGGCATCCATGACAAGGGAGGATAGTCAGAAATAAACTTCCTTCTGTAGATTTGATTACTTTATACCTCGGAATACTAGTTATGACACACCTCACTCTCATGTGATTAATGGTTCATAACTGGTGGGGAACTTTTCAGCATGACAAGTAGCAAACACCAGAGGAAAGCAAATTACTGAAATGTTTCAGCAAAAAGACCAATGAATGGAGATTGGTGGTTTCTTTTTTTTTTTTTTTTTTTTTTTTTTTTATATTCAATAGTTTTTATAAATTTTCAAAAGAAAGACATCTTAACATACATTATCAACCTTAATGCAGGTAAATACCATTTATGATTTTAACAAAAAAAAACTAGCCCCCCAAAAAAACTGACCACCCCCCCTCCCTTCTAGACTCTCTTCTGTTTTCTTCTTAATTTTCCCCTTCTAATCATTTCTCTACATGCTGTGAGTATTAATATTCCCTTGTATTCTCATTCTCCTGTATCACATATTATTATATATCCATATACTTCCCCGATTTCTAGAAATCTTGCCATTTTCGCCAGGTACCATTATATTTCTCTACTAGTTCTTCCTCTGCATGTATTATCTCTTTGAAGGAGCATATCTGCCCTATTTTTAATATCCATTCCTTCACACTTGGAATTTTTTTTTATGTTCGCCAATACCTGGGGATCAAACCCTTAGATGTATTTAATAAATGTGATTCCAAGAATCGTCTATATTGTACTGTAGATTTATCAGTTTTATGGAATAAGCATCTCCAGGGTTCAGCCTGTAAATTCTCCCCCGTAATTTCCTGGATAACCTTAATAATCTCCTTCCAGAAGGTCTGTATCTTAGTACATTCCCACCATTTCCACCAAAGGTCCCTGGCAAACCGCACTCCCTCCAACATAGAGGAGATACGTCTGCCCCAAAGCTCCGCGCCCTCAGCAGGGTCACGTACCATCTAGTCAAGACTTTAAAACTCATTTATATTGTCTTAGCATCCCTTGATAAAAAGCATGCTAATTTTATTATTTTCCTCTTCTGGTGCTCATTTAGACTTTCCCCCTAGTTCTTGCTCCCATTTCCCAAGATAGGGCAGGAACTCAGATTCTATTTCTTTCACTAATACCTTATATATTTTTGAAATGCTATGTTGGACGCTAGATGAAGAGCTGAACAATTTTTCTATTAGTTTACATCTATCTTTTCCACGTAGTGGCTGTGGTAACATTTGTGTGAAATGTTGGATTTGTGCATATCTCCATTTATACAGTGGCATATTGCCCCACTTTTGCTTTAATTAAAAAAAAAGAGCAGATCCTATCTTCTATTATCATATCTTGTAACTGTATGATTTCCTTTTTTTCCTATCTAACAAAATATAAATTATCCTCTTTTCCAGGTATAAAGTAATTTGGATCTATTAATTAAATCAAAGGGGAGTTGTGCTCCCAGTGATATTGCCTACACAAACTATCCCATATTCTAAAAGTATTTTCTGTCAGTGGCTTTGTGCTATTTGCTAAAACTTGATATGACAGTGGAATCCACACCATCTTACCTAAATCTACTTTACTTTGTGCAAACTCCACCAAGCTTTTATTTTTATTGTTGTGAATCCAATCTATTTACCGTTAAGTAGTGACTGCCTAAAAATATCTTTTAAGATCTGGCAATGCCAGCCCACCTGCTTTCTTCTCTTTGGCCAGCACAGCATATGAAATTCTAACGAGTCTATGTGACCATATAAACTTCAATATAAGAGTTCTAAGTTTCTTAAAATATTCCTACAGGTGGGAAATTGGGAGCCTTTGGAATTTATACAGCACTTTAGGCATAATACTCATTTTAAATGTATTTATTCTTCCCAACCAGGAGATGGGTCTATATTTCAAGGGATTTAAACTGTCTTTAATTGTATTAAGTAAAGGAATATAGTTAGTCTTATACAGTGCCTCCAATTATGTTGTAAGTTTAATGTCAAGATACCCAGATTCTTCCTTGCACCATGCAAAGGAAAACATGGGCTGTATTGCAAACTTATCTCTCAGTAGGGCTGTAATATTCTGAATCTCTGATATAAATGTACTTCCTCCAGTTGATCTGGTAGTGTCACCCTGGGGTTAGAATTATAAAACAGAATATCATCTGCGTACGCCGCCACCTTGGGTTCTCTCTACACAATTCTAACTCTCTTGATGTTTACACTCTATCAAATTGTCATCAGCAGAGACTCCAGAGCAAGAACGAACAGCATTAGTGAGAGGGGACATACTTGCTTAGTTCCATTAAATAATTCCAGGGATGGTGATAAGTTTCCATTTATCCTAATTTTCACTGTTGGGTGATGGTGTAATGTCCTAATCCACTGCATCATCCTATTTCCTATTCCTAGATGTCCTAAGGTTGCAAACATAAATCCCAGTCTACCCTGTCAAAAGTTTTCTCAGCGTCCGTTGACATGAGTAGAACTGGGTCCCCTCTCCGTTAAACTTCATGGATCAGGAATAATGTCTTAACCTCCCTGGCGGTATGATTCTTTCTGAAAAAACATGCTGAAAGCGGTACAATTATTTGCAAGGAAATTTGGTGTTTTATACTGTAGGCCTGTGATTTTTAGGAATAACTCACTTAAATCTGACCAAACAAGAATCTAATAGGCATCCCGGGTATGACATTTTTTTTAAAACAAAATTTTTAATTATAATATAATAAATAATTATAAATTATAGCAAGTAATAATATAATTAAAATAAAAATTATTCAATAATGTAATCAACTCAAAATCACTGAAATTTGCTCAGTTGCAGAATTGTTGCTGTCATTATTTTTATTTTTTTATGACGAATTTCCCCGCAAATCGCTATCGCACAATTCTGCAAGTGATTATAATTTATTATCGCTGTTTTCTAGCTGATCTAAAACCATTTTTGACATAAAGGGACACTTTTGGTTGCTATGGACAATCTACAGTTTTCAGGCAGAAAGAAAGGTTTTTATTATATAAAATGACATGTAGGACACTGGGCAGACCACTAGGGACAAGGGGGGTGTGTTTTTTTTTACATACAGTACTGTAATCTATAAGATTACAGTATACTGTATGTAAGGTGTTTGTTTACTTTTTTGAATTTGGCGCCGATCTCCGCTCCCGTGCGTCGTAACGTCGCAGGGAACGGAGATCGGCGGCACAGGAGGACGCTGTGTGAATCGAACGAGGTCCCGATTGCTCACACAGCGTGGTGACATCGCTGGATCCAGGACAAGGTAAGCCAGCGCACGCTGCAGGCTCTGCATATCTACCCCTAGCGTGACTCGGGGTTACCGATTTTGGTAGAAAAAATCAACCCCGAGTCACGCTCGGGGATACCGCCAGGGGGGTTAAGGAAATTAACTTTCCCCTCCCGTCCTGATACAAATCCCACTTGATCATTATGGATCCATTTAGGCATCAAGGGTTTTAGCCTATCGGCTAATATCTTTGCAAATATGTTTATATCAGCCTATAACTTGTAGGGGCCGTTGGGTCTTTTCCTTCCTTTAGAATGAGGGTTAAGTATGCTAGTAATGACTCTTCCCGTAACTTTATCTCCTCTCTAAGTGTATTTAGATATTTACACAACCTAGGTAATAACAGTCTCTGGAACCTTCTATAATACATAATAGTGTATCCATCAGGTGAATGAAATGAGTGATAGTGACTGCGCTGTGTAAATGGGGAGGGGTAAAAACAAAGTGAGAATCAAAGCAAAGTGAGAATCCCACCAATTGGGCGGGGTGATCACTAAAAGCAATATCCAATCTAAGCAGTGGGGGTAAGTGGCCTGAGAAATATTGACAGTATACAAAAAATATACATATATTAAAAATGGAAAACAAATAAAATAGCACAATACTATAAATACATAATAGGTGTGTGTAAGTCCAAGATTGGTACCGCAAGACCAAATTAGATGTGGTACCATAAAATAATAAAGTGCAAAATCCAATGAAACAAAGTCCAAGTAAAAGTCTCACATCCAGAGAGAAAAAAAGGTTTAAGAAGTGCAGTCCTTGGTGTGTTGTGAACGATAATATAGTGAAGAACCAAAACTCCAGTGTTTAAAGAAAGGCAAACTTCGGTGCACACACCTCTAGTGGTATAGAATGCTCACCTCGAGGCCATAGCACGGACAGCCTAGATACCACTTTAAATGTGTTCAAGCGTCCAGCAGGGTTTGTGGCTAGATGTGGCCTCCACGTTAGATGGTCATATTGGAAGATAAAGGGAAAAAGGCAAACATGGCGTAGTACTGTAAGGATGGTTTAGGAAATAATGAATCACATGCGCATGCACTCACATGGAGGCCGTGAGCAGTGGGCCTATCTCCAACGAACATCGAGTTTGTACGGTCCAGTCAGTGATCTTGATTGTACAGTAATCCTCTCCCTTTAATTTCCACCTTGACACCTGCTGGATACTGGCACAAAGAGTGCTCAGGGGATATAGATGGATATAGCTTGCACTTCTTAAACATTTTTTTCTCTCTGGATGTGAGACTTTTACTTGGACTTTGTTTCATTGGATTTTGCACTTTATTATTTTATGGTACCACATCTAATTTGGTCTTGCGGTACCAATCTTGGACTTACACACACCTATTATGTATTTATAGTATTGTGCTATTTTATTTGTTTTCCATTTTTAATATATGTATATTTTTTGTATACTGTCAATATTTCTCAGGCCACTTGCCCCCACTGCTTAGATTGGATATTGCTTTTAGTGATCACCCCGCCCAATTGGTGGGATTCTCACTTTGCTTTGATTCTCACTTTGTTTTTACCCCTCCCCATTTACACAGCGCAGTCACTATCACTCATTTCATTCACCTTTTCATTTCTGGCTAGGACCGATTTCAGGTAACTGCAGCAGTGCCCCCTAGGTTTAGAGCACTGATAGCGCGAGAGCCCTTCCATTTCAGTGTATCCATCAGGTCCTGGGCTTTTTCCTGTTGCCATATTTTTTATTGTCTTTATTACCTCCTCCTGTCTGATTGGGCTTTCTAAGTGGTCCAGCTCCTCTCCTGGAAAGTCCAGGCTCTGAAGGTACTGTTGTATCTCAAGATCCTTCTTTTGTTTCCCTACAGGGCCTTCTGATTAACTCACATTATATAGTTTACTGTAAAATGTATGAAAAACTTTAGCTATTTCTGAAGATGAGTGTACCATTTCACCTTTCTCATCTCTTATTTTTTAAACAAAGAATGCATTTTTCTTTTCCCACAAGGCTTTAGCTAGACACTACCCGGGTTTGTTTCCACATTGGTGTTTCTCTATCATAACAATAAGAAATGCACTCTTTGTTTCTTATAAGCGGCCAGCTCTTCCCTTTTCCTAATTAACTCATGCCTCTCTGGATTACCTCTAGGTCGGGACTGCTGTTCTATTTCATGGATTTATTTTAAGAGGGTATTTAATCTCTCCCTTCTTTCTTTCTTTCTTCTTCTGCGCTCCTATTTTCATCAGTATGCCCCTTAGTTAAGCCTTTTGGGATTCCCACAGGGTGGGCACATAGACCTTTAGTGTTTTATGGATAGGGAAAAATTTCTTCAGCTCACATTGTATTTTTTTAATAACCCCGGGATCTTGGATAAGCATTTCATTAAATTTCCAGGTATAATTCCTTGGTGTCACTAGGGGAACCTCTATCTGACCTACCAATTGATCAGATAAAGTAAACAATTTAATATTTACATCTCTCAGGAGATATATTGGTTGATGTTCTAATAGTATATAGTTGATCCTAGAGTAGGACCCATATACTGCTGAATAGTATGTGTAGTCTCTAAGCGCTGGATATCATATTCTCCAAATATCTATCAGCTGATAATCTTAAAGTAGGTTCTTAATCTCATTCTGACTTTGCCATGATAAACGGGAGGAGTCCCCAGAGGAGTCCATCCGTTAATCTAGGCACATGTTTAAGTCTCCTGCTATAAACAATTTCCCTTCTTTAAATTACCTTAACTTTTTAAGTGTTTTTTTCAGAAATGTATTTGATTCTCTATTAGGAGAATAGATATTAACAAATTTGTATTTCATGTTATATAGACTTCCTTTAATAAATAAAAATCGTCCTTCGGAGTCTGCTAGCTGTTCTTCTACAGTAAACACAGTAGTCCTGTTAAATCCGATAGTGACCCCCTCAAACGCTTTGAGGTTGAGTCGCCATAGAACCAGACAAGATAGTATTCCCAATATTCTACAATTTGAGGCATGTGAAATGTGCGTCTTCTGCAGAAATCTATTTGCCTTATATTGATGTAATAACCTATTTATCTTATATCTCTTATTAGGGGTATTTAGACCTCAAACATTATAAATCATCAGATTTACCAAGGCCAAAGTCAACTAATGGGCCCACTATCCATCCTACTTCTCATAAAGGTGTCAGAGAGGGAGTTAAAAAAAAAAGACCAGCTGAAGGAAGGAAAGAAAAAAAAAGACCCAAAATATATAAAAGAAAAATATATAAAAGAAAAAAAACAAGAAGAAAAAAAAAAGGAGCTGAAGAACCCTGCTCACTCCCCGCGCCCCTCCCCTGGGGCGCTATCCCTCCTGGTGGCAGGGTACATTTCTGGGTCATGCTCAGCAACCGGCTCTTTTCACACTCAACTTGGTGTTGCCACTTGTCCATACCCTCTGGGAGGTAGCTTCTCTCTGCACATCTGTCCACCCAGTACCGCTGGCCTTGTGGGCATCAATTCCCTCCCGCCACCCACATAGACTCTCTCCATCTCATATCTCCCCCAATCTCAAACCTTCCCAATTATACATCTTAGCAACCTAGCCATTTATTACGTGGGGTACTTTAATATTTCCAGTTATTTTTTACAGTCACAATAGCACGGAGAGGTAGATGGGTGGGTCAATGGGCGGGTGGCTGGGTGGGCAGGTGGATAAACAAATTGGTAGGTGAGTAGGTCTAGAAGCATATGGTTAGTGCATATAAAACAATCCCATTAACATGTCAAATGCCTTTTAGATCAATTCATATTTGCAACAGATATAAGTTCATTTCACCAGTTCCTAACTTCAGTTCTTTAGTTCTTTTTCATTTCTGCACCTACCTTAAGTATCCTCTAAAAGAGGTAGCTCACCTCATCCAATTTTAAGACCAGGTTGTCAGGGGCTTCCCGTGCTTCCCTGCACCTCCTCCTCCTGTTCTCATCCACAGCCTTGAGTAAACAGACTTCTGGCTATTCGATGTGTCCTCCAGCCAGCAATACTCAGAGGAGGACAGGACACAGCGGGCATCTATTCTCCTGCTCCTCCCACGCTCTGACATCCGGGGCTAACAACCAGCAGGTAGGGGTCTGTGGCGAGCTGCGGGGATCCATGGACAGGCAGCAGGGGGCTGCAAAACAGGCTGTGGAAAGTCTTGTCTAGCCGGCAGGTGTTCATGGACAGGCAGCAGGGAGCCGCTGCTTAACCTGCGGAGAACAGGCACCGAAAAGTCGCAAGTGAGTGGGGAGCGGTGAGTCAGAGTCATTTACAGGCATTCCATTCCTGTCTCGGAATGTCCGGAGGTCTGTGTGCCAGTCTGCGGCGAGAGGCGGGAGATGAAGCAGGCACTGCTACGCCAGCATGAGCAGTGAGTACAGCATCACGTGCACGGAGCACCTCCCCCCCCCCAAGGCTGTTGGTTTCTAACGGAAGCAATGCCACTGCTTTTGACTCTTAAAATGTTAGTAAAAGTTACAGTTTTAAAAACTATGTAAAGGGAGATGTAAGAAATGACAGCCACTTGTCATTGTGTAGTAGTAATTGAAAACACAATCTGAAACAGAGGCCTACTTTCCAAGCTCAGTTGGCCTCTCTCTACTACCTGCAATGGGAAGAGGTAGAGGAGACAAACATTTACACCTTACCGTGTGATCAAATAAATCCTCAGTCAGGTGTTGGTGCTGCAGTCACTTACATTAAAGTCAATTGGAGCATCATTTTTAAGAAAACATATCTAGCACTTTTTGCTCCAACAGAGAATACTGGTACTTACTTTTTTTATAGCAAGAATGTTTCTGTAATGTAGAGCACTCCCTGGACTTCCCCCTGTGTAGCCAAGTGCACATTACCATCACCATGTAAAACAGGTGTAGCGCCTGGCTACTTTCATAGCAGGTGCGGCTGTGAATTTAGAGGGGGTCAGAGAGTTAGTTGCCTCTGACCATGTTTATTTGGTTAAATTTTAGGGCCTCTGCTCTAGCTCTGGCTGTACTGTGTGCCCATGCTTGTTGTCTGGGGACACCCAGACAACACCCCCCCCCCCCAGACAACAGGTGGCAGCAGTGAGATCAGGGTTGTGTGGATGCTTCTCTCCGGCAGCCAATCAGGAGGGTTGATCGCCTCGCTGTGCATGCTGGGGGGAGGTATTTAGGGGGCAGACACCATTGGTTCAGGGTCGTCGTCCCCGCGCCATCCGCCTGGGCAGTCGTCCCACCACCCCCGAGTGTGGCCCTCCTGGCCGGGGTGTGTGTTGGAGTGTTCCTGGCTCCGGGACCACGTTGGTCCGGAGCAACTAAACTACCTGTAGGCCCGGTGGGTAGACTGGGTCTGCACTTTGCAAGCCGACCGATGAAGAACCTGTCTAGGGGAATACCGAGCACGAGTGTCACGTAACTGGTAGTGGAGCCCAACGTGCAGGGAGCAGCCTCTCGTAAGCCTCTGACTCAGGAGCCCCTGGTAGAGTAGACAGGGGTCAGGAGTTCAGAGGGACACAAGCACCTGGTTAGTAAGCTAAATAGCGGGCTGGATGCGGCAGTAGAAATGTGCACCAAAGTCGTGCGCGGATACCAACGGCAAGCTGGAGCAGCAGTGTGGCACTCGCGGGATAGGAATCAAGCAGGTGAAGCAGACCGGGACAAACACAGACAGGCAGATCTGAAGCCAGAGCAAAATCTAAAGGGGTAGTCAAAGTCCAGGCCAGGTCAATATAACTGGCGGACAGAGAACAGAGCAAGGGGCTGAGCAGGAGCGGTGGTCAGACGTAGCCGGGATCAGGGACAGGTGGCAGGCAGGAGTGGTCAGAGGAAGCCGGGTCAGGTAATCGGGATACAAACAGGTACACGGATACAGGATACTCCAGGGACACGCTGTAGACTGCACAGCAAGATGGTGAGTGACATAGCTGCTTTAAATCGGGTTTTTTGGCGCCAAACGCTGTCACCGCACGCTCCCGCCACGCGCGCTGCCGCCGCTCGCGCACACGGGCGCCAATGCGCGCTTGCTGACACACGCCACCGCGCAGGCGCCGGAACTGGATTCTCCTGCCATTGTTACTGATGGCCACACTGCTGGTATGCCTTCTATGACATTGCACCCCCTCTACGGGCAGCCTCCGGATGCCCAACTGGGCCAACCTACTTGCGCTCTCTTAAAGGCCAGGATCAGTCTCTCAGCATGGATGTTGGTCTCTGGTTACCAGGAATTTTCTTTCGGGCCATAGCCCTTCCTCTTCACCAGGTATTGAACCTCTGTCTCTGTGGCCGGGCAATGGGGAGCAGTCCCTCTGTGGCTGGGCAATGTGGAGCAGTCTCTCTCTCTCTGTGACTGGAGTTTGGCTTCTATTTGTTAGTGTATTCAAATTTGCTAGTACATCTAACACTCCCCTCCTCCCCCCAGATATATATATTTTCATATCAATGACACCCATCATGAGTGAGATTCTAACCTGCATTTTTTTTGTATCCCTTTCACCTATGCAACCTTAAGCCCATAGTGGGAAATTTTTAATTTGTGGTGCATGTGGTAACTAACTTATTTAAAAAAAAAATTGTTTGTTTTTTTTACTCATTTTGTATTTTGTATGATGTACCCAACTGCTGTTCTAATCTCCTTTAAAAGCCCTGCCAGTAATACATTCATTAAAACAAACACACTACATTTGACTAACTCATTTACCTGCAGAAGCATGACACAACCACCAAAGAACACATCCCATGCAGACAGAAACTCACTTTGTGGAAAAGACAGAACCAGTGATAATGAGGATTTTGTTTTAGTGGACACAGCAAGAAACCTATTCCTTGAAAACAAAATCGGACTTTACTCTATTTGTGGGAGCACCCCTTGACTCGACTGCATTTTCATAGAAAAAAACTGAGATATTGTAATTCTGATCACCATGGATCGCTTTAAGATGATATTTCAGTACTTCCAGTCCAACTCAGAATCAGTAATGAATGGAATTTGTGGGATCCTAGCACTGGCAAGTGTAAAAATCTACAACTCCCTAGATTTTAACTGCCCATGTCTTCCCCGATATAACATGATGTACGGCATGGGGATTATGTTTGTGCCTCCAATTGCTCTCTTTCTGTGTGGCCTTATGGTAAACAGGCAATCGGTAATAATGATTGAAGAATGGCGCAGACCTCCTGGAAACCGGAAAAACGACTTTGCGATTGTAAAGTAAGTGCTGCACATTAAATTTATCCCATAGTTTATGACCACATTTGTATACAGCAAGACATAGATATTATACATTGATTGGACTCGTATACCTGATCCAAATACCACACATTTTTTCTGCTGACAAGTTAGTATAGAAATGTATATCTATGAGCAAAACTTTTCTTTAAACTATAATAATAATAACAGCAACAAAAATCTCTGTATTCTCTGTTAAAAAAAAAAGGGGGAGAGGCATGAATGAAAATATTATTCAAAGCTGTTCTGATGTTCTGTATGCAATTGTAGAATTCAAAATCATTTATCACAAACAAATTATTTGTCTGTGTGCACCCAGCACAAGGGTCAATTCATATCAGCCCTGTCTGCTGTGGTACGTTAAACACATGCACATTGTGATTTTTGCATTACGATGTGGTGCATTAGGGCTATCTATTCATTTGAATGACCATTGCATCACAATGAACAACAAATCATGCACACAGCATTTTTGGCAGCGCATTGCAAAGCACATGCGTTGCCCTGTAATGTTTCATGATAGACAGGGGGATGTAGTGGCGCTTGCAAATACTAAAAACCGACAATAATTTAAAACAATAAAATATTCTAAACAATGATTCCTAAAGTAAGAGAGTGAGTCCGTCCTCTACTGGGGTAAAATTGTGTTCCACTCGAGGTCTATGCCCAAAGAATACCATCTAACATCAATAATTAGATGTGGAAGGAGCTGCGAGTGAATAAATAATGAAATCCAATGGATAAAAGTGCCTAACTGGCCGCACAGTGTACATGGGATAATAATCCTTTTTTAAAAAATATATGTCATAAATCCTTAAAATGTTTGATAAAAAACAAGTGCAAAGTGCTAATAAATAAAACAATAATAGCAGTGAATGAAAGCTCCAGCTCTCATGGAAAGTGGTTAATTACTAATTAGCAAACACATGCAGGAAAAAGCAACAACTGAAAAAAAGTCCAAAAATGCAAGTGTCCTAAAAACCTAAACGGTTCAATCATAAAACTGTTGTTTTTCTGTGCGATGAAAAAAATATAATAATATAATAATAAATAAAAAATAAAAAAATCATAAATAATAGTCCAAAAACAGATAGTACAATATCACTGCAGGATTAGTGATAGTGAATAAAACTATATCCAGTGCACAATCAAGTGATAATGATAATATTAAAATAAAGTCCAAAGTGCAAAGTGCCCTTGTGCTCCATTCAACAATTCAGATGATCAGTGGTTAATTCAGTGAAGACTTGTTACATTGTGCTCATTCAGTGAAGACTTGTTACATTGTGCTCATATGTCTGTGAATCAAACCAGCCCGATTTTCCTCAGTGTGGGGATTATTTTTACCAGCCTCTTACCTTCCTGAGGCTTTTACCAAGCCTGTAACAGGAGCTGCTCTGCAGTCATATAGATAAAATCCAGCGTTGGTGTGCCATTCAAAATGAATGGCACTACTTTACACCAACACAAATAAAAGGTGCTACTGTGTGTTGCTGCATCTAGGTGGTGTGATCAGGCCGTAATGGATATGTTAATTGTATCTATATAACTATATTGTAAAACAAAAGTGTAGTCTAATTGAATAAACTAAAAGAATGGTATGTGACAGTATCCATAGATCCCTAAGATTCATCAGAGCGGTAATGAAGGATGATACATAAATGTGTTCCTCTGCACCATAGCGGACATATTTTGCTGTGAGCATCACTGGGTAGTTCCTGCAAAGTTTGAAGTCATATGCTACAAGCATTCTTTAGAGCACAGGTGTCAAACACAAGGCCTGTGGGCTGAATCTGGCCCTCCAGGCCATTTCATGTGGCCCTCACACCTCTCCTGCAGCTGCAGGAAAGCTCCAGCCCTCCTCTGGCCCTACTACAGACCCTAACTTTCTGCTTTCAAGCAATGCATCCAGCTTCTTCCCAGCAGCAGCATAAGGAAAGGGGGTGCACTGTGTAGTAAGGGAGAGTGGGGGACTCAACTTCTGATGGTGGAGTGGCTCTTGACATCTAATGTAAGGTGAGGGGATCTAATCTTGCAGATACAAAAAGGGCAATCATAATGCTGATGTGGCCCACGATGAAATTGAGTTTGACACCCCTGCTATAGAGAAAAGAAAATACAAGAATATGGAGCCATAACACCTGAGAGCTGCACTGAGAACAATGGTACATTTCTCCAAACTTGTACTGAAAAAATGTTCTGTTAACCTAACTGAACGTTGAAGTATGTTGATTTATACAAAAGGACATCTACAACCACTAATCATGTTTGCACTATATAAATATTCTTAATGTGTTACTAAACCCAGGACCCTGCATTCACTATATCTGGTCTTCCACAGTACACAGAACATGGAAATGCAATTATTTTAGTAAATATAAACTGTTAAATACCTTTTCTCGTCATCAGTATATAGCATTTCTGTGACTTCTATCAGTGTCTGGCCCAGCATTGACAGTCAGATCACGATACCAGATATCTAAGTTTAGCTTGAAGTATAAAACCATTTTTTAATTTTTGGATAGAGTAGGTACACACTAGAACAAGATTTTCTAAAATTTCTATTTTCCATAAGCTCAGATAAGGAAAATCTGTTATTTTACTAATTAATTTCATAAAGACAAAATGTTTATGGTTTTATATTTCTTACAGGTACATGTGCACCTCTGTGTTCATACGAGCTATGGTAGCTCCGGTGGTGTGGATTTTGACTACACTGTTGGATGGAAATTGTTTTGTCTGTGCATTTAGTGGCTCAGTAGACCCTGACAAATTTCCAGGCTTTGCTAACAGTTCTTCACCAGAATTACAGCACCTTCTGTACAAGGTGCCTTGTAAGGAAGACGTCCTAATCAGGAACAACACTTCAAGGAAAGCAGTATCAAGATATTTAAAATGCTGGTCACAGGCAAGTTATACAACTGTCTCTGTTCTGATATCATCTTATCTGTATTGTAAAGTTGATCAGAATGTTATTTTAGACAACTTGAGAAAAAAAAATATCAGTAAATATGTTACACATTTGAAGTCTTTGGGTATTTAAAGTGATTGTAAGGCCTCATGCACACTGGACGTTTTTGGATGTTTTTACAGCAGCTGTTTTTGGCAGTAGACATTTTTTTCTACAGTCAAACTCTCCATCATGTTATCCTATGTGTCCATGCACACATAGGCTGTTATCAGCCGTTTTGGGCAGTGGCGTTTTTGAGCATAAAAAAACCCCCAAAACTAGTGGGTTCTGAGAGATGTTTTTCAGCTATAAAAGCGCTCCAACGCTGATAAATGCTGATAAATGCTCAAAAATTTCACTTACCAGCGTATTTTTTACGTTTTTGATCCATTGAAAGAAAAAAGAACAAAAACACTAAAAAACTCGCTGCCAAGCTACTGGCGTTTTTATACCGTTATTTTAACGTCCAGTGTGAATGAGGCCTCAAGGATAAAAAAATAAAATAAAAACATCCCTATACTTAAAAAGTAATAGAATTCCTGCGAGCCTCAATCAACCCAAAGCCTAATAGATATCACTAACCAGCTGCAAGCGACACACGTCTCATAAGCTCGTGAACATAGACAAAAATAGTAAATTATATGCTGCACTTTGGAATATTACACAATAAATGCGTGCTGAAGATTAAAACAAACACATGTAGTGTTAATGTGACATATGTGACATAGATGTGATATAACCAAAATAAAAACAATAATTATATCAATTAAAACATTCATAATAAAGTGCTCATGTGCATCCAAGTGCTTTGTAATATACTTTCCTGCTTTGGGCAATGAAAATGCACAGAGCGGCCCCGACCCTCCTCTTTTTAGGATTGCCCTGACTAGGGTTGTCCCGATACCACTTTTTTAAGACCGAGTACAAGTACCAATACTTTTTTTCCAAGTACTCGCCGATACCGAATACCGATACTTTTTTTTAATCTCATGTGACAGTGGCACATATGTCAGTAGTTTTTATTTTTATGTTCTCCAGTCCCTTTCTCAGCAGCATCAGCTGCGCTGAAAATGAAAGGAGAGAAGACAGCGTCTTCTCTTCATTCATAAACTGAAACATTGTAAACACAGGTTACGATGTTTCAGTTATGTGAATGGGCAGAGTCAGTGATCACTGACTCTGTCCATTTGGAGCAGTAAGGAGCTGGATTTACCGGCTCCTACCCCGCTCTCCATCCTGACAATTCCAAGGGGTGGAGGAGGAGCACGGAAGGGGAGAGAAACACGGCGGGATACACGGTGGGATACATGAAGGGAGAGAGAAACACGGGGGAACATTGAGGGGGGAAAGGGGGAGGGAGAAACACAGGAGGGACACGGAAAGAGAGAGAGAAACACGGTGGGGGACATGGAGGGAGGGAGACAGACTGCAGCAAAATGGAGGGGAGCTGGAGGAGGACACGGGACAGTCAGTGGTGATCGTGTGTGGGGGAGTTACAAGCACCGATCACCGCTGATTTTAAAGCAGCTAAAAGCCGCACGGAGGAGGGGTGTAGAGAGAAGCGAAGAAATTACTTTTAAATCTATACAGCGGTGATCGGTGCTTGTAACTTTCCCATGCACTGATCACCGCTGACAGTACAAGTATCGGGTAAAGCATCGGGAGCATTTGCCCGAGTACAAGTACTCGGGCAAATGCTTGGTATCGGTCCCGATACTAGTATCGGTATCGGGACAACCCTAGCCCTGACCCTCTGGCCATGGACACAGACAGCGAGACTCGGCTGCACCCCCCACTCCCTCGTCACTGGCTTTGATTGACAGCAGCGGGAATCAGCAAAGCCAGTGAGACACAGAAGTGAGGGGAGAGAAGAGCTGCAGATGAGCATGAGGATGGACTGAATTAAGATTCAGGTAAGTAAAAGGGGGGCTGAGGGGCCAAAACCAATGCCTAAACATTATTTATCTTAATGCAAGGAATGCATTAAAGTGATTGTAAAGTCAAATTTTTGTATATACTTACCTGATCTGTGCAGTGGATTTGCACAGAGCAGCCTGGATCCTCCATTCTTAGGTGCTGATTATGACTAAGCAAATTAAAATTTGTGAAACGCGTTAATCTCTGCCAGGTCTGCATAGGTGTCATGATGTCTACAATGTTGTCTGATGATTTTTATCTTCAATAAAGTCTTAATTTTAGCTTCAAACCTGTGAGTGCGGGCAAACCCTTTCCTGTTCCAGTGTCACCTATCCAGATTGTGGACTGGACCTGCACCGTGAGGTTGAAGCATGTGATTGCTCTTACCTGGAGTGGCTAGGGTTTGCTTTCTATTCCTGTTGCGTGCCCCCACAGTAAGCAGCTTGCTATGGGGGCACCCAAGCCGAGTCACAGCTCCCTGTGTGCATTCAGACATGGACTCGTGGCTCGGGCGCTGTCCTCTTTATCTCCTAATTGGCTGACTGACTTTGACAGCAGTGGGAGCCAATGGCAAGGGGAGTCCCGGGAAAGCCGAGACACTCCTACAACATAGCTGGATCTAGAAGGACCTCAGGTAAGTATTAGGGCGGGCTGAGGGGGGCTGCTGCACACAAATGGCTTTTTATTTTAATGCATAGAATGCATTAAGATGAAAAACATTCTGCCTTTACAATCACTTTAATGTAAATATATTTAGGCTTTAAAACCACTTTAAGTGGTTTGTTTTTCATGATAGGGGTTTGCACTAAATTGTATTGCTCAGTGACATCCCGGAGCTGCAAATTAATAATATTAATAAGCAATTCAGTTTGAAACACTACATTTAAAGAGGAAGTAAACCCTGATTGGTTTTATTCCTTTTTTTTCCCCCTGTTTTCCCCTGCAAAGAAAAAGCATAATGGGCTAGTATGCATCGCATACTAGCCCATTATGTGGCACTTACCTGCAAACAAAGCCCGAGTTGTGCCCGCTGGTGGCCACATCTATCTTTGCCCCTCTTCCTTTTGGGGCCACGGAAGCGTAAATGGTAAATATCTCCTAAACCGTGTAGGTTTAGGAGATATTTACATTACCTACAGGTAAGCCTTATTATAGGCTAACCTGTAGGTACAAGTGGTGTAATTAGGTTTACAACCACTTTAAGAGCTGGTATCTTCCAGTGCTGGTGAATAAAGTCAGCTTTACATGGCTCAAAATTATGTATTTGCTACTTTGTCAGTACTCTCGTGCCAAAGAATAAAGCTGGTCATACACATAAAAAAGTCTCTTGAACAGTCCTCTGTCTGGCTATTGTATTCTGACAGCTGGCACCCAAGGCTGTCAAAATACCTGAACAATGACTGAAGCTAATTGGCTGCCGCCATTAATTAGCTGACTCCCCCCGCACAGTTTCTTTGTTTTCTCAATCAATGTTTATTGAGCTGGTGGTGTTGGCAGGACCAATCACAGCCTTAAGCCTGGTACACACTATTTGTTTGTTTTTTTATTCAAGCTCAAGGGTTGAGTGCAAAAAAATGTCAGCTCTGGTCAGAGCCGCTGTACTAACCAAGCAAGGTTATTTCAGCAATCTCCCTCACTGAGCTGTTGTGTTCTGACAGGGGGAGGGCCCCCCTGCCAGAACACTCTGATCAGCGCTTTCTGTCTTTGGCAGAAGTTGGTCGGATGTTGGTTTTCAAGCATGCACATCCGACATACACACAGGCTGAATGTTGGACGTTGTTTTTTGAACCGGTCATTGTCTCCCGACATTTGGTCTGTGTGTACCCAGCTTTACAGGAATTGGCTGAAATTAAAACCATGGGTAGTCCAGCCAATATCTCCAGGCTCCACAAATTTAAATTCAGAAAAGGAAAAGTAATTTAATTGAGTGAGAAAAAAAAAGCCAGCTGAATAGTGCAGTCACTATTTAGGTATTCTGACAGCTATGAGTGGCAGCTGTAAGAATACAATAGCAGGAAACTGAACAAGAGAAATCATTTTATGTATGGCCAGCTTTAGTATTTGGCACAGAGATCCTGGCAAAGTAGTGGCAAATATATAAACAGGCCACTCAAACACTTGTACAAAAATTCTCCAACACATTCGATAACTTGACGAATGTGGTTCAAAAGTACAAGTATGCTTTTAACATTCGTTTGTTTAGTGAATAGACTTTCCTGAACAAAAAACCTCATACACTGTTGCACATCCATTAGAGAAAAAAATTCTTTCCTGCTCTATAGAATTTTCTCTTCACTGTGTTTGAAAACAAGCATTGATTTGACCTTACTATTAGAAGAAAGTCAAATGATTGATTGTTCTTAAAATTTCAAAACACAATTCTACTAGTTTATGGCCAGCTTTAGTGTTACAAGGAAGGCTTTTGATAGGTGTCATGGATATGCAATAAAGTCTGGCAGCTTACCTGTCTCCATATGTTCATTAGAGGCCTGACTCTGTTCTGGTTGCCTTTTTATCACCTCTTCTTCCTGTATGGCCCCACCCAGGCCATCCCAGGAAGTCTATATTAACTGTTGCACTACAGGTCTGCAGTGCTGTTCAACTGTGTTGTTAGCTTAAGTTCCTGTTTGCCTGTGACCCTGACCTTTTGCCTGTCCCTCGGTTACCCTTGTCTGCCTGTTTCCCTGACCTTGGCTTACCCATCACTATCACTTGTCCTGCTTGCTGCTTCCCCTCTCTCCCTGCGAAGTGTGACCTAGGGGATCCCAGGGGTCGCGACCTGGATCCAGCTGCGGCGAAGGCCATCCTCACCACTAGAGGCTCTGGTGAACACAAAGCTGGGTTTTAGACTCTGCGTCCTGGAGAATCTTGGGTTCACGCTTCCTCTCTGATAGCAGCAGTCGGCTATAGGGTTCACTACCCTGTGGTGCATCCCTGACCCCAATGGGGTGCACTTGTCACCTGGCCACAGGTGACCTGACAATAGGTTTCAGATGAGATTAGTGTGAGAGGGGCCTTTGTGTAGGGCATCATATTCTTCAAAATGTATGGGCCCTGAACTCCCAACATTAAAACTTTATGCATCTTTTTTCTATTTTGTTCCTCCAGGACAAAATACCACAATGCAACTTTACAGGGTTAAAGTGGTTGTAAAGGTGAAAGTTTTTTTTTTTTTGCATTAAGTAAAAACCTTTTAATGGTAGCATACCTCAAAGTCCCCCTAAATACTGACCTGAAACCAATCTGGATTCAGTGCTTTGCACATCTGCAGCAGCTCTTCTACCATTACCCCTGTCTTACAGGCTTTGGCTAAGAGGAGTGGGAGCCATTGGAGCAGAGAGCGGGGGGACAGGACCGAGCCTGGCAGCTGAATGTCTCATACGAGTGCCCCAGTAGGAAGTGGCTTGCTATGAGGGTACTTGGTGGAGGGAGGAGCGAGGAAAGCCGGGGACCCCAGAGAAGGAGGTCAGGGCTGCTTTGTGCAAAACCATTGCACAGAGCAGGTGTCAGGGACTTACCTTACAATCCCGCCAGTCCACCATTAGTTTGAGACAGCAGTGCTCATCTGCGCGCCTTTGCGCGTCCATTGCACACGCGCCAATGGCCCGCGAACGTGCACAGCGGAAAGGCGCACGGCGGGAGCGCGCGTGTGCACGTTAATTCGGCTTGGCGCCAAAACGCCTTTAAAAGCTCACTTGTCTTCCCAGCACATTGCTGTCTGATCTGCAGCTTCTGAGTACTGATCCACATCTGAAAACCTGATTGTTTGCTTGAACCTTCTGACCCGGCTTGTTGACCATCCGTACCTCTCCAACCTCGGCTACCGTTGACCTTGCTTCTCTGATTGATCCACCGCTGCCAGACCCTCCTGCCTGTACCACTATTACTCTCCTGCCTTCCGTACCTGATTACCTGATTACCCGTTGTGACCCGGCTTGTCTGACTCTGCTATCATCTGCTGTCCACTAACCAGCTTACCATACCAGCTTGTTGCCGTGTACCTCAGGGCCATCTTTACCACAGGGCAAACAGGCCAGCTGCCCAGGGCCCTGTCACTGTTGGGGGCCCAAAGCAACCCCCTTTGAAAAAAAAAAAAAACATTTATTTTTTTAGGGGTCAGGAGGTGTCCAGGGGTCCGGAGGTGTCCAGGGGCCCGGAGGCCCTCAGGGCCCCAGATGGCAACCCCCCTGTTTTTATTTATTTTTAACAAAAAAATATATATTTTTTTAATATATTTTTATTTTTTTATTAAAGGGACAATTTCTGTTTAGGGGTCCCCAGGGGCCCGGAGGCCCCCAGGGCCCTAGATGGCAACCCCCCTGTTTTTATTTATTTTTAACAAAAAAATATATATTTTTTTAATATATTTTTATTTTATTTTTTATTAAAGGGACAATTTTTTTTTAGAGGTCTGGGGGTCCCCAAGGCCCCGTAGTTCCACAGGGCCCCAGATGACAACCCCCCTTTTTTTATAATTTTTTTTTTATATATATTTCTTTATTTATTTTATTTTATATATATATATATATATATATATATATATATATATATATATATATATATATATATTATATAATATAAATGTTGTTATTATTATTATTATTATTATTAAAGGACCCAGAGGTCCCCAGGGCCCCGGATGGCAACCGCCCTTTTGTTTATAAAAAAAAAATTATATATTTTTTTCTTTTTCTTTTTTGTATATATATATATATTTTTTTTTTATTATTATTAAAGGGCTCAGAGGTCCCCATGGCCCCATGTGGCAAACACCTTTTTTTATTTTTTTTATAAATGTTTATTTTTTTTTTGTTTATATTTTTTTTTTATTAAAGGGCCCAGAGGTCCCCAGGGCCCTGGATGGCAACCCCCCCTTTTTTTTATAAATGTTTATTTTTTATATATATTTTTTTTATTTTTTATTAAAGGGCCCAGAGGTCCCGGATGGCAACCCCCTTTTTTTGTAATTTATTTTTATAAAAAAAAATTATTAAAGGGCCCAGAGGTCCCATGGCCCCAGATGGCAACCCCATTTTTTAAAAAAAAATATATATATTTTTTATATATATTTTTTATTTATTTTTTTTTATTAAAGGGCCCAGAGGTCCCCAGGGCCCCGGTTGGCTACACCCCTGTTTTTATTTATTTTTAACAAAAAAATATATATTTTTTTAATATATTTTTATTTTATTTTTTATTAAAGGGACAATTTTTTTTAGAGGTCTGGGGGTCCCCAAGGGCCCGTAGTTCCACAGGGCCCCAGATGACAACCCCCCTTTTTTTATAAAAATTTTTTTTTTCATATATTTCTTTATTTTATTTTTTATATATATATATATATATATATATATATATATATATATATATATATATATATATATATATATTATATAATATAAATGTTATTATTATTATTATATATATATTTTTTTATTTTTTTTTTATTAAAGGGCCCAGAGGTCCCCAGGGCCCCGGTTGGCTACACCCCTTTTTTTATATATATTTTCTGCTTCTGCTTCTAAATTCGCGGCAGCCCCCCCCCTGCTTCTCAATTTCAGGCGGCAGCACCCCCCCCCGGGTTTTCTGCTCCAGGGGGCCCATGCCTGAAGCTGTGTAAGTGGCCCCATAATTCCTGATGGCGGCCCTGCCGCCTGTTAAGCCCCTGTGCTGCCCACAAATCAGGCTGAAAATCATCAGAGGCACGCAGCCAGTGACAGTACTGCTTCCCTTCCCAGTGTTTTAAAATGTACAGCACCCCTGGCTTCCCTTTAGACGTGCACTTCTCCCTTCCTGCCACTGGGTGCTGCTTGTATATAAAAGTGAATTAGAATGTGATTTTATAACATCCCCAGTTTGCTCTTTCCGAGGCTGACTTCTTCATGTCCTGCTCCTCAAGGTATGTCACTGTTTGCTAATCTATATTGTAAATAGAAGTTTTCTGTAGAGTGTGCCCAAAGTCTTTATAATATTTGATGATTCACTGCAGGTCTGGTCAGTGTTTTAAAAAGTTCCTCTATTTTACACATGGCATGGCATGGGGTCACAGCACTGTCTGTCCATTCTGCTTTAGCACCATGGGACCCCATGCCATGCCATGTGTAAAATAGAGGAACTCTTTAAATCACAGACCAGACCTGCAGTCCAGGCTGAGTAAGGCCTCAGAGCACATGGCATTTCTGTCTGTAAGAAAAGCGCATGCCTCGTGTAATAGGCTGCGCACACGGCACACCTATGCCCATCAAGCACTGAAATACAGCACTGTCTGTCCATTCTGCTGTCTGCTGTGACTTATCTGCAGTTCCCGCACTGTCAAACTTGCTGCATTTTTAGACGTTTAGGTCACGCTTTTAAAAATACAGTGCGTTTGTGTGTGCAAGAACTGCAGGTAAGTAGCATGGTGCAAAAGCAGAATGGATTTCAAGGCAACTGTATTTTTAAAATACTGAATGCACCTTTTTTCTGCAGGAAACGAAGGCATGGCAGCCCATTCAAATCAATGGGCTGCTGTACCTGCACAAATGAGGACCGCCAAAACATACATGTGAACCAGCCAGGCCCAAAATAAGCTGGAGGGGGGCCCAAAAAAAATGTCTGCCCAGGGCCCAAACCATATTAAAGACGGCCCTGGTGTACCTGCACCTTCAGTTAGGGTCGCTGAACCACTTCCTCCGCTTCAGTGGTTTCCAGTCTACCGCTCCAGAAGGAATCAGCACCCCGCAGCAACTGTACGCTACACCGGCACTCCTACCCCGCCGTGCTCCTGAGCCTGCTGTTCCCACTCCAGCGGCTCGCGAGCCGGTGCCGGAAGAGAGGCCTCCTCCTGCGACCAGGCTCTGGCTACCAGGTACTTGGTACATAACAGCAGGTAAGTATAACATGTTTGTTATTTAAAAAAAGTCATATTATATGCATAAGTATGTTAAATATTGCTATGGCACATTTCACCTAGGAGGTCCACGTGATGGAATTTGAGACTAATTTGAATGACAAATTTCAATTTGGGTTGTCTTATTTTTCTTTTTTTTAGACTTTCACTTTGAGGTCAGCTAACTGTTTTTAAATGCTTTATTGTTCCAGGCTTTAGGATGGGGCATTCTGTTAGTTCTCATAGTTCTGGCATTTCTGGCTCGCTCTCTCAAGCCTTGCTTTGATCAAACTGCCTTTCTACAAACACGATACTGGAGCAACTACATTGATATCGAACAAAAGATTTTTGATGAGACCTGCTGTAAACATGCACGAGACTTTGCCCACAAATGTATCCTCCATTTCTTTCAAAGCATGCACAATGAGATGAAAATAGCCAATTTTACCAAGAAGTCAGAGGATGAAGAAGACCACATCCATGGAATTACTGACAGGGAGCAGGTTAACAAACTGTTAAAATCGTGGTACCAGAGTAAACCTCCACTTTCTCTTAACTACCCAACTCAGAGACAACATATCAAAGGGAAAGGCAATGGCTGCTGCTTGGAAGATCATAAACAGACAGATGTGTAAATACAGTTAGTACATTAGCAGTTCTAGTGTGTGCATATGGATTTGCACCACTACACCTAAAATCCCAAGCCTTTATTTCATAAGGTAAAGTAGTGAGATATGCACAAAGGAGTAACCAGTGACAAGCAAAATAATCTTACATTGTTTACTTGTGTGCCTTACTTGCTAAAATAAAATTGCTATTTTGATATTTGAGATGTTTGAGCTCTAATATGTAACATTTGCTTTATCTAGGCATGTAATAATACAATAATAAATACGGGATAAAAAAATTAAATTCAGAGCTGGAGACCCTGCTTTGCAAGCACTGGAATTCACTAGTGACTTGTAGAGTTATCAGTGGATCCCAAGCTGATAGCTATGGCTAGAATAGTTCAATTACACTTGGGTATTGGAATTTTGGAACAAGAAATGTTGGCAAAAAAATATGTATATCACAATTTGCATATTAGCTACTTTGGCTTTGATTTACTACAGCCATGAAAAACAACTTTGGGCCTGGAGGCATACCTATAAAGGATTTGCTGATACATTTGGCAGCACACCCACCAAGCAGCATTCACTATATTTAAAGAGGAACTCCAGAAACTGACATTTAAAAAAAAAAATACTTCTAGTCAGGTGTACTAAATAAGCAGTTTGCTGCTCTGTACTGTATAATTAATAATCATATTTCAGCCAGATACTAAGGTAAATGCTGCACTTCCTTCTCACTGCAGCTACAAGAGCTTTTAGACTTTAACAGTGCCCACTGATTACTTACTCCTGTCGTTTTACTCCAACCTTTCAATACATTTTTTAACCATTTCCCCATTTCAGCAAACTTTATCCTTATGAAATAAAACTTTTGTTTTTGTATATATATTTTCAGTTTTTGTTTTAATATCACTAGATCCCAAATTTTCTCCCACCTTAACATCAGACAGTTGATCCCTATTTGTCAGTACTAGGTCTAGAATATGATCACTTTACGTTGGGCTTTTTACATTGCTTCCATTACATCCCTGCTCCTGCTTGTAATAGCAGTTTGAGAATTCCAGTTAATGTCAGGCACATTGAAGTCACCCATAGTCAAAACCTCTCCCTTCATTGCCATTTGAGTTATCTCGTCAATCAACAAATTATCATCATTTTCAGTCTGTCCTCGGGGTCTGTATACTACACCAATTCTAATGGAAGTTCCCTCTCTGGTTGGAAGGCAGACCCAAAGTGTTGGAGTATTTCATTTAATGTTTTAATTAATGTTAGCATTATGCTATTTTTGACATACCGTATATGGCAACTCCTCCTCCCCTCTTCCCTACAATGTCGTTCCTGTATAGTGTGTACCCTGGTATAGGTATTTCCCACTCATTTGAATCCTTAAACCATGTATGTGTAATTGCAACAAGGTCCAAATTGTCCATAGACATAAGAGTTGTCAGCTTACTTATTGCCTAAACTACAAGCATTAGTGCACATGACATGACAAACACTGCCATCTACTGCTTTATTTTTACCAGCAAAAACTTTAACTCAAGTGACCACCTCATCAGCCCAGTCCTTATCAACACAAACCCTTACATTTGTTACAACCTGCTGGGGACAGAAATGCTCCTCACCAATTACATCTCTGCCCCCATATCTCAGTGCATGTCCAAAAACTCCTAAATTCTATACTAAGAAGCTCAGTGTGCTTGTGTGAGGGATGCAGACCAACTTTTTTGTACAGCTCAATGTCAGACCACCTGTCAGCTTTATATCTAACATAATAAACCCTTCAGCTTTGCACCAATCATTTAACTAAACATTGAACTCTGCTATATGAAGTACTTTCTCTTTGTCCATTCTGCACGGGAAAATGTAACAGTACACCCTAACTGTTGAAGATCCTGGCCCAAATTCTGAAAATTCTTCTGTACAGAACGCACATCATTCAGGGACAAATAATTTGTGCCAACGTGCACAACAACATTTTTCACTAGCTTTTTTGACAACTTTTAAAATCTGCCCTTTATCTCTCCTAGCAGTCGCACCAGGCAAACACCTAACTTCCTTTGACACTTAAAGTGGAACTTTTTTTATTTTTTATTTTGGTTAGAGTAAGGGGAGTTTATAGCCCCTGTAAGGTTTATTTTTGCCATCTGTGCCCAATTGGGAAAAACTTCCCTTCACTTCCTGTCCCAAGTGAGAGAAAATCCCTCTAAAGTGAGGGAATCCCTGGTTGTCTCCGGGGTCACCAGAACTAGTATCCCCTTTGGAAAAAATCCCCACTATTCCTGTTTTTGGGAACAGTTTTTATTTTCAATTTTGTTGTTATTGGTAAACCTGACAAATAAAGAGGGTGAATCTTCCTAATGAGGGCACAGACAGCAATAAGAACTGATAGGGGTTCTAAACCCTATCCACTCTATCCAAAACTAAAATAAAAGGTTTTCCTTTAGTTGTACTTTAATAAATTAGTCAAAAGTCTGTGCCTGGAGTTCCACTTTTATAGGCGCATACACTGAAAAAACAAAGCATTCACCAAAATCTGTTCTTCTAATGCAAAATTGGGTTATAGTAACCGTTGTCCTATTCATAACAGTGTTAATGTTACATTCCTATTTCTTTGCACATTCACTAAACCAGTGGTTCTCAACCTGGGGGTTGGGACCCCCCTCGGGGGTCAAATGACGACTTGCCAGGGGTCACCAAATCCTGGGCTGTTTCTGAAGCCCGTGCTCCTCTCTCTGCCTTTTTGTGGCCACCCAGCAGGGCTGTCCCTGGAGCCTGTTGCCGCCCAGCTGGTTTGTTCCTAGAGCCCGCGGCTGCCCACTCAGCCTCTTTGTAGACACTCATTCAGTTCATGGCATGGGTAGGGGGCAGAGACTAGAGGTCAGCTGACTGGTGAGGAATATTAAGTGGGAGGGGCTGGAGGAGACCCTATCTTCTGATTTTGGCATAGGTGTCACTGCTGCGAGACACCACAGAGCTGGAGACACAGTAAAGCCGGAGACACAATGAGTAACACTACCTGTGATTAGAGTTGCCATTAAAAGTCCCCACTACAGTTCTCAGATCAGCAGAATACCTTGATCAAGAGCACATAAGTTGGCTGATCAGAACTCTCCCCAGCACTGCCACTGATCCCACCCTCCACCAGCACTGCCACTCATCCCAACTCCTCACCAGCACTGCCACTCATCCCAACTCCCCACCAGCACTGCCACTCATCCCAACTCCCCACCAGCACTGCCACTCATGCCATTCCTCCCACCCCCTACCAAGGAGTAAGAGAAGGAATAAAAATAGAAAATATATGGAAGTGAGGTGAAAACATTTTAACAAATGAAAACAAACGCACAGAACCCGAAATCCGAAAGATACGACATAAAAAAATGCTTTATTTTCACTTTTGTTGCTACAACAGTTCAATATAGATAGGAGATTTGACATGACTGTGACAATAGCAATCTGTGTCTATGGAACCTGTGGTCGAATGTGTCTAGCCTAACTCTATTGTCCAAGATTATTCAACGTAGAGAGGAAAAATTCGACACAGAGATAAAAGATTCAACATTATAGAGACAGTGTTGGGGTAGACCAAAGCAGCGGAAAACATACAAAAGTCGAATCTGTCATTGAAGGCTTATGGTGTCTGTAGAAAGTTCTAAGAAGATTTGACAAGCAGTTAAAATGAATGCCGCAAACGTACATTTCCGGTCAAATGCTCGGTCCATAGGCTATAGAAGAATTTGAATGTTGGTTGACTAGTAATAATTATTACTAGTCATACAACATTATAATTCTTCTATAGCTTGTAGGCGGAACATTTGACCGCAAATGTACGATTGCGGCGTCGTACAGTTTAGCTGCTCCGTCGAATCTTCTTCGAAAATTCGACAGACCCCATAAGCCTTCAATGACAGATTCAACCTTAATTTATTCAGATTTTCGGACTAATGCATTTTTTAACGAAACAAAATAAATAAATAAATAAATATGGATTTCGGGAGTAACTAAATTAATGAATTTTTCAGACGAAAACAAAATTCCGAAACAAAATATTTCAGTGTGCACATGTCTAGTCTCTACTATGTACAGTATATATATTTCAATAAAAAAAATAAAGCAATACATAAAATGTCTATTTTTTCCAAAATTCCTCCACGCAGCAAAAAATGCTGTTTTACTGGTTCAGACTGGTGACAGTCACCTTTCCCACAAACAGAAAGCCAGTCTATTAAACTTAATTGCAATCTGTCATTTTAAGACCGATCTGGCATATTTTAGAAAAAACACAAGTAAATATGATTTGTGAAGTGTCAGTTTACTGGCTTACCCAACGAGATCCTGTTGTGTTGACAGTCTGCCTTAAAGTGAACCCATCAGTTGCTTAAACGTAAATTTTTCGTCTAAATGCAGCAGCACAAATAACCAAATTTTACCTTTAGACCCTTTTCACACTGGGGCGGTGGGGGCGTTGGCGGTAAAGTCGCTTTACCGTCGGTTTGTCGGCGACGCCCATTGGCTCTTACAGCGTCTTAAAAATGCGGCCAGCAGGACTTTTTTTTACCGTCCTGCTAGCGAAACGGTTCTTGTGCTGTCACACTGGAGTGAAAGTAGCGGCTTCTTCAGGGTACTTTGCATGCGCTATTTTTAGCGCTATGGCACCTGCAAAGCGCCTCAGTGTGAAAGGGATCTTACTGGACAAAAAAAATTATTTTAGTTTACTAACTATAACCCTAGCCATTAATAAAGTATTAGATGTTTTTTTAGAACGCAACAAATTTGTGTACCTGGCTAAAAGACTGTATTCAGAGTAGCGGTTAATGATTCATACTCAGAATGGTCTAAGTTTATCAGTGGTGTACCCCAAGGTTCATTGTTGGGACCCTTACTTTTTTTTTTTTTTTTTCAAAGCAGTTTATTGAAAGGCAGTACAGTACATTGCATGAGCCTCCAGCACAACCTGGGGCTAAAAGGTGTACATACAGTTCAGAGACTAAAGTAATAGTATTGTCAAAAGCAGCTTAGAGCAAAAACATCACTATACATGTAATAGGATATTTTCCCCACTTTGAGACTAAAGTCTTCAAAGGGGAGAAAACGAGAATAAGAAAGCGAACATAAAGAAATAAAATAGCACCTGGTACTGACTGCATTCCCGGCACCCCCAATGGGTTCATACTGTGCCTAAGAACCAGTGAATACGCTCAGCTCGCAAGGTGTGCCTAAAGAGAATGAGAGTGAACCCCCTGTCCCGGAATAACTGATATTTCCGAGGTCGTGGGCCCATCCCAACGTAGGGATTAACCTAGCCTATTTCCATATTTTAGTGAAAGCATGAGACTCCTGAAGAGAACCTATTTAACAAGCAGTAATCTCCAATGTTCACTATAACACAAAAACAAAAAAAGGAAAAGAGAAGATAAAGTTCTCTACTGTAATCATTTCAAGATGAAACTGCCTATTAAACCTTAATATATTTATGGAGATATGTCAAGGAAAAGGAAGAGAAAAAAAGAAAGAAAAGAAACAGAGGGACAGAGGAAGAAAAGATAGAAAGAGAACATAGATTGGTGTCGCCAGCTACGGACTATATGATTCGATCCAAACGTCCCAATATCAAAAATAACAGCAATCCAAATAGAATGGAGATCCCCCGCCCTCCCTTATCCTTATATCATAGAGATGCCTATATATCTAGCCCAGGGTTCCCATACAGCCTCGAAAGATTTGGAAGAATTGAGTATTGTACTGACCATTTTCTCCTGGTGCATGATCCAAGAGATTTTCCTTTTGGACTTCTGGAAAGAGACAGAAGGTTGTTTCCAAGCCCCAGCCAGTGTGATCTTAGCACCAGTGAGCATGAAAGCTATCAATTTTTGAGTATATTTGGTGGCCTGGGGGACATCAACCCCCAATAACGCTATTTGTGGAGATTTTTCCACCGGTATCCCGGTCACCTTCCTAATGAGAGAGAACATATTCGGGAGTATCTGTCTTTTTCTGTATCCGGCATTCCTAAGGTCCCCACACAATGTGCTAACGAGATCAGGCCCGATGGAGAAAGAAAGTGTCCAATCCTATAGAGTCCCTTGTCCAACCACCAGTGAAAAATTGTAGAGTCCATATTCGGATTTAAATAGGGATTTTGAAACAAATTAGCCAAAGGTTGTATAGCAGAGGTTATGGCTGGAGACTTCCGCAAGTCATCCCAAAGCCTGAAGGCTTTAGAGAGTGTAGGGGCCATTATGGCCGGTCTCAGTTTTTGGGGACACCAAAGCAGATCATCCAAAGAATTGTGAGGAACTGCCTGTCCCTCCATCTCCATCCAATCCGGTTTCTCTCGACCGGAATAGATAGAAGACAATTGGGCCAGCCGGGCTGCTTGATAGTAGCGAAATAGATGTGGTAGTCCTAGACCCCCTTTAGTTATGGGCCTATATAAAACATTTTGGGGCAACCTGTATCCTCTACCACCCCAAACAAACTTTAGCACTTTACCCTGGAATTTTTTAAGTTGATCTTTCTTTATTGCAATGGGGAGAGATCTGAATAAATATAGCAGTCTAGGTAGGAGCGTCATTTTAACTGAATTAATTCTCCCTAGCCAAGATATTTTGTGAGTGGCCCATGTTTTTAGGTCCATTTCGAGTTTGCGGTACATAGGAGGAAAGTTAGCCTGATAAAGATTTGCAAATCTATTAGTTAGATTTATCCCAAGGTAGCGAATAGAAGAAACAGCCCACTAGAATTTGAACGAAGCCTTCAGATTCTCTACCACTGTGGATTGCAAATTTATGTTCAAAGCATGTGATTTGTTCATATTCACTCGTAATCCCGAGACATGTCCGAATGATTCAAGCACTTTGCAAATGGCCGTCAAGGAGGTATTTGGGGAGGTAACAAAAAGGAGACAATCGTCAGCAAACAATGCACACTTATGAGTGTGCTGTCCGCAACAAACACCAGTAATATCTTGATTGGATCTAATGTCAATGGCCAAGGTTTCTATTGCCAATGCAAAAATCACCGGTGACAGGGGGCAACCCTGTCTGGTCCCTCTTCTAATCTGTATAGGATCTGAGAAGTATCCCTGTAGTTTGACCTTCGCCTGTGGTCCGGAATATAAGGAGCGCAGTATGCCCAGAAAATTCTCCCCAAACCCCCACCTCTTTAAAACCTCAAATAAGTATGGCCACGATATGGAGTCGAAGGCCTTCTGAAGGTCCAGTGAAAGGAGCATACCCTCCTGGGGAGGACCTCCATCCCACCCCGACCGCAATAGTGAAACCACATCAATCGCCCGCCTGATCTGGTCCGGGCCCTGTCTCCCCGGTATGAAACCTACTTGATCTCTATGTATATAATGGGAAATGAACGAATTTATTCTGTTAGCCAAAATTTTTGTAAGAATTTTCATGTCATTATTGATCAACGAGATGGGTCTATAATTTTCAACTAATTCCGGGTCCCTATCAGGCTTGGGGATAACAGATATGAACGCCTTGTTCAGATGAGGGTGCAGGTCCTCCCCCGTTCTTTTGGAGTTGAAAAACCTTGTAAGGTGAGGGGCAAGGGTATCGGCAAAGTTTTTATAATAAGGGTTCGAAAAGCCATCCGGCCCTGGGGTCGAACCACCCTTCAAGTTCTTGATCACCTCCAATGTTTCCCTCACGGAGATAGGAGCCTCCATGAGTTCCACATGATCCCTGTGAAGGCTAGGAATAGGTAGCTTGGCAATATAGGACTGAATCTCAGGAATCCCAGCTGAGTCACCGGACTGGTAAAGTGTAGAGTAGAAACCTTGGAAGGTTTTAAGTATGCTTTCAGGGTTAAGGGTTGTAGTCCCCTCCCGAGTTTTAATTTTTGGGAGAGAGAATGTGCGATAAGTCGGTGATAGTTTGGTGGCCAGCATCGTGCCCATTCGATCCTTATGTTGGTAAAATTTTGCTCCGCTCCAACCCAGGGACCCTTCAGCCCTTACGGTAAGCGCTAGATTAAGACCAAGTCTAGCGGCTTCCAACTGGGAAGTCGTAATTGTTGTTTGTTTTTTTTTGTGCTTTTTGCATAGTTCTGAAAATTCCCTGTCTAATTTTTCAATTTCCAAGGCTTTGGCCTTTTTCAGTTCAGCAGCAATTTGTATCAGCTTACCTCGGATCGAGGCTTTATGCGCGGCCCACAAAGTCTCAGCTGAGATCCCTTCTACATCATTTAAGCTAAAGTATTCCAGTAATGCTTTCTCAATGTCCATGATAACATTTGGGTTTTTAAGGAGGGTTTCATTAAGGCGCCAATGAAATTGACGATAGTCGCTTGTCCGACCTCGCAGGGAACAGATCACCATTGAGTGGTCGGAGAGAGACGTATCCTTTATGAGTGCTTTAGTGACCAGAGGGACATGCCTCGAGGAAACAAGGATGTGGTCTATCCTTGAGTAGGAGCGGTGAGGGTTAGAGAAATGAGTATAATCCCTTTTAGAGGGATTAAATTCCCTCCAGACATCCACAAGACCTCGTTGGAAAACCAGCTTTGCTAAATGTGAACTAATCCTAGTAGGGCGGGTCAATTGTGATGATAAAGGTCTGGACTTATCAAGACCTTGATCGAAAGCCACATTGGAGTCTCCCCCAAATATGACTATCCCCTCCAGTAGTGATTCTAAAGTGTTAAACAAAGCTTGAAAAAATTTAAGTTGGCCTCTATTAGGAGTGTAGTAAGATACAAACGAAAAGAGTTGTTCATCTAACCACCCCTTCACTAGAATAAATCTGCCGTCTGGGTCCCTGTGTACCAACTGCGATTTAAATTTGCAAGATTTAGCGAAAAGAACTGCGACCCCTCTAGTCTTATCCTCAGCATTTGCCAGGAAGAACTGTGGGTAATGAGTGTGGATGAACGAGGGGGAGTAACTTGCAGGAAAATGGGTTTCTTGTAGAAGAAGTACTCCCAATTTTTGTGAACGATAGGATTGGAACACTTTCTTGCGTTTGACCGGGGAATTAAGGCCCTGGACGTTGTGGGATACCACTCTAAGGAGTGGAGACGGAATGGTATTACGTGGCATAACCATTGGAATCCAAAATCATATCGTAGCTGTGTGAACTTACCCCGGACAGTAGGAGGCGTGGGATCCGAGAGCGGACGGTACCAGTGGGACCAGACCCCAAAGGAGGGCATGGAAGGTGCTGTGTCCGCAGCCTGGCGACCATAGAAGACAGACTAGAAGAACAGGAAAGAAGAAGAAAAATGCATATAATAAAACATATTAAATTAAACCGGCGAGAGTGGTGGGGGAAAATCCCCAACCACCTCCCGCCAAACAAAACATTCACGTAACCCAAGTTAAGGGCTACCAGCCCAACTCCCGACTGTGAAGTATCCACAGTCGAAGGTCGAACGTGGGCACAAGGCATCTGCCCCGGCCATAGCCATCCCTGAGAAGAATAAGGCTCATAAAATTATCGTAGTTATGTAAATCCAGAAAAACTGTAACATTATAGAACTTGTAGAACGAGGGCAGCCGGAGCCCTTGGATCAGGAATAGATCTAAGTCAAACACGGCAACATGTAATTCTAGAAAACTAGCATATTGCTAATTTTGCATCTATGTTCAATGACCATGAGTCAATGGTAACTAATATAGGGGTCTGAGAGGGCCAAAAATAAGTGTAGATGTTATCAAAAAATACCAAAGGAGTATTTGTCTCAGACTTTCTCACCATACTGGAACAATCATGAACCTATATAAGTAGCATAGTAGCACTGAAAAGTCAAAAAAGAAAAACAGAAAATGATAAGACTTGCAAAAATCGATCCTGATGAGGAGCAAAAGTAAACGGAATTGGTTGAACGTGTTTAGGTCCAAGTAGTCCAGAGATTCCCCAATGATGTTGGGAACTCCCGTAAGAGGAACCCCCATAAAGGGCATCCCAGGTAACCTTAAAAGGAAAGCAGGTGTGTTGACATGAAAAAGTCAAGTCGCGGCTGATTCTTTTATGCGTCTGCTTTTGTTAGATTTCCATGGCGGAGAAATAGGGCTAGTGGGAGTAGGCCGTTTGGACGATCCTGTCTGTGGAATGGAAGTGTCCATTGCTGGATCCAACGTGATGAGCTTCAGGGACAATAGGATCTTTTCCCCCTCAGCTAGGGATGTGAAGGAATAATTTTTTCCATTAAGTGAAAATTTCAGGGCAAATGGAAAGGCCCACCAGTACCGAATTTCTTTTTGTGACAGAACAGATAGCAGGGGCTTCAGGGTCCTGCGCCTTTGGATGGTTAGGGGGGATATGTCTGCGAAAATTTGAATGTTGAATCCTTGAAACAAAATGGAAGGATGTTGACGTGAGGCTTTCATTACTTCCTCTTTCACTGAGTAGTAATGTGGTTTCACTACAATGTCTCTGGGTGAGCCGTCCTTCCTGAGAGGGCCTAAGGACCTGTGTGCCCTGTCCAATTCTAATTTATGACCATTAATCGACGGCAAAAGGTGCTTTATGAGGTCCTGAACTGCTGTGGGAACATCCAAAATGGATTCAGGGAGCCCCCTGACCCTAAAATTCTCTCTCCTCGAACGATTTTCGAGGTCGTCAATTCTATTCAAAGCAGTGTCAAGTTGTTCTTGTAAAGACTGTATGTGGTCAGTGTTCTGGTTAGCCCTGGAAACAGTAATATCCAACTTTTGCTCTATCACCTCCATTCTGGAACCAAGGTTTTGGAAATCGGATCTAATATCATTAGTTATCTTATTAGCAGTAGTGGCTAGGCCCCTTTCCAGCAATTCAGAGAGTTTTAAGAAAAGTTCCCCTGCGTTTTGAGGCATAATGGGTTCAGGGCTGCCTGAGGAGAAGATGGCACCTGAGGGGGACAGAGCAGCTCCCATATGGGTATTATGAGAGGCAGAGTGCTGCTGTAATGGGTTCCCTTTATGAGGCTCTGAGGCAGCAGATGAGAGGGACAAGAGGAGAGGAGCGCCATGTGCAGCCATTTCAGCATATGAGACCGGGTTCTGGGATGCAGCCTGTCTGCCCTCCTGCTTTCCCCCAGCGTTAGCGTCTGTTACCTGAGGTGCGGTCGCCATTTTGGATTCGACCGAGACCTCCGTCGGCGTATAGCTTGTCCTCCGGTCCCGCCGGACCGAGCTGCTGTGCATGGGCTAATAGCCCTGAGGTTCCCCGAGGTGTACAACCAAAAATTCGGCTGCCGGCTACGCTCGTCCGTGGCTAGGGCGGCGGAATGGCCGAGGCAGTGCGGAGCTCCGGGCTTAAGCCGCCATCACGGGAGCCTCCGCGCATGCGCCTCGGGACCCTTACTTTTAATATATTTATAAATGATATAGGGTCTGGGATTAAAAGTACCATTTTAGTCTTTTCAGATGACACCAAATATGCAGTGGAATAACGTCCTTACAGGATGTCTCCAAATTACAATCCAACCTCAATGCACTCTCTAATTAGGCAACTAGGTGGCAGATGAGGTTTAATGTTGATAAATGTAAAGTTATGCACTTGGGGGCTAAGAATATGCATGCATCATACATACTAGGGGGAGTACAACTGGGAAAATCAATGGTGGAGAAGGAGCCGGGTATTATGGCAGACCATAGGGTTAATAATAGCATGGAATCCCAAGCTGTAGTTTTCCAAAGCAAGCAAAGTAATTTCTTGTATTAGGAGAGGTATGGACTCCAAAGAGAGAGATATAATTTCACCCCTGTACAAATCATTAGTAAGACCTCATCTGAAATATGTCCGTTTTGGGCCCCAGTTCACAAAAAAAATATCGGGGAACTGGAGATAGTGCAGAGAAGGGCAAACAAACTGTTAAGAGGCATGGAGGAGCTCAGCTATGAGGAAAGATTAGAGGAACTGAATTTATTCTCTCTTGAGAAAAGGAGATTAGGGGGGATATTATCAGCATGTATAAATACATATGGTAAGGGGTCTATATAGTGAAATTGGTGTTGAGTTATTCACTTTAAGGTCATCACAGAGGACAAGGGGGTACTCTTTGTGTCTGGAGGAACAAATATTAAATCTCCAGATTCGGAAAGATTTCTTCAAAGTGAAATCTGTAAAAATGTGGATTAAACTCCCTTAATTTCTGTCCAGCTAAGTAGATTGCTTTAAAAAAAAGGGCTGGATCCTTTCCTAAATGTACATATGTACATATAACTGGATACTAACATAATATAGGTAAAGTTGATCCAGGAAACATCAGCCTCTTGGGGGATCAGGAAGGAAATGTTTGCCCTGCTGGAGCAAATTGGATCATGCTTTGCTGTTTTTCTTTTTTGCCTTCCTCTAGATTTTTTTTTTTTTTTTTGTTTTCCCCTTTTTATTGGTTAAAACTAGATGGACTTGTGTCTTTTTTCAACCAGACTAACTATGTAACTATGTAATTTTACTATCAGCCTCTTTAATAATTATACAGCAGCACTCAGGCTGGGAGAGAAAAGGGCAAGACTGAGAACCAATCAGATGTGCTATATAAAAATGTACAAGAACCATGCCAATATGAAAATAGTGTAAGGCAACTTTCACACTGAGGCGCTTTGCAGGCGCTATTGCGCTAAAAATAGAGCCTGCAAAGCGGCCTGAAAGAGCCGCTCCTTTCTCTCCAGGGTGAAAGCCTGAGGGCTTTCACACTGGAGCTGTGCGCTGGCAGGACAGTAAAAAAAAATCTTGGCAGCCGCATCTTTGAGGCGCTGTAGAAACGGTGAATACACCGCTCCTAAGACGCCCCTGCCCATTGAAATCAATGGGCAGCGCCTCCAAACCAACGCTGCTGCAGCATTTTGTTGGGGGCGATTTTAACCCTTTTTTCGTATGCTAGCGGGGGATCAAAAGCGCCCCACTAGCAGCCAAAAATAGCGCGAAAAACAACTAAAAAAATAGTGACACTTTACCGCCAACGCCCACGATACTCCAGTGTGAAACTAGCCTTAGTTGGGAGTTGACCATGTGCATAGAAGGGAAACTGCTAATTCTTAATTGTAATTGGTGTTACCCACCTGGCTGTCTAGGAGAGCTGTGTCAATCTAAGGAATGGATAGAGAAACAAAAACCCTTTGGTAGGTAAAATACAATAGCTCAATAATATGTATATCATCGGTGCATTTATCTGCTTACCAAGAGTTCAGCTTTAATGTTTATTTGTGAAACACTGGCCCACTTATTTAATTATGCATTCAGTATTAGATTCAGGGTATTCATGAATTCCATCCCTTGAAAACCAATATGCTTATGTTTTTATTGCATTCTCTAGGTTGATGTTAGGCTGGGTTCACACTTGTGTGGTGCGAATTCGAGCTCTGTTTTCTCTGCAAAGAGAAAAAACAGCTGTTCAGCGGTTTATCTCCATTGTAGCTGCGGATTAGCTGACCTGGGAGAGGGGATGGGGAGGGCGTGAGGTGTAGTGAGCAGGGAGAGAATTTGTGTTCAGAACGGAACACATATACGAATCAGATGTGTTTCCATAGAAGATAATGTACAGATGCCTAGAAAACGCACACATTTTTTGTGCAATGCGCAGTGCGAATGCCCTGCAGATATGTGAACCAGACTCATTAAAATGAATGTATTTTAAAATGTTATAGCATAGGTTTGCATAGGTGTGAACCGAGCCTTAATGTTCTGTAAATGTGGCGCTGCCCAGCAAGAATTCACTTTAAGACAAAATGCACATATTAATTTACCCTTTTACCTTGGCCTAAAAGATCCTACCTTACCACAGTCATGTACTTACTGAGGTCAAATAGCCATAACCTCCATTGTTTGTTTACATCCAGCAGTGAAAAGCTTCTTCTGCTGGCCTTGCCTGCACAGTACAACCCCATATATTTGTATGGGATGTGTGCAACTCTGTCTACCAGCTGGGAGATGGCCCTATACAAGTCTATAGGGTGGTAATGTGCAGCCGCATTCAGTAATGTGAGAATATGCATAGTTTAAAAAATCTCCCTAAGGCCTCGTACACACGATAGGTTAACCAGAGGACAACGGTCTGAAGGACCATTTTCATCGGTCCAAACCGATCGTGTGTAGGCCCCATAGGTTATTTAACCTTAGGTTAAAAAAATGGCAACTTGCTTGAAAATGTAATCGATGGATTGCTAACCGATAGGTCAAAACTGTTAGTATGCACAACCATCGGTTAAAAATCCACGCATGCTCAGAATCAAGTCGACGCATGCTTGGAAGCATTGAACTTCGCTTTTTTCAGCACGTCGTTGTGTTTTACGTCACCGCGTTCTGACACGATCGTTTTTTTAACTGATGGTGTGTACGCACGACGGACCATCAGTCAGCTTCATAGGTTAACCTAGGACAACGGTCCTTCAGACCGTTGTCCTCTGGTTAACCTATCGTGTGTACAAGGCTTTAAAGTGACCATGTCGGGGGTCTGAAAAATCCCAAAAGAACAAGCCTGCAAGGAAAACAGATTTATGCATGCTGTCCTTGTCTCATTTGCTAAAACATTAGCGCTGCAGCAGAGCTCCAGACACTGATCTGATGCAACTCCTCAGGGTGGTCAAATAGGGGGTCTCCCCTCTGGCCTCTTTGTTTCATCCTGCAGACCTCTAGTAACTGCCAAACACAATAGCGATGTGTAAGTTATCAGGAGGAAAAACAGCGGCCAAACTCAGATGGGTGTCAGGAGCTCTACTACAGAGCAAAATATTAGCAAATGGAACAATAAACATGTATGTAAAAAGCTCTTTTTATTTACAGATAAGTATTTTTGTGACTTTGTAGACAGAGTCATTTTAAATATCTATGTAGGGATTGTTCTTTGTTGCTTAGGTATCCTTAGTGGCTTTTTTTTTTTCAGTTTAAAAAAACACTTCGTACATTCTGGCGTCAACATTGCTGCAGCAAACCAGACAGAAACATAAACAAGTTACACAACTAATAAACAAGACAGACCAGTTTTGAACAGCCGAAAAAAATAAAATATCAGGTCACATAATATAAAGATCTTCTTGGAAGTGTAGTACAAAATCAACAAGTAGGTATTGGCCCAATTTAGGAGGATAAACGCATAAATGATCTGCAGCGGGCAGAAGTGAAGAGATCCCCACCATCCTCAAAAGTGTTGGGATTTGACACACTCCGGCTTGTGGTTTGGACAGGTGTCCACATGTTAAAGTATATTCTTCCCTCTGCTGTGTACGGATTATTTCTAACAAAGTCCAAGGTGGACATTAAATCTTATTATCAAGACCCCCCCCCCCCCCCCACATTCCCCATACAGGGAAGGTCTACATGTCCACATGTTAAAGTCCATGTTTCCCTCTGGTTTTTACAGAGAATTTCCATTAAACCTTACTATAACCCCCCCCCCCCCCCCCCCACACACACACACACCCATTCCCCATCACGCAGGGACCCTCTACATAGGAAGCTGATATAAGATGTCCTCCCCACATTCTTGCAAGTGTTGTCTGCTGAAAATATTTTTGGCACATTAAATAGCACCCTATGTGCCTTAAAATATAACTAAAGGCACAACTACTTTTAGTTTTGGATAGAGTGGAGAGGGAGCAGAACTCATTGTATTGCTGTCTATACAAACAGTAATATGCCGGATTGTGAGTAACACGGTTAACAAGCATTTCGAAATGCAAGCTATTTAAAAAAAAAACCTGACTCGGCAGGATTTAAGCCTCTGTGGTGTGCAGTACCGCATTTGGCCAGAGGTGCGAAGGCGCCGGTGACACTCTGAGCTTTTTGTATGCACTCGGAAACACTCGGAAATACTCTGAAACACTCAGTTCCCGAGTGTTTCTGAGCCTCTCTGAGGTTTTCCGAGTGCATACGAGCGGTCTCCGAGTATTTCCCAATCTCTCCGTCGCCCACCCCCATTATTGGTCACATGCTGTACTGCATACAATAGAAGTCAATCTGGAACGAATTATCTTTGTCTCTATTGCCTTCTATGGGGAAACTCGCTTTGATATGCAAGTGCTTTGGATTACAAGCATTCTCCTGAAACAGATAATGCTCATAATCCAAGGTTCCACTCTATACAGTTGTCCTCAAAAGTTTGCATACCTTGGAAGAAATTGTGAAATTTTGACATTAACCACTTAACGCCCGCCGCACGCCTATTTACGTCCACAGAATGGCACGTACAGGCAGAAGGATGTATATATACGTCCTTGCCTTCTAGCGGGTGGGGGGTCCGATCGGGAACCCCCCCCCTGCTGCGTGCGGCGGGCGGATTCCCTCGGGGAGCGATCCAAGACGACGGCGCGGCTATTCGTTTATAGCCGCTCCGTCGCAATCGCTCCCCGGAGCTGAAGAACGAGGAGAGCCGTATGTAAACACGGCTTCCCCGTGCTTCACTGTGGCGGCGTATCGATCGAGTGATCCCTTTTATAGGGAGACTCGATCGATGACGTCAGTCCTACAGCCACACCCCCCTACAGTTGTAAACACACACTAGGTGAACCCTAACTCCTACAGCGTCCCCTGTGGTTAACTCCCAAACTGCAACTGTCATTTTCACAATAAACAATGCAATTTAAATGCATTTTTTGCTGTGAAAATGACAATGGTCCCAAAAAAGTGTCAAAATTGTCCGAAGTGTCCGCCATAATGTCGCAGTCATAAAAAAAATCGCTGATCGCCGCCAATAGTAGTAAAAAAATTAAAAAATAATAAAAATGCAATAAAACTATCCCCTATTTTGTAAACGCTAAAAATTTTGCGCAAACCAATCGATAAACACTTATTGCGATTTTTTTTACCAAAAATAGGTAGAAGAATACGTATCGGCCTAAACTGAGGAAAAAAAATGTTTTTATATATGTTTTTGGGGGATATTTATTATAGCAAAAAGTAAAAAATATTGAATTTTTTTCAAAATTGTCGCTCTATTTTTGTTTATAGCGCAAAAAATAAAAACCGCAGAGGTGATCAAATACCACCAAAAGAAAGCTCTATTTGTGGGGAAAAAAGAACGCCAATTTTGTTTGGGAGCCACGTCGCACGACCGCGCAATTGTCTGTTAAAGCGACGCAGTGCCGAATCGCAAAACCTGGCCTGGGCATTTAGCTGCCTAAAGGTCCGGGGCTTAAGTGGTTAATATTGAAAATGACTGATCATACCAAAAAAAAATCGTTTATTTAGGGATAGCAATCACATGAAGCCATTTATTATCACATATCATTATGATTTAAAAAGGATCCAAAAAACGAACAGAAATCACCCAAATGGCCCTGATAAAAAGTTTACATACCCTGGAATGTTTCGCCTTGTTACAGACACCGAAGGTGGCACACACAGGTTAAAATGGCAATTAAAGGTAAAATTCTCACATTTGTGGCTTTTTAAATTACAATTAGTGTCTGTGTATAAATAGTCAATGAGTTTGTTTGCTCTCACATGGAACTGTGCGGGATACAAAGAAAAACCCACAGGTAAGCTCAGGAGAAATGCAGGCTACTCTGGAAAAAGATGGTGTGGTTGTTTTTAAGAAGCACAATACGATGATACTTGAACAAAACAGATCTGCATGGTCAAGATGCCAGAAAGAAGCCTTTACTGTACAAGTTCCACAAAAAAGCCTGGTTACAATATGCCCAATAACACCTTGACATGCATCATTGGCTTTTTTGTGGCATTGGCGCAGTAAAGGCTTCCTTTTGGCACCTCAACCATGCAGCTCTTTTTTGTTCAAGTATTGTTGAATTGTGCTCCCTACAAACAACCACACCATCTTTTTGGAGAGCAGCCTGTATTTCTCCTGCGGTTACCTGTGGGTTTTTTTTTTTGTATCCTAAACAATTCTTCCGCCAGTTGTGGCTGCAATCTTTCTTGATCCACCTAATCTTGGCTTGGTATCAAAAGAGCCCCTCATTTTCCACTTCTTAATAAGGAATTAAACAGTACTGACTGGCATATTCAAGGCTTTTGGTATCTTTTTATATCCTTTTCAATCTTTGTAAAGTTTCATTACCTTGTTACGCAGGTCTTTTTGGTTTGTTCTATTCTACCTCCTCATGGCTCAGTGTCTAGCCTGCTTAGAGAATCCATGTGAAAGCTAACAAACTCATTGACTATTTATACACAGACACTAAGGGGCTGATTTACCAAGCCTTTACTCCATGACTCATGGAGTAAAAGCAGGAGTAGCAGCCGTTTTGCCATTTACTAAAGAAATACGCTGCTAGTGCAGTGTATTTCCCTAGTTACTAATGTGCTCCGTGCGCCCAGGAGAGGGTGCATTGTGCACCAGTACAGACCTGGCGCACGGCACATTAAACTGTAAATTGCGGGGGTTGGGGGGGGGGTTTATTAGGGGGGGAGGTGGGGGGATGCAGGGGAAGTGAAGTGACATGTGTTTTGAAGTGTTTGGCGGGCCGAATTGAAAGGGAAAGTGTTTTTTGAAAACAGATCCCCGTACGCTTGCACAGTGCGCCTGAACCTCGGGAGGTTCATTTGCATACTGGGCATGCGCAGAGAGAAAAGTCAGGGATTCCCGTGCGCCTTGTCAGTACGCCGTGAAAATCTTGGTAAATACCAAGCGGCGTACCCGTGAATGCGCTGCGTGACGCGGCGCACGGGAATCTCCGAGCTGTTTTCAGCCCTGAAGGGGAACTCCGCGCCAAATTTCAAACTTGAAATCGGCGCGGGTCCCCCTCCAGGGCTACATTAGGCTCTTAGGCTTGGTCCGGAACGTGAGGGGTTAAACCCGCGCCGATTCGGCGCGGGGGTCCCCCCCAGATCCAAACCAAGCCCTCATCCCAAGCATGCAGTCTGGCCCGGACAGGAATGGGGGCGGGGACGAGCGAGCGCCCCCCCCCCTCCTGAGCCGTACCAGACCGCATGCCCTCAACATGGGGGAGTGTGTGCTGTGGGGGAGGGGGGCACTGCCCCCCCACCCCACAGCACTCTTGCCCCCATGTCGATAGGGACAAGAGCCTCTTCCCGACAACCCTTGCCATTGGTTGTCGGGGTATGCGGGCGGGGCTAATCGGAATCTGCGAGCTCCCTTTAATAAGGGGGCCCCCAGATGCCGGACCCCCACCCTATGTGAATGAGTATGGGGTACATCGTACCTCTACCCATTCACATGGGGGAAATGTAAAGTAAAATAAAACACCACACACAATAAAATATTTTATTAATCTGCTCCGGAGCCCCCCCTTTCTTCTTTAGCTCTCTTAGAAGGGGGGGTTTCTTCTCTCCCGATCTTCTGCCGGGACCCTGGGCTTCGGTGATTTCTGCCGGGGGAGGGCGCCATCCCTCGGTCCTCTCCGGAGCCTTCCGCCGGATGCCCCCACCCCATTTAAGCTCTTTTTCATTAGGGAGGGGCATCCGGACTTCGGGGTCTTCTGCCGGGGGATGGCGCCTATCCCCCGGTCTTTCCGGTGCCTTCCGCCAGGGTTCCGGTCTTCCTGGTCTTCTGCCGGGGGTGCGCCAACTCCCAGGTCTTTTCTCTGCTCCCTCTTCTGCCTGGCTCCCCCGCGGAGCCAGGGCTTTCTTCCGTCTTCTTTCTTCTCTCTTCCTTCTTCTGCCTGTCTCCTCCGGGAGCACAGGGCTTGTCTGCGCTGTCCTCTCCCTTCTCTTCCATTGGATGTTGACACGACGAGGTTCCGCGCTGACATGCCGTGTCAGCGGCGGGCATGGACTTATATAGGGCAATGCCACCATGTGACCTCAACCCATGTGACATCACATTCCCTGGGCATGATGGGAATGTGATGTCACATGGGTTGAGGTCACATGGTGGCATTGCCCTATATAAGTCCATGCCCACTGCTCAGACGGCATTCCAGCGCCGGACCTCGTCGTGTCAACATCGAATGGAAGAGAAGGGAGAAGACAGCGGAGACAAGCCCTGTGCTCCGCGGAGGAGACAGGCAGAAGCGGAAGGCATCGCAGAAGCCCGGAGAGTGGCGCCCTCCGGCGGAAGACACCGTACAAGCCCGGGACCCTCCCCCAAAGGCAGGAGCCTCCCTGGTGAAGGGGGTCCCGGTGAATTACGTCGCTGAAGACGGGGGTGGGGTGCCAGTGCACCCCCCCCCCGCAGAAACCGTCGTGGAAGCCCGGGACCCTCCCCCAAAGGCAGGAGCCTCCCTGGTGAAGGGGGTCCCGGTGAATTACGTCGCTGAAGACGGGGGTGGGGTGCCAGTGCACCCCCCCCCGCAGAAACCGTCGTGGAAGCCCGGGACCCTCCCCCAAAGGCAGGAGCCTCCCTGGTGAAGGGGGTCCCGGTGAATTACGTCGCTGAAGACGGGGGTGGGGTGCCAGTGCACCCCCCCCCCGCAGAAACCGTCGTGGAAGCCCGGGACCCTCCCCCAAAGGCAGGAGCCTCCCTGGTGAAGGGGGTCCCGGTGAATTACGTCGCTGAAGACGGGGGTGGGGTGCCAGTGCACCCCCCCCCCGCAGAAACCGTCGTAGTAGCCCGGGACCCTCCCCCAAAGGCAGGAGCCTCACTGGTGAAGGGGGTTCCGGCAGAAGATGGCGAAGCCCGGGGCCTAATGGGGTGGTGGTGGGGGGCCCCGGCAGAAGACCCCCGGCTGACTAATAAATTAATTTATTCATGTGTGGTGTATTATTTTTTTCCATTTTTTTCCCCAGGTGAATGGGTAGGGGTACAATGTACCCCCATACTCATTCACATAGGGTGGGGGGCCGGAATCTGGGGACCCCTTTATTAAAGGGGTCTCTCAGATTCTGATAAGCCCTCCGCCCGCATACCCCGACAACCAACGGCCAGGGTTGTCGGGAAGAGGCTCTTGTCCCTATCGACATGGGGACAAGAGTGCTTTGGGTTGGGGGGGCAGTGCCCCCCTCCCCCACAGCACACACTCCCCCATGTTGAGGGCATGTGGTCTGGTATGGCTCAGGAGGGAGGGGGGCGCTCGCTCGTCCCCACCCCCATTCCTGTCTGACCAGACTGCGTGCCTGGGATAATGGCTTGGTTTGGATCTTGGGGGGGACCCCACGCTATTTTTTTTGCGCGGGTTTAACCCCTTATGTTCCAGACCAAGCCTAAGAGCCTGGTATGCACCTGGAGGGAACCCACCTTATTTTTTTTCCGGGGGTCTGGAGTTCCCCTTCATGAACAGCGATCTGTCATTTACACATGTCAGTCCCACCCCCCCCCCCTACAGTTAGAACACACCCAGGGAACATATTTAACCCCTCCCTCGCACCTAGTGTTAACCCCTTCCCTGCCAGTGGCATTTTTTGAGTAAGCAATGCATTTTTTACAGCACTGATCGCTAGAAAAATGCCAATGGTTCCAAAAAACTGTTCGATGTGTCCGCCATAATGTCGCAGTACCGATAAAAATCGCTGATCGCCCCAATAACTAGTTAAAACCACAAAAAAAAAAAATTTGTAGACGCTATAACTTTTGCAAAAACCAAACACTAAACGCTATTTGCGATTTTTTGGAACCAAAAAGATGTAGAATACGTATCGGCCTAAACTGAGGTTTTTTTTAGTTTTTTGAATATATATTTTTGGGGATATTTATTATAGCAAAAAGTAAAAATAATTTTTACATATGTGGGCGGGACTTACGCAAGTCCCGCCCACATATATAAACATCGTTCAAACCACACATGTGAGGTATTGACGCGTGCGTTAGAGCGAGAGCAATACTTTTACCACTAGACCTTCTTTGTAACTATAAACTGGTAACCTGGAAAAAAAAGAAAAAGGTCACCTATGGGGATATTCACGGAATTCATTTTGGCCCCATTGCAGGAGTGTTTCCAATAGTAAAGCGTGACATGTAAGGTATCTATTTACTCAGTGTAACATCATCTTTCACATTATCCCCAAAAATTGGGCTCACTTTTGTGTTTTGTTAATTTTTAACCACTTGAGCCCGGACCATATTTCTGGTCAATGACCGGGCAAGTTTTTGTGATTCGGCGCGGCGTCGCTTTAACTGACAATTGCGCAGTCGTGCGACGTGGCTCCCAAACAAAATTGGCAACCTTTTTTTTCACACAAATAGATTATTAAATGTGCGTGTTTACTTCTGTCTTTAACACCTCCCCTTCAGGCTGGAAAGCATCAGATCAGGGGAAACCAAAAAAAAAAAGCTCTCATTCCATTGCAGCTTGGTTCCTACATGTGTGATGAACTGAGCATGCTCAAACACTTAGAAAAAAAATATCCTTTCTTTTTAAAAGGTGAAAAACACTCATTGGATGCTCATAGAGCGTGGTTTGGGTTAATTGCAGGTGTGCCCAATTACAAGCTCACCCAAACTAGAGACTGCAATTTGGTCATGTGATTTCAATTGCTTCATTACTAGCACTGTTATAAAAAGCTTGGATCGATCAGTCCTCAGCTGCCCTCAGAAGGGGCAGGCTGGCAGAAATGCTGTTGCTAAACACAAATGTGGTTTGTTGCATGGGTTTTGTTTTATTTTGCCAATGGTTTTGGTTTATTTTTAAATGATGTTCACTTTGATGTATTTGTCTATGTGGCCTTATTTTATGAAAAATGTGTGAAGCTATGGTTAATTAGAATTTTGAAATGTATTTTTGTTTGTCTTTTTTTGCTTTCCTTGTTTTGTTGACCAATAAAAATTACTTTAAAATTGTTAAGTTTGTCTTTTGTTACTTTTTCATGCTACATATGTTGACAGCTGCAGCTGAACTAGGTTTGGGCCTAACAAATTATGTGTGATTTTTGTCTAAGCTTCTTTCCTGGTGTGTAATCATGAAATGTTTGCCATGTTTATTCTCCCTGACTTTAAAGACAAAAACTGGTAAGTATTTTATTTATTCTGCAGTGGTCCTCAGCCCTCAAGTACCCCCGACAGGACATGTTTTGGGGATTTCTCTTATCAAGAATTGCTGTCCAGACTATTTTAAAGCACATGTGCAAGATGAAGGAAAACCTGCAAACATGGCCTGTGGGGGGGGGGGTTTGCTATTGGTGGACAGGCTTGACGTGCTGATTTACAGCACTGTGCTTAAATCTAGCGCAAGGCAATCCTATTCAAATTGTGGGTGTTTGAGGGAAGCCAAGTGAGTGTTAGAACCCCTGCTTTGTGTTTTTTTATTTTTGTGTTGAGCTTTGTGTCCCTTTTCTTAAAATTGGCTTCACTTCCTGTCACACAGCTGAACAGGAAGTGAGGTTAAAACCCTACCAGTGTCATTTCTTGGGGACACCGGTCAATCTAACTAGTGTCCCCATTAAGCAAATTGCACTCCAGCACTGCTGTGTACACCCCAAATCATGGGTCTTCAAACTACGGCCCTCCAGTTGTTCAGGAACTACAATTCCCATCATGCCTAGTCATGTCTGTGAATGTCAGTGCATTACAAGGCCTCATGGGATGTGTAGTTCTACAACAGCTGGAGGGCCGTAGTTTGAGGATCCCTGCCCCAAATGATTATTTAGTTTGGGGTTTAGTAAAGGCAAAGCCACTCTGCAGTACAAGCATAGTTGCTGAAAATCAGAGAGGAAGCACTGATGGTTTTAACATCCAATCCTGTAGAAGCAAAGTTGTTTTGTTTTCTTCCTTGCTTTGCACTTGTAGGAGTGGATTTGCCTTTAGTAAATGGACCCCAAAGTCCAAGATCCCTAATAATTTGGGGTGTACACAGCAAAATGCTAGAGTGCAATTTACATAATGGGAAACTATTTAGCTTGATCTCTGTGTCCACAAGAAAATATATTAGTAAGGTTTTACCCTCACTTCCTGTTTGGCTATGTGACAGGAAGTGAATGAATTAGAAAGGGTGAAGACACCTCACAAATGTTGTCACTATCAGGGGTGCAGACATCCCCAAAAAAATGAGCAGATAATACTTATTTGCAAATTAATAATTTTTTAGTTAACATTGGGTGGGGTGCTCTAACACACACATTCCTACATATTAGCAACGCTCTATCCTGGCCTATTGGCATGGTTATATTTTCTTAGGGCTCTCAATAAAACTCTATGAAATTTGTGCTTAAACTAGAACCAGGGGCGGACTGACAACTCATGAGGCCCCTGGGCAATAGAAGATTATGGGGCCCCTCTGGCTTACAGATGACCACCACGCCAGGAGGTAGTGCAGAGGCGGGCAGCTAAAATCTTGGGATATTCACATTAAAAGCATGTCATTTTCGGACATATCAGGGACAGATCTAAAAAAAACACAGATTTTTACATACTGTCCCTGGTTTTACTGAGCCTGGCAACCCGGATGGGGCCCCCTAGTGGCATGGGGCCCTCGGGCAGTGCCCGAGTGACTCAATGGTCAGTCCGCCCCTGACAAGAACTATAATCAACAAGTTTTATTTTCTTTCATTTTGGATAGAGTGAGGGAGGGTTATAGGCCCTGTCAGTTTATTTTGTATTATCTGTGTCCAATTGGGGAGATTTGCCTTCACTTCCTGCCCCATAGCCAAACAGGAAGTGAGAGAAAAACTATGCAAATTAACCACTTCCCGCCCAGCCTATGGCCGATTTACGTCCGGGAAGTGGTTACACAATCCTGACAGGACGTCCTGCAGGATTTCATGCCGCACGCGCCTGTGGGGGCACGCAGCGCGGCGATCGGTGATGCGGGGTGTCAGTGTGACACCCTGCATCTCCGATCTCGGTAAAGAGTCTCTCACGGAGACGGAGACTCTTTACCACGTGATCAGCCGTGTCCAATCACGGCTGATCACGATGTAAACAGGAAGAGCCATCGATGGCTCTTCCTCACTCGCGTCTTACAGACGCGAGTATAGGAGAGCCGATCGGCGGCTCTCCTGACAGGGGGCGTTCGCGCTGATTGTTTATCAGCGCAGCCCCCCCTCGGATCACCACACTGGACCACCAGGGATGCCCACCCTGGACTACCAGGGTGTGCAAAAACAAAAAAAATATAGAACAAAAAAACAAAAAGCATTAAAAAATAAGAAAAAAGATGCCAATCAGTGCCCACAAATGGGCACTGACTGGGAAAATCAGTGCCACCCCACAGTGCCCATCCATGCACAGTGCCCACCTGTGCCACCCATAAGTATCCATCAGTGCCACCCATAAGTGCCGCCCATAAGTATCCATCAGTGCCACCCATAAGTGCCGCCCATCTGTGCCGCCCATGAGTGCCCATCAGTGCCGCCTATGAGTGCCCATCAGTGCCGCATAGCAGCGCCGCCAATCAATGCCACCTCATCTGTGCCGTCAGTACTACCTCATCGATGTCCATCAGTGCCATCTCATCGGGGCCCATCAGTGCCGCCATATCAGTGCCCGTAATTGAAAGAGAAAAACTTATTTACAAAAAAATTAACCTAAAAAAAGAAAGGTTTTTTTGTTTCAAAATTTGCAGTCTTTTTTTAGTTGTTGCGCAAAAAAAAAAAACGCAGAGGTGATCAAATAACAACAAAAGAAAGCTCTATTTGTGGGGAAAAAAGGACGCCAATTTTGTTTGGGTACAGTGTTGTATGACCGCGCAATTGCCATTCAAAGTGCGACAGTGTGGAAAGCTGAAAATTGGCTTGGGCGGGAAGGTGCGTAAGTGCCTGGTATGGAAGTGGTTAAGGGAATCCAGTGCCCCCCCAGAACTAGTGTGTGGGTCCCCTGAAAATTACTGGGCGGGGTTATACAAAAACAGGGTGTGACCTTGACAGGAAGGGGGTGGGTCATTTTTCTATTAGGAGGTGCAGATATGTAGTCAGGCCTAGGGCAGAACCAAACCTTAATATACTACTGCATATTAGGGCTTATTTAGACCGGAACCGATTTACAGCGTGTTTTTATATTGTGGGAGGAAACCCACGCAGGCACAGGGAGAACATGCAAACTCCATGCAGATGCTGTCACGGGCGGGATTCGAACCAACGACTCTTTTGCTGCTAGGTCAAAGTGCTATACACTACACCACTGTGGTGAACGAACATGATTGCAGCTGAAAGCATGAGATCTTTTTTTTTTTTTTCAATACCATGCTTTCCAGCCTTATTGACCCCGCCTCTCTCCATAAAGAGGACCTGTCACACACTAGTCCTATTACAAGGGATGTTTACATTCCTTGTAATAGGAAGAAAACTGATCATTTTTTTTTTATTTTTTTATTTCAGTGTAAAACATTATAAAACTAAATAAAAATAAATAAGAAAACCCCCAAAAAATTTTTTAAAGCGCCCCGTCGCGACGAGCTCGCGCACAGAAGCAAACGCATACGCGAGTAGCGCCCGCATATGAAAACAGTATTCAAACCACACAAGTGAGGTATCGCCGCGATCGTTAGAGTGAGAGCAATAATTCTAGCCCTAGACCTACTCTGCAACTCAAAAAATGCAACCTGTAGAATTTTTTAAACGTCGCCTATCGAGTTTTTTAAAGGGTAAAAGTTTGACGCCATGCCACGAGCGGGCGCAATTTTTAAGCGTGACATGTTGGGTATCATTTTACTCGGCGTAACATTATCTTTCACAATATAGAAAAAAATTGGGCAAAATGTATTGTTGTCTTATTTTTTAATTCAAAAAAGTGATTTTTATCCAAAAAAAGTGCGCTTGTAAGACCGCTGCGCAAATACGGTGTGACAAAAAGTATTGCAATGACTGCCATTTTATTCCCTAGGATGTCTGCTAAAAAAAAAAAAATAATGTTTGGGGGTTCTGATTAATTTTCTAGCCAAAAAATTGTGATTTTCACATGAAGGAGAGAAGTGCCAGAATTAACCCGGTGGGCAAGTGGTTAAAGTACTCATGGCTATAAAGAATAGAGTCATTGCTCATTAAAAAAAAAAAAAAAAAAAAAGGGGGTCCCTCCAAATTAAATTACCAGGCCCTTCAGGTCTGGAATGGATATTAAGGGGAACCCCGCCGTAAAAACCCCAAAAAAAAAAGACGTGCAGTTCCCGGCAAATATCCATTCCAGACCCTTCAGGTCTGGTGTGGATTTTAAGGGGAACTCCACCCCAAATTTAAAAAAAAAATGGCGTGGAGTCCCCCTAAAAATCCACACCAGACCCTTATCCGAGCACGTTGACCTGGCCGGCCGCAGAAAAGAGGGGGGGACAGAGTGCGGCCCCCCCCCTCTCCTGAACCGCACCAGGCCACATGCCCTCAACATGGGGAGGATGTCCCCATGTTGATGGGGACAAGGGTCTCATCCCCACAACCCTTGCCCGGTGGTTGTGGGGGTATGCGGGCGGGAGGTTTATCAGAATCTGGAAGACCCCTTTAACAAAGGGGACCCCCAGATCCTGACCCCCCCCCCTGTGTGAAATGGTAATGGGGTACATTGTACCTCTACCATTTCACCCCAAAAAAAATGTCAAAGTGATAAAAATGACAGTAGCCGGTTTTTGACAAATCTTTTAATAAAATCTTCTTTTCTTCTTTCCTTCGGGGTTCTTCCGCTGCCTCTTTCTTCTAGTCCACATCTTGCCCGACGTCTTCTTCTATCTTCTCCGTCCGTCCTTCCGCCTTCTGGTCCCGCATCTTGCCCGTTGTCTTCTCCGCCAGCCTCCTCGTCCGCATCTTGGGTCTTCTGCGGTCTTCTTCTCGGTCCGCCGCCTTCTCGTCCCCTGCGTTTGAATTGTAATTGGCCGCCGTTTTCCCGCTCCTGGGACCCGCCCCCCTCTGACGCCACAAGTAAACTCCTTAGAAGGTCATGTGCGTCAGAGGGGGGCGGGGTCGCAGAGCGTCACACAGCGGGGGAATTCAATTTCAATCGCGCCGCCCGGAGAAGAAGTTCCCGCCGTGTCACACTCATGTGACCCCGCCCCCCTCTGACGCACATGACCTTCTAAGGAGTTTACTTGTGGCGTCAGAGGGGGGCGGGTCCCAGGAGCGGGAAAACGGCGGCCAATTACAATTCAAACGCAGGGGACGAGAAGGCGGCGGACCGAGAAGAAGACCGCAGAAGACCCAAGATGCGGACGAGGAGGCTGGCGGAGAAGACAACGGGCAAGATGCGGGACCAGAAGGCGGAAGGACGGACGGAGAAGATAGAAGAAGACGTCGGGCAAGATGTGGACTAGAAGAAAGAGGCAGCGGAAGAACCCCGAAGGAAAGAAGAAAAGAAGATTTTATTAAAAGATTTGTCAAAAACCGGCTACTGTCATTTTTATCACTTTGACATTTTTTTTGGGGTGAAATGGTAGAGGTACAATGTACCCCATTACCATTTCACACAGGGGGGGGGTCAGGATCTGGGGGTCCCCTTTGTTAAAGGGGTCTTCCAGATTCTGATAAACCTCCCGCCCGCATACCCCCACAACCACCGGGCAAGGGTTGTGGGGATGAGACCCTTGTCCCCATCAACATGGGGACATCCTCCCCATGTTGAGGGCATGTGGCCTGGTGCGGTTCAGGAGAGGGGGGGGGCCGCACTCTGTCCCCCCCTCTTTTCTGCGGCCGGCCAGGTCAACGTGCTCGGATAAGGGTCTGGTGTGGATTTTTAGGGGGACTCCACGCCATTTTTTTTTTCAATTTGGGGTGGAGTTCCCCTTAAAATCCACACCAGACCTGAAGGGTCTGGAATGGATATTTGCCGGGAACCGCACGTCTTTTTTTTTTTTTGGTTTTTACGGCGGGGTTCCCCTTAATATCCATTCCAGACCTGAAGGGCCTGGTAATTTAATTTGGGGGAACCCCTACACATTTTTTTGTTTGTTTTATGAATGAATCCCTTTAGAATTGTCAGAGCCGACAATTCATTATAGCCGCGTGTGAATTTTTAAATGACTTTTTTCCTTCAGAATGTCACTTTGTGCAGGGGGAGTTCTAAGTGCGGGAAAAATGCGCTATTTCACATGCTGACATTACACCCCCCCTAGGTACGAAATTTAAAGGAATATTTCACTTTTATTGTTTCACTTTAAGAATTATTAATTACACTGCTCCCGAAAAAACGGCCGTTTTAAAAAATAAAAAAAGCATTGATACATGTTCCCTGGGGCAGGACTGAGGTCCCCAAACACTTTTTAGGACTAAACTTGCAGATTAGCCTTTAAAATGAACACTTTTGATTTCTCCCATAGACTTCTATAGGGAGTTCGGCGCGGCTTTACATATTAGTTTCAATGCGCCGGCTGCTACGCTGGTTCATGCGCCTGATTAAGCCTCCACCCGGAGTACTAATTAATGCATGAACCAGCGCAGCGCACATAGCTTAGTAAATCAGGCCCTAATTGTGATTTAAAAAGCCACAAATGTGGAAAATGAACCTTTTAATTGCCATTTTAACCAAACATTCCAGGTTATGTAAACTTTTTATCAGGGCCATTTGGGTGATTTCTGTTATTATTATGATTTAAAAAGGATCAAAAAACTGTGTGATAATAAATGGCTTCATGTGTTAAATTCCTATTCCTATTCCTATTCCTAATTGACTTGACAGGTGGTACTCGGGTAAGCTTAATGGCATGCTGTGCAAATATGGAGCAGCCTGCACTGGCTATGGAAGCATCCACTGTGATTAAAATTGTTGCAAATGGGGGCTCCTCCTAGAGAAAGAATTGGGCATCCTAGTCTATCCACTGGTCATGGCTGACCAGGGACTGGAAGGCTCTGACTTGTGCTGAGGAGGAAGGAGGGCAGAAGGGGCGCCTTATGGTAGCTAAATGATGGCAGAATAGCTCCGTGTCAGAAACGCTTCAGTCTGTCTTGACCTGGAACTGGCTGAGCTTGGCGGCCACCTTGGCCTAAACCGAGCAGTGGTAGTCGTAAAAAGCGTGCCCTCCATACTTGCACCCTAAATCTGTGACTGAATGGAGATATAGGTCCAGCTCTTCCCTCCTGCTGGGGGGGGGGGGCGCTGAGCAGACAACATCCCTGAACATCCCGAAGGCCAAAACATATTTGGTGACTGTAAGTTTGCGTCTAAGCCTGGGGATTTTGAACTTGATGACCACCAATACGTCCCCCCAGGCATATGCTCTGTTGTTGGCCACATCGTGCACCGAAATCAGCAGAGATGCTAAATTTACATCCTTGCCCTCCAAAATGTTCTTCTGAGGCTGGCAGGGACAAGGTGAGGAGGGAGCATGGTAGAAGAGGACTTTGGTGTACCTGCAGGAGGGAATGCCAACACCGTGACCATGACTGTGTCAGGGAGGGTCATGGGAGGGCGAACCTCCAGGGCTGCGACTCTGGTCTGCATGTCAGTAAATGTTGCGGACAGGGGAGACCATAGAGTGCAGCAGGGAGATGTCCACAGATATTGACTGCAAGGATGCCTGATGGGTGCTGGGTGCTGTATTAGCTGTTGACGGGAAGAGTAGCTTAAAGAGCTCTGCCTTCCTAGCCATAAGAGGGTGACAGAGGAGCAGGTGTGAGGGCTTCCCTGCCAGCCTGCGACATGACTCAGACTGTAAAGAAATAAGGGGGTGCAAGTGTTTATGAAGAGATGTAGTAGTTGACAGAAAGCAAATGGGGAACAGCGACTGGGTTTCTTGGAGAAAGCGTTGTGGACTATTGATGCCCTATTAGTGAGGTCCTGGCACAGGTCGAGACTGGGTCGACCGGAAACCTGCGATGGGGGTGACATAGGAGTAACATGTATGTTCCTGTATATATATTTTTTTTTTTACCTGGGGAGAAACGACCAACCTGGTGTAGGATGAAAAACCTGAACTCGACTGACCTGAGGAAAAGACTCAGAGGAGGATAAGTAGCCGGTGCGCCGCTGTGGTTAAATGTATAATTTGATGTTGCTACGTGCATGCAAGGCTGATTGAGTGCCCTCATGGTGTGTTTGTATGTTGGTTTGTGGCCCGAATGTTTAACACTAATGGAGATTATGTTACGTGTTTGCGAAGATCACTATGAGTGTTTAGGCTGCTGAGACGATATTGCATGCTCGCAAGGGTCTCCATATGTGTGATGTTATTTTTTTGAGATGGTAGTGTGTGGTTGCAAGGGTCTCAGTCTGGTTTGCTGAGATTATACTGTGTGGTCGTAAGGATCTTGTGAGAGTCTGGATGCTGAGACGATATTGCGTGATTGCAAGGGTCTCAATGAGTATGAGGTTTGTTTCGAGACGATATTGCGTGGTTGCAAGGGTCTCTGCGAGTGTCAGGCTGCTGAGACGGTATTGCGTCTGCAAGGGTCTCAAATGAGCATCAGGTTGCTGAGCCGAGACTTTATGTATTATTATTATTTTTTATTTTTTTAAATAATGAGTGAGGGGTAGCTGAGACGATATTGTGTATTTGCAAGGGTCTCCATAAGCTTGACAGGCTGCTGATACAGTTTTACGTAGGTGCAGGGTCTCAACTAATGGGAGTTGGGTTGGTGAGAAAAGGATAGAAACACCTGGCTTGTTTGACGTTTCAACGAAGCCCGAAGCGGGATATGAACAACATTGGTTTGATTCGTAGGTTCCATAGTGGGAACTAACCAGCGACCTTGGGGGACAACGAACGGTAACAAATTAATACGACATAAATAAGTGGTGACGATTCTTACCAGCGACAGTAAGCCATGCAAGCGGCTCGCTGTGGACTGTGGTGGGAGTGCAACGTATCGGGAAGGTGTGGCATGGTGCTGTGCATGAGGCAACGATAAGTTTAGTGTGGAAAGAAAAATTAGAGAGGTGCGTACGAATGAGTCGTAAGTTGCACTGCAGGATCCAAACACATGGTATGGGTGACACTACAAGTGGTTACGAATTGACATGAGAAAAACATGGTAACGAATCCTACCTGCGACTGGGTCTGCATTGGTCTGTAGCGGGTATGCAACGTATGTGAAGAGTGTGGTGTTGCGGCGTGCATGACGCTCACAACATGACTCGGTTTCAGGCAAGTAACGGGGGGGGGAACCGTCTACGAACGATTCGTAAGTTGCGCGGCGTGAACTGAACACACGATATGGGGGATACAACGAATGGTAACGATTTAGGACAAGATGCGAATGCAAAGTAACGACTCCTACCTGCGACAGCGAGCAAGACTTGATTAACAAACCACAAATAAGCAATCGCAAAGTAAGGTAAAACCTTGGATTTGAGAGTAACTTGGTCTGAGAGCGTTTTGCAAGACAAGCAAAATGTTTTAATAAATTTTGCCTTGATATACAAGCGATGTATTGATATAAGAGTAGCGTCATGTCACAACTGAGTATAAAAAGGAAGAGAGGAGACTCTAATTGTAGCAATTTGGTTACATTTAATGAAGTTACAACATTTATAAACTTATTGCTACACTTAGAGGTGCCTCTCTTCTCTTGTATACCCTGTAAAAAAAATGCTTTAATATACAAGTGCTTTGGATTGCAAGCATGTTTCTGGAACAAATTATGCTCGCAATCCAAGGTTTTACTGTACTACTCAGGAACAATAGAGTCATGAACACGCAGTGAGCTGAAGAGTCGGCCTGGTGACGTAACGTATCACGCACTAGAACAGACAATGTGTATGGGCGAGTGGGCTGCTTAAATACCCTCCGGGCTCCTCCCATAAATTCAGGCCACCATACTGCCCTTCATATATATATATATATATATATATATATATATATATATATATATATATATATATATATATATATATATATATCACCAAAAGTGAAAGTAAAAGAAAATCACAAAAACAGGCATGCTCTGGTAATCCTGGTGAAAACAAAAGGATTCCCTCACTTTGGAGGTAGTTCCTCTTACTTCCTGTTTTGGCTATGGGACAGGAAATGAAGGGAAATCTCTACAATGGGACACAGATGGCAAGAAAAAAACTGATTGGGGCTATAACCCCCCCTTACTGTATCCAGAATAAAAAAGAAAAAACTTTTGCTTTTATTTCTACCTTATCTACAGTTGCAAGAAAAATGTGAACCCGTTTGGAATGATATGGATTTTTGCACAAATTGGTCATAAAATGTGATCTGATCTTCATCTAAGTCACAACAATAGACAATCACAGTCTGCTTAAACTAATAACACACAAAGAATTAAATGTTACCATGTTTTTATTGAACACACCATGTAAACATTCACAGTGCAGGTGGAAAAAGTATGTGAACCCCTAGACTAATGACCTCTCCAAGAGCTAATTGGAGTGAGATGTCAGCCAACTGGAAGCCAATGAATGAGATGAGATTGGAGGTGTTGGTTACAGCTGCCCTGCCCTATAAAAAACACACACCAGTTCTGGGTTTGCTTTTCACAAGAAGCATTTCCTGATGTGAATGATGCCTCGCACAAAAGAGCTCTCAGAAGACCTACGATTAAGAATTTTTGACTTGCATAAAGCTGGAAAGGGTTATAAAAGTATCTCCAAAAGCCTTGATGTTCATCAGTCAACGGTAAGACAAATTGTCTATAAATGGAGAAAGTTCAGCACTGCTGCTACTTTCCCTAGGAGTGGCCGTCCTGTAAAGATGACTGCAAGAGCACAGCGCAGACTGCTCAATGAGGTGAAGAAGAATCCTAGAGTGTCAGCTAAAGACTTACAAAAGTCTCTGGCATATGCTAACTTTCCTGTTAGCGAAACTACGATACGTAAAACACTAAACAAGATTATTTCATGGATACCACATGGATACCACAAAGGAAGCCACTGCTGTCCAAAAAAAACATTGCTGCACGTTTACAGTTTGCACAAGAGCACCTGGATGTTCCACAGCAGTACTGCCAAAATATTAAACCAAAGTTGAGTTGTTTGGAAGAAACACACAACACTATGTTTGAAGAAAAAGAGGCACAGCACACCAACATCAAAACCTCATCCCAACTGCGAAGTATGGTGGTGGGGGCATCATGGTTTGGGGCTGCATCAGGGCCTTGACGGATTGCTATCATTGAAGGAAAAATGAATTCAAGTTTATCAAGACATTTTGCAGGAAAATGTCAAGAAAGCCTTCTCAGCAATTTGCCCACCAACAACAGTGCCAGAGGAATCCTGGTCCAGCGCGTGCGCGGTGGCGCGCGCGATGACAGCACTTGGCGCCAAAACAGCCTATTTAAAAAAGCCAGGTTCCCCACTATCTTGCTGTCCAGTCTACAGCGTGTTCCTGAAGATTCCCTGCTACCTGTATACTCTGATTACTACTCCTGCTCGCTGCATGCCCCTGATCCCGGCTACTACTGACCTCGCTCCTGCTCTCCCTTTAACTCTGATCACTGCCTGCCTGATGAACTGACCCGGCCAAGACTTTGACTTCTCTTTTGGATTTTGCCTTGAAACCTGATCTGCCCACCTGTGTTTGACCTGGTCTGCTTCACCCTGCCTGTCTCCTGCTTCACAAGTGCCGTGCCACTGTCTTCAGTTCCTGGCTTGCTGTCTGTATCCTGCTTGGACCCCGGTGCACCTTCCAGTAGCCGCATCCAGCCCTCTACTCCAGCTTACCAGCCAGGTGCTTGTGTCCCTTTGCACTCTTGACCCCTGTCTACTCTACCAGGGGCTCTTGAGTCAGAGGCTTACGAGAGGCCGCTCCCTGCACTTTGGGCTCTACTACCAGGTACGTGACAGAGAACTTAAGGCCATCTGTCTACCATCTGAATCTCAACAGAAGATGGATGTTGCAACAGGACAACGACCCAAAGCACAGAAGTAAATCAACAACAGAATGGCTTAAACTACTAGAAAATACGCCTTCTGGAGTGGCCCAGTCAGAGTCCTGACCTCAACCCGATTGAGATGCTGTGGCATGACCTCAAAAAAGCAATTCACACCAGACATCCCAAGAATATTGCTGAACTGAAACAGTTCTGTAAAGAGGAATGGTCAAGAATTACTCCTGACCGTTGTGCACGTCTGATCTGCAACTAAAGGAAACATTTGGTTGAAGTTTTTGCTGCCAAAGGAGGTTCAACAGTTATTAAATCCAAGGATTCACATACTTTTTCCACCTGCACTGTGAATGTTTACATGGTGTGTTCAATAAAAACATGGTAACATTTAATTCTTTGTGTGTTATTAGTTTAAGCAGACTGTGACGTTGTGACTTAGATGAAGATCAGATCAAATTTTATGATCAATTTGTGCAGAAATCCATATCATTCCAAAAGGATTCACATACTTTTTCTTGCAACTGTATGTCAGCATGTTAAGTCTCTTCAACTTGACGTCATAATATGTACAGCTAGAATATTGTAGAGTGTTTTTGGTTGCTTGTGAAATGCATTGATTTTAATGTGTTTGTGAAGAATCCTGCTTTATGCAAAAATCCAGACATTTGAGCATCTTCAATGCCATGGTAGACATTATGCAAATAACTGATTTTCCTTGTCTCCTTAACTTCATAGAGGTTTCCCATCAACAACATTTACATGGCCTATTTGCATTCTCTGCACAGTATGTCATGTTTGAAGCATCAACATAAATGCAAAATGTGACCATTGCTGTGCGACTCATGGGATATTAGGAATACCCACACATATTTAATTTACATGATATCGAGAAAGAACCACTACTAGAGAATAAAATTCCCAATTTTGTTGCCAACATCTCAGTAATTAGAATTTGTAGAAAACCCAAAAAGTTTGAGTACCCCCCCTGGTGTGTAGTCCCACGGTACCGGGGCTACGCAAACCTTTTTTGGTTTTCTACATATTTCATTTACATGGACTGAATTACATGTAATAAATGTAACATTAGTACATCAAAATACATTTTATATTTAAAAAAATAACTCCATATAAATCTACAATTGCAGGTTTAAATATGCCTATACCTATGTCATTATTTAATAGAAACACTTACTTAGTGTCATGGAAAGGCACTAACTTCATGCCCCTTTCAACTGACAATTTGTACCAGCTAGAAGATGGAGTGAAGCTTGTAAGAAAATATATTTCATGATTAAGCAACTGATGACTTTGGAAAAAAAACAGATTAAACACTTAAAGTGGAGGTTCACCCAAAATCTTATTTTTTAACATTAGATTGATGCTCATTTTGTCAAGGGGAATCGGGTGTTTTTTTTTTAAATCGAACCAGTACTTACCGTTTTAGCGAGAGATCATCTACGCCGCTTCCGGGTATGGGCTGCGGGACTGGGCATTCCTATTTGATTGACAGGCTTCCGACAGGCTTCCAACGGTCGCATACATCGCGTCACGAGTAGCCGAAAGAAGCCGAACATCGGTGCGGCTCTATACGGCGCCTGCGCACCGACGTTCGGCTACTTTCGGAAAATCGTGACGCGATGTATGCGACCGTCGGAAGCCTGTCGGAAGCCTGTCAATCAAATAGGAACGCCCAGTCCCGAAGACCATACCCGGAAGCGGCGGAGAAGATCTCTCTCTAAAACGGTAAGTACTGCTTCGATTTTAAAAAAAAACACCCGATTCTTCTTTTTTTTTTTTTTGCGTAAGTCGTCCGTGAATCGGGATGGACGTAACTCACGTCTAAGTTAAAAAAAATGACGTCCTAGCGACGTCATTTAGCGCAATGCACGGCGGGAAATTTTGGAACGACGCATGCGCAGTTCATTCGGCGCAGGGACATGCTTCATTTAAATGAAACCCGCCCCCTAATTGCCGATTTGAATTCCGCCGCCAGAGATACACTACGCCGCCGTAACTTACGGCGCAAAATCTTTAAGGATTCGAAATTCCGCCAGGTAAGGTACGGCGGCGTAGCGCATCACTGATACGCTGCACGGGTGCAGATCTCTGTGGATCTGCCCCCTTGTCTTTTTAGGTCCTTTGCCCGATTGAACGCTTTCTTTAGTAATGACTTTGCGCCCCTCAATAATAGTCTTTTAGTTATCTGGTTTGACCGTATCTGGTTGTTTAGGTTTGGGGGATCATATAATAAAGATGTTCCTGTGCACCCTAGAGCCTGATTAAAGGCTTTTTACAAATTGGTTCATTAATAGCCTCTGGTAAGGAGGCATTCATGGAGGACGTTGGCCTAAAGGGGCGAAAATCAAAATTTTCGGTACAATTCCATCACAAACGCAAGTATTGTGCGTAGGGAATACTTCAGATGAGGCGACGAGGGTGTGCGCTATAGGCATGCAGCAGCATATTGTAAAATGCAAAAAAGGGATACTCAAAGCTATATGTAAAATGTAAATTAAAATTATTGGTATTAAGTAAATCAATAAAGTTAACCAACAGATCTTCTGGGTCTTGTCCAAATCAAGAACAGACCATCAATGAACCTGTGCCAACAAAGAACATGGCTCATAAAATTTCTCCTCCTCAAACACCATCCTTTCCCAACCACCTAAATATAAGTTTGCATAAGAGGGCGCACATGAAATGCACATAGAAACACCTTGGGCTTGAAGGTACACCTGGTCCATAAAAGTGAAGTAATTTCTAGTCAAAATAAAACGTAAAAGTTTGAGAATCAAATTGTTCAAGGGCCAAGTACTTTGGTCTTGCTCTATTAAAAAGGATCCAACAATCCGGATGCCCTGCTCGTGGGGGATACTAAAGTACAATGTCTCAATATCAACAACCACGAGCAGGGCGCCCAGAGGGAAATGGATCCCCTCAATGTGCTTAAGATGGCCTGATGTGTCACAAGTTTACAATGGTAAGCTCAAAACATGGGGTATCAAGAAAGCATCCACAAATTTACTTGCATTTTCAGCCAATGAAACAATGGGGCTGATTTACCAAGCCTTTACTCCATGACTCATGGAGTAAAAGCAGGAGTAGCAGCCGTTTTGCCATTTACTAAAGAAATACGCTGCTAGTGCAGTGTATTTCCCTAGTTACTAATGTGCTCCGTGCGCCCAGGAGAGGGTGCATTGTGCACCAGTACAGACCTGGCGCACGGCACATTAAACTGTAAATTGCGGGGGTTTGGGCGGGAGTTTATTAGGGGGGGAGGTGGGGGGATGCAGGGGAAGTGAAGTGACATGTGTTTTGAAGTGTTTGGCGGGCCGAATTGAAAGGGAAAGTGTTTTTTGAAAACAGATCCCCGTACGCTTGCACAGTGCGCCTGAACCTCGGGAGGTTCATTTGCATACTGGGCATGCGCAGAGAGAAAAGTCAGGGATTCCCGTGCGCCTTGTCAGTACGCCGTGAAAATCTTGGTAAATACCAAGCGGCGTACCCGTGAATGCGCTGCGTGACGCGGCGCACGGGAATCTCCGAGCTGTTTTCAGCCCTGAAGGGGAACTCGGCGCCAAATTTCAAACTTGAAATCGGCGCGGGTCCCCCTCCAGGGCTACATTAGGCTCTTAGGCTTGGTCCGGAACGTGAGGGGTTAAACCCGCGCCGATTCGGCGCGGGGGTCCCCCCCAGATCCAAACCAAGCCCTCATCCCAAGCATGCAGTCTGGCCCGGACAGGAATGGGGGCGGGGACGAGCGAGCGCCCCCCCCCCCTCCTGAGCCGTACCAGACCGCATGCCCTCAACATGGGGGAGTGTGTGCTGTGGGGGAGGGGGGCACTGCCCCCCCACCCCACAGCACTCTTGCCCCCATGTCGATAGGGACAAGAGCCTCTTCCCGACAACCCTTGCCATTGGTTGTCGGGGTATGCGGGCGGGGCTAATCGGAATCTGCGAGCTCCCTTTAATAAGGGGGCCCCCAGATGCCGGACCCCCACCCTATGTGAATGAGTATGGGGTACATCGTACCTCTACCCATTCACATGGGGGAAATGTAAAGTAAAAAAAACACACCACACAGAATAAAATATTTTATTAATCTGCTCCGGAGCCCCCCCTTTCTTCTTTAGCTCTCTTAGAAGGGGGGGGTTTCTTCTCTCCCGATCTTCTGCCGGGACCCTGGGCTTCGGTGATTTCTGCCGGGGGAGGGCGCCATCCCTCGGTCCTCTCCGGAGCCTTCCGCCGGATGCCCCCACCCCATTTAAGCTCTTTTTCATTAGGGAGGGGCATCCGGACTTCGGGGTCTTCTGCCGGGGGATGGCGCCTATCCCCCGGTCTTTCCGGTGCCTTCCGCCAGGGTTCCGGTCTTCCTGGTCTTCTGCCGGGGGTGCGCCAACTCCCAGGTCTTTTCTCTTCTGTCTTCTCTGCTCCCTCTTCTGCCTGGCTCCCCCGCGGAGCCAGGGCTTTCTTCCGTCTTCTTTCTTCTCTCTTCCTTCTTCTGCCTGTCTCCTCCGGGAGCACAGGGCTTGTCTGCGCTGTCCTCTCCCTTCTCTTCCATTGGATGTTGACACGACGAGGTTCCGCGCTGACATGCCGTGTCAGCGGCGGGCATGGACTTATATAGGGCAATGCCACCATGTGACCTCAACCCATGTGACATCACATTCCCTGGGCATGATGGGAATGTGATGTCACATGGGTTGAGGTCACATGGTGGCATTGCCCTATATAAGTCCATGCCCACTGCTCAGACGGCATTCCAGCGCCGGACCTCGTCGTGTCAACATCGAATGGAAGAGAAGGGAGAAGACAGCGGAGACAAGCCCTGTGCTCCGCGGAGGAGACAGGCAGAAGCGGAAGGCATCGCAGAAGCCCGGAGAGTGGCGCCCTCCGGCGGAAGACACCGTACAAGCCCGGGACCCTCCCCCAAAGGCAGGAGCCTCCCTGGTGAAGGGGGTCCCGGTGAATTACGTCGCTGAAGACGGGGGTGGGGTGCCAGTGCACCCCCCCCCGCAGAAACCGTCGTGGAAGCCCGGGACCCTCCCCCAAAGGCAGGAGCCTCCCTGGTGAAGGGGGTCCCGGTGAATTACGTCGCTGAAGACGGGGGTGGGGTGCCAGTGCACCCCCCCCCGCAGAAACCGTCGTGGAAGCCCGGGACCCTCCCCCAAAGGCAGGAGCCTCCCTGGTGAAGGGGGTCCCGGTGAATTACGTCGCTGAAGACGGGGGTGGGGTGCCAGTGCACCCCCCCCCGCAGAAACCGTCGTGGAAGCCCGGGACCCTCCCCCAAAGGCAGGAGCCTCCCTGGTGAAGGGGGTCCCGGTGAATTACGTCGCTGAAGACGGGGGTGGGGTGCCAGTGCACCCCCCCCCCCGCAGAAACCGTCGTAGTAGCCCGGGACCCTCCCCCAAAGGCAGGAGCCTCACTGGTGAAGGGGGTTCCGGCAGAAGATGGCGAAGCCCGGGGCCTAATGGGGTGGTGGTGGGGGGCCCCGGCAGAAGACCCCCGGCTGACTAATAAATTAATTTATTCATGTGTGGTGTATTATTTTTTTCCATTTTTTTCCCCAGGTGAATGGGTAGGGGTACAATGTACCCCCATACTCATTCACATAGGGTGGGGGGCCGGAATCTGGGGACCCCTTTATTAAAGGGGTCTCTCAGATTCTGATAAGCCCTCCGCCCGCATACCCCGACAACCAACGGCCAGGGTTGTCGGGAAGAGGCTCTTGTCCCTATCGACATGGGGACAAGAGTGCTTTGGGTTGGGGGGGCAGTTCCCCCCTCCCCCACAGCACACACTCCCCCATGTTGAGGGCATGTGGTCTGGTATGGCTCAGGAGGGAGGGGGGCGCTCGCTCGTCCCCACCCCCATTCCTGTCTGACCAGACTGCGTGCCTGGGATAATGGCTTGGTTTGGATCTTGGGGGGGACCCCACGCTATTTTTTTTGCGCGGGTTTAACCCCTTATGTTCCAGACCAAGCCTAAGAGCCTGGTATGCACCTGGAGGGAACCCACCTTATTTTTTTTCCGGGGGTCTGGAGTTCCCCTTCATGAACAGCGATCTGTCATTTACACATGTCAGTCCCCCCCCCCCCTACAGTTAGAACACACCCAGGGAACATATTTAACCCCTCCCTCGCACCTAGTGTTAACCCCTTCCCTGCCAGTGGCATTTTTTGAGTAAGCAATGCATTTTTTACAGCACTGATCGCTAGAAAAATGCCAATGGTTCCAAAAAACTGTTCGATGTGTCCGCCATAATGTCGCAGTACCGATAAAAATCGCTGATCGCCCCAATAACTAGTTAAAACAACAACAAAAAAAAATTTGTAGACGCTATAACTTTTGCAAAAACCAAACACTAAACGCTATTTGCGATTTTTTGGAACCAAAAAGATGTAGAATACGTATCGGCCTAAACTGAGGGTTTTTTTAGTTTTTTGAATATATATTTTTGGGGATATTTATTATAGCAAAAAGTAAAAATAATTTTTACATATGTGGGCGGGACTTACGCAAGTCCCGCCCACATATATAAACATCGTTCAAACCACACATGTGAGGTATTGACGCGTGCGTTAGAGCGAGAGCAATACTTTTACCACTAGACCTTCTTTGTAACTATAAACTGGTAACCTGGAAAAAAAAGAAAAAGGTCACCTATGGGGATATTCACGGAATTCATTTTGGCCCCATTGCAGGAGTGTTTCCAATAGTAAAGCGTGACATGTAAGGTATCTATTTACTCAGTGTAACATCATCTTTCACATTATCCCCAAAAATTGGGCTCACTTTTGTGTTTTGTTAATTTTTAACCACTTGAGCCCGGACCATATTTCTGGTCAATGACCGGGCAAGTTTTTGTGATTCGGCGCGGCGTCGCTTTAACTGACAATTGCGCAGTCGTGCGACGTGGCTCCCAAACAAAATTGGCAACCTTTTTTTTCACACAAATAGATTATTAAATGTGCGTGTTTACTTCTGTCTTTAACACCTCCCCTTCAGGCTGGAAAGCATCAGATCAGGGGAAACCAAAAAAAAAAAGCTCTCATTCCATTGCAGCTTGGTTCCTACATGTGTGATGAACTGAGCATGCTCAAACACTTAGAAAAAAAATATCCTTTCTTTTTAAAAGGTGAAAAACACTCATTGGATGCTCATAGAGCGTGGTTTGGGTTAATTGCAGGTGTGCCCAATTACAAGCTCACCCAAACTAGAGACTGCAATTTGGTCATGTGATTTCAATTGCTTCATTACTAGCCCTGTTATAAAAAGCTTGGATCGATCAGTCCTCAGCTGCCCTCAGAAGGGGCAGGCTGGCAGAAATGCTGTTGCTAAACACAAATGTGGTTTGTTGCATGGGTTTTGTTTTATTTTGCCAATGGTTTTGGTTTATTTTTAAATAATGTTCACTTTGATGTATTTGTCTATGTGGCCTTATTTTATGAAAAATGTGTAAAGCTATGGTTAATTAGAATTTTGAAATGTATTTTTGTTTGTCTTTTTTTGCTTTCCTTGTTTTGTTGACCAATAAAAATTACTTTAAAATTGTTAAGTTTGTCTTTTGTTACTTTTTCATGCTACATATGTTGACAGCTGCAGCTGAACTAGGTTTGGGCCTAACAAATTATGTGTGATTTTTGTCTAAGCTTCTTTCCTGGTGTGTAATCATGAAATGTTTGCCATGTTTATTCTCCCTGACTTTAAAGACAAAAACTGGTAAGTATTTTATTTATTCTGCAGTGGTCCTCAGCCCTCAAGTACCCCCGACAGGACATGTTTTGGGGATTTCTCTTATCAAGAATTGCTGTCCAGACTATTTTAAAGCACATGTGCAAGATGAAGGAAAACCTGCAAACATGGCCTGTGGGGGGGGGGGGGGGGGGGGGGGGTTTGCTATTGGTGGACAGGCTTGACGTGCTGATTTACAGCACTGTGCTTAAATCTAGCGCAAGGCAATCCTATTCAAATTGTGGGTGTTTGAGGGAAGCCAAGTGAGTGTTAGAACCCCTGCTTTGTGTTTTTTTATTTTTGTGTTGAGCTTTGTGTCCCTTTTCTTAAAATTGGCTTCACTTCCTGTCACACAGCTGAACAGGAAGTGAGGTTAAAACCCTACCAGTGTCATTTCTTGGGGACACCGGTCAATCTAACTAGTGTCCCCATTAAGCAAATTGCACTCCAGCACTGCTGTGTACACCCCAAATCATGGGTCTTCAAACTACGGCCCTCCAATTGTTCAGGAACTACAATTCCCATCATGCCTAGTCATGTCTGTGAATGTCAGTGCATTACAAGGCCTCATGGGATGTGTAGTTCTACAACAGCTGGAGGGCCGTAGTTTGAGGATCCCTGCCCCAAATGATTATTTAGTTTGGGGTTTAGTAAAGGCAAAGCCACTCTGCAGTACAAGCATAGTTGCTGAAAATCTGAGAGGAAGCACTGATGGTTTTAACATCCAATCCTGTAGAAGCAAAGTTGTTTTGTTTTCTTCCTTGCTTTGCACTTGTAGGAGTGGATTTGCCTTTAGTAAATGGACCCCAAAGTCCAAGATCCCTAATAATTTGGGGTGTACACAGCAAAATGCTAGAGTGCAATTTACATAATGGGAAACTATTTAGATTGATCTCTGTGTCCACAAGAAAATATATTAGTAAGGTTTTACCCTCACTTCCTGTTTGGCTATGTGACAGGAAGTGAATGAATTGGAAAGGGTGAAGACACCTCACAAATGTTGTCACTATCAGGGGTGCAGACATCCCCAAAACAATGAGCAGATAATACTTATTTGCAAATTAATAATTTTTTAGTTAACATTGGGTGGGGTGCTCTAACACACACATTCCTACATATTAGCAACGCTCTATCCTGGCCTATTGGCATGGTTATATTTTCTTAGGGCTCTCAATAAAACTCTATGAAATTTGTGCTTAAACTAGAACCAGGGGCGGACTGACAACTCATGGGGCCCCCGGGCAATAGAAGATTATGGGGCCCCTCTGGCTTACAGATGACCACCACGCCAGGAGGTAGTGCAGAGGCGGGCAGCTAAAATCTTGGGATATTCACATTAAAAGCATGTCATTTTCGGACATATCAGGGACAGATCTAAAAAAAACACAGATTTTTACATACTGTCCCTGGTTTTACTGAGCCTGGCAACCCGGATGGGGCCCCCTAGTGGCATGGGGCCCTCGGGCAGTGCCCGAGTGACTCAATGGTCAGTCCGCCCCTGACAAGAACTATAATCAACAAGTTTTATTTTCTTTCATTTTGGATAGAGTGAGGGAGGGTTATAGGCCCTGTCAGTTTATTTTGTATTATCTGTGTCCAATTGGGGAGATTTGCCTTCACTTCCTGCCCCATAGCCAAACAGGAAGTGAGAGAAAAACTATGCAAATTAACCACTTCCCGCCCAGCCTATGGCCGATTTACGTCCGGGAAGTGGTTACACAATCCTGACAGGACGTCCTGCAGGATTTCATGCCGCACGCGCCTGTGGGGGCACGCAGCGCGGCGATCGGTGATGCGGGGTGTCAGTCTGACACCCTGCATCTCCGATCTCGGTAAAGAGTCTCTCACGGAGACGGAGACTCTTTACCACGTGATCAGCCGTGTCTAATCACGGCTGATCACGATGTAAACAGGAAGAGCCATCGATGGCTCTTCCTCACTCGCGTCTTACAGACGCGAGTATAGGAGAGCCGATCGGCGGCTCTCCTGACAGGGGGCGTTCGCGCTGATTGTTTATCAGCGCAGCCCCCCCTCGGATCACCACACTGGACCACCAGGGATGCCCACCCTGGACCACCAGGGTGTGCAAAAACAAAAAAAATATAGACCAAAAAAACAAAAAGCATTAAAAAATAAGAAAAAAGATGCCAATCAGTGCCCACAAATGGGCACTGACTGGGAAAATCAGTGCCACCCCACAGTGCCCATCCATGCACAGTGCCCACCTATCAGTGCCCACCTGTGCCACCCATAAGTATCCATCAGTGCCACCCATAAGTGCCGCCCATAAGTATCCATCAGTGCCACCCATAAGTGCCGCCCATCTGTGCCGCCCATGAGTGCCCATCAGTGCCGCCTATGAGTGCCCATCAGTGCCGCATAGCAGCGCCGCCAATCAATGCCACCTCATCTGTGCCGTCAGTACTACCTCATCGATGTCCATCAGTGCCATCTCATCGGGGCCCATCAGTGCCGCCATATCAGTGCCCGTAATTGAAAGAGAAAAACTTATTTACAAAAAAATTAACCTAAAAAAAGAAAAAGGTTTTTTTGTTTCAAAATTTGCAGTCTTTTTTTAGTTGTTGCGCAAAAAAAAAACGCAGAGGTGATCAAATAACAACAAAAGAAAGCTCTATTTGTGGGGAAAAAAGGACGCCAATTTTGTTTGGGTACAGTGTTGTATGACCGCGCAATTGCCATTCAAAGTGCGACAGTGTTGAAAGCTGAAAATTGGCTTGGGCGGGAAGGTGCGTAAGTGCCTGGTATGGAAGTGGTTAAGGGAATCCAGTGCCCCCCCAGAACTAGTGTGTGGGTCCCCTGAAAATTACTGGGCGGGGTTATACAAAAACAGGGTGTGACCTTGACAGGAAGGGGTGGGTCATTTTTCTATTAGGAGGTGCAGATATGTAGTCAGGCCTAGGGCAGAACCAAACCTTAATATACTACTGCATATTAGGGCTTATTTAGACCGGAACCGATTTACAGCGTGTTTTTATATTGTGGGAGGAAACCCACGCAGGCACAGGGAGAACATGCAAACTCCATGCAGATGCTGTCACGGGCGGGATTCGAACCAACGACTCTTTTGCTGCTAGGTCAAAGTGCTATACACTACACCACTGTGGTGAACGAACATGATTGCAGCTGAAAGCATGAGATCTTTTTTTTTTATTTTTCAATACCATGCTTTCCAGCCTTATTGACCCCGCCTCTCTCCATAAAGAGGACCTGTCACACACTAGTCCTATTACAAGGGATGTTTACATTCCTTGTAATAGGAAGAAAACTGATCATTTTTTTTTTATTTTTTTTATTTCAGTGTAAAACATTATAAAACTAAATAAAAATAAATAAGAAAACCCCAAAAATAAATTTTAAAGCGCCCCGTCGCGACGAGCTCGCGCACAGAAGCAAACGCATACGCGAGTAGCGCCCGCATATGAAAACAGTATTCAAACCACACAAGTGAGGTATCGCCGCGATCGTTAGAGTGAGAGCAATAATTCTAGCCCTAGACCTACTCTGCAACTCAAAAAATGCAACCTGTAGAATTTTTTAAACGTCGCCTATCGAGTTTTTGAAAGGGTAAAAGTTTGACGCCATGCCACGAGCGGGCGCAATTTTTAAGCGTGACATGTTGGGTATCATTTTACTCGGTGTAACATTATCTTTCACAATATAGAAAAAAATTGGGCAAAATGTATTGTTGTCTTATTTTTTAATTCAAAAAAGTGATTTTTATCCAAAAAAAGTGCGCTTGTAAGACCGCTGCGCAAATACGGTGTGACAAAAAGTATTGCAATGACTGCCATTTTATTCCCTAGGATGTCTGCTAAAAAAAAATATATAATGTTTGGGGGTTCTGATTAATTTTCTAGACACAAAATTGTGATTTTCACATGAAGGAGAGAAGTGCCAGAATTAACCCGGTGGGCAAGTGGTTAAAGTACTCATGGCTATAAAGAATAGAGTCATTGCTCATTAAAAAAAAAAAAAAAAAAAGGGGGTCCCTCCAAATTAAATTACCAGGCCCTTCAGGTCTGGAATGGATATTAAGGGGAACCCCGCCGTAAAAACCCCAAAAAAAAAAGACGTGCGGTTCCCGGCAAATATCCATTCCAGACCCTTCAGGTCTGGTGTGGATTTTAAGGGGAACTCCACCCCAAATTGAAAAAAAAAATGGCGTGGAGTCCCCCTAAAAATCCACACCAGACCCTTATCCGAGCACGTTGACCTGGCCGGCCGCAGAAAAGAGGGGGGGACAGAGTGCGGCCCCCCCCCCTCTCCTGAACCGCACCAGGCCACATGCCCTCAACATGGGGAGGATGTCCCCATGTTGATGGGGACAAGGGTCTCATCCCCACAACCCTTGCCCGGTGGTTGTGGGGGTATGCGGGCGGGAGGTTTATCAGAATCTGGAAGACCCCTTTAACAAAGGGGACCCCCAGATCCTGACCCCCCCCCTGTGTGAAATGGTAATGGGGTACATTGTACCTCTACCATTTCACCCCAAAAAAAATGTCAAAGTGATAAAAATGACAGTAGCCGGTTTTTGACAAATCTTTTAATAAAGTCTTCTTTTCTTCTTTCCTTCGGGGTTCTTCCGCTGCTTCTTTCTTCTCGTCCACATCTTGCCCGACGTCTTCTTCTATCTTCTCCGTCCGTCCTTCCGCCTTCTGGTCCCGCATCTTGCCCGTTGTCTTCTCCGTCCGCCTCCTCGTCCGCATCTTGGGTCTTCTGCGGTCTTCTTCTCGGTCCGCCACCTTCTCGTCCCCTGCGTTTGAATTGTAATTGGCCGCCGTTTTCCCGCTCCTGGGACCCGCCCCCCTCTGACGCCACAAGTAAACTCCTTAGAAGGTCATGTGCGTCAGAGGGGGGCGGGGTCGCAGAGCGTCACACAGCGGGGGAATTCAATTTCAATCGCGCCGCCCAGAGAAGAAGTTCCCGCCGTGTCACACTCATGTGACCCCGCCCCCCTCTGACGCACATGACCTTCTAAGGAGTTTACTTGTGGCGTCAGAGGGGGCCGGGTCCCAGGAGCGGGAAAACGGCGGCCAATTACAATTCAAACGCAGGGGACGAGAAGGCGGCGGACCGAGAAGAAGACCGCAGAAGACCCAAGATGCGGACGAGGAGGCGGACGGAGAAGACAACGGGCAAGATGCGGGACCAGAAGGCGGAAGGACGGACGGAGAAGATAGAAGAAGACGTCGGGCAAGATGTGGACGAGAAGATAGAAGCAGCGGAAGAACCCCGAAGGAAAGAAGAAAAGAAGACTTTATTAAAAGATTTGTCAAAAACCGGCTACTGTCATTTTTATCACTTTGACATTTTTTTTGGGGTGAAATGGTAGAGGTACAATGTACCCCATTACCATTTCACACAGGGGGGGGGTCAGGATCTGGGGGTCCCCTTTGTTAAAGGGGTCTTCCAGATTCTGATAAACCTCCCGCCCGCATACCCCCACAACCACCGGGCAAGGGTTGTGGGGATGAGACCCTTGTCCCCATCAACATGGGGACATCCTCCCCATGTTGAGGGCATGTGGCCTGGTGCGGTTCAGGAGAGGGGGGGGGCCGCACTCTGTCCCCCCCTCTTTTCTGCGGCCGGCCAGGTCAACGTGCTCGGATAAGGGTCTGGTGTGGATTTTTAGGGGGACTCCACGCCATTTTTTTTTTCAATTTGGGGTGGAGTTCCCCTTAAAATCCACACCAGACCTGAAGGGTCTGGAATGGATATTTGCCGGGAACCGCACGTCTTTTTTTTTTTTGGTTTTTACGGCGGGGTTCCCCTTAATATCCATTCCAGACCTGAAGGGCCTGGTAATTTAATTTGGGGGAACCCCTACACATTTTTTTGTTTGTTTTATGAATGAATCCCTTTAGAATTGTCAGAGCCGACAATTCATTATAGCCGCGTGTGAATTTTTAAATGACTTTTTTCCTTCAGAATGTCACTTTGTGCAGGGGGAGTTCTAAGTGCGGGAAAAATGCGCTATTTCACATGCTGACATTACACCCCCCCTAGGTACGAAATTTAAAGGAATATTTCACTTTTATTGTTTCACTTTAAGAATTATTAATTTCACTGCTCCCGAAAAAACGGCCGTTTTAAAAAATAAAAAAAGCATTGATACATGTTCCCTGGGGCAGGACTGAGGTCCCCAAACACTTTTTAGGACAAAACTTGCAGATTAGCCTTTAAAATGAACACTTTTGATTTCTCCCATAGACTTCTATAGGGAGTTCGGCGCGGCTTTACATATTAGTTTCAATGCGCCGGCTGCTACGCTGGTTCATGCGCCTGATTAAGCCTCCACCCGGAGTACTAATTAATGCATGAACCAGCGCAGCGCACATAGCTTAGTAAATCAGGCCCAATGCCTGAAACAATCAGTCTCCCTGGCCAAACCTGATCTTCCTATGAAATAATCAAATATAATATACAAAAAACTTCTCTTTGTTAAAATGGTTGAGTTTTTACAAACTAATAATTGTTTCCCCCCCCCCCCTTTTTTTATGGCGGCAGCTGGGGTCATCAGCTATAATGCTGTTTTTTATTTTCCTTTCATGTCCCCAGCGACTGCACTTCCAAGTGCAATTTCAAGTGCACTTTGCACTTGTAGTGCAAAGTGGATGTGCCTTTAGTAAATAACCCCCATTGTAGCTAAAGTTTATTGAACCCCATATTTGATTATGGTTAAATACTAAGACATGTTTGGAAGAATATTGAATACAAATGTTTTAATGAGATTCTTTTAACATAAAAAAATAAAGAATATAATATTTTAACAGTGATTTTGGTTTATATTGGTTGCCCTTAAAATCCCTTTGTAATGTGGCAATTAGCTTAGAGATGATGGCAACCACATCCTCAATGTGACTTTGTTTACAAACTACCATGTGGTGCAGGTAAGCCTAACAGGAATACATCTCCACATGTGTACAATACTGTACATTACAACAATCATTCACATATGGTTTAGATACAATACCTTTCTTGCTCAATGTATTTCATTAAGTTTTCAGTACAAAACAGGAAATGTAAACCAGTTTGTGTACATTTTAGAATAAAAAATACAAATAAAAGGTCTGCTTTAACCTCCCTGGCGGTATGATTCTTTCAGAAAAAACATGCTGAAAGCGGTACCATTATTTGCAAGGAAATTTGGCGTTTTATATTGTAGGCCTGTAATTCTTAGGAATAACTCACTTAAATCTGACCAAACCAGAGTCTAATAGGCATCCCGGGTATGAATTTTTTTTTAAAAACAAAATTATAAATTATAATATAATTCTAATAAAAATTATTCAATAATGTAATCAACTCAAAATCACTGAAATTTGCTCAGTTGCAGAATTGTTGCTGTCATTATTTTTTTTTTTTATGACGAATTTCCCCACAAATCGCTATCGCACAATTCTGCAAGTTATTATAATTTATTATCGCTGTTTTCTAGCTGATCTAAAAACATTTTTGACATAAAGGGACACTTTTGGTTGCTCGTCAGTGCAGCACTGGATGAAAGATGCAAGGGTCTGTCAGGAGTCCAGAAATTCATTCACCTTTTATACACACAATTACAAGCAAACAGATCACGGGTGAGGATGGTTACCTTTAATAGCCATTTAAACCCCTTTGTGCCAATTTGTGTGCATGTTATCAGGCCAAAATCACCAGGGTATGTAAACTTTTGATCAGGGTCATTTGTATAGCTTCTGTTTTCATTATGATTTAAAAAGAGTAAACACAGTTGATTGATAATAAATGGCTTCAGCCAAACTCTAACCATCAATGAAAGAAACGTTTTCATGTTATTCATATTCTCTGAAAAATTCGGCCAGAGTATGTAAACTTATGAGCACAACTGTATATGCACACGTATATTATATACGTGTGTATGCCCTCCCAAGCGTATGACTTTCTTTACTTTGCTGCTATGGGCTCTAGCCCCAGATCTTTTGTTGATCTAGCAATGCCGTGGTCATCAGGATACATAGGTATCTGGTAGTATGCACTCTTCAGATCCAATACACTGAACCATTTGGCTCCCGACAAGCACTGCAAAGCATCGTCTATAGGAGGGGTTTATACTGATCAGGAATAGTTCTTCGGTTCAGTGTTCTATAATTAATACACATCCGAATGGAACAGTTTTTCTTGCACACTACCACAATGGGGGAGGCATAAGGACTTCTGGATTCTTTAATGACTCCAAACTTTTTAAACTCGACCAGCTGCTCCCTGTGATCTTCACACGCTGCGGTAGTGTCCCTCATGTACCAAGCGGCGTTGGACTCGCCTGGGTCAGAGCTGGGATCGCTGTGTTGCCACGAGGTAGGCCGCATTCCGCTCGCACAGCAGTCGATGGGTGCCTACTTGATGGGACCCGGGAAGCAAGAGAGCTTGGGCCTGTTCTGCTGACCCTTTTATAGCCTCTCCCAGAGTTTTTTCCCTGAAGTAGATGGCCTGCGCGTGCACTCTCCGCATCACTGAGGACCTGATGCGGCTGCCTGGTGGCCGTGATGTCCCCCGGGCACCTGCGATTGCTCATCACAGAGCCAGAGACGTGGATCTCTGTGTGTAAACACAGAGATCCATGTCCTGTTGGGAAAAGGAGACTGATGGTGTGTCCCTTGTACATAGGGACACCGATCAGTCACCTCCCTCAGTCAGTCCCCTTCCCCTACAGTTAGAATCACTCCCTAGGGAACACATTTAACCCCTTGATCGCCCCTAGTGTTAACCCCTTCCTTGCCGGTCACATTTATACAGTATATATCAGTGCATATTTATAGCACTATTCGCTGTATAAATGTGAATGGTCCCAAGCGCCTTGAGGCGCCGCAATATCGTAGTCCTAAAAAAAAACACAGATAACCGCAATTACTGGTAAAAAAAAACATTAAGGGGCAGATTCACGTAGAATTGGATGGGCGCAGCGTATGTGAGATACGCTACGCCGCTGTAACTTACTTTTTGTTGCTTCGAATCCAGAAAGAATTTGCGCCGTGAGTTATGGCGGCGTAGTGTATCTCTCGCGGTGTAACGGCGTGTAATTCAAATCGGCGAGTAGGGGGCGTGTTTCATTTAAATGAAGCACGTCCCCGCGCCAAACGAACTGCGCATGCTCCGTTCCTAAATTTCCCGCTATGCATTGCGCTAAATGACGTCGCAAAGACGTCATTTTTTTTACGTGGACGTAAATTATGTCCACCCCGATTTTACGGACGACTTACGCAAACAAAATTTTTTTTTTTTTTAATTATACGCGGGAACGACAGCCATACTTAACATTGAGTATGCCACCAAATAGCAGCTTTAAAGAATACGCCGAAAAAAGCCGACTAGAGACGACGTAAAAAAAGCGACGGCCGCTCGTACGTTCGTGGATCGTCGGAAATAGCTAATTTGCATACTCGACGCGGAAAACTACGGGAACGCCACCCAGCGGACGCCGAAGAATTGCATCTAAGATCCGAAGGCGTACGAAGACGTACGCCTGTTGGATCTAACCCAGATGCCGTCGTATCTTGTTTTGAGGATTCAAAACAAAGATACGACGCGGGAAATTTGAAAGTACGCCGGCGTATCACTAGATACGCCGGCGTACTCTCTTTGTGGATCTGCCCCTAAATGTCATAAATCTATCCCCTATTTTGTAGGCGCTATAACTTTTGCGCAAACCAATCAATATACGCTTATTGCGATTTTTTTAAACAAAAATATGTAGAAGAATACGTATCGGCCTAAACTGAGAAAAAAATATGTTTTTTTTAAAAAACTGGATATTTATTATAGCAAAAAGTAAAAAATATTGTTTTGTTTTCAAAATTGTCAGTCTTTTTTTGTTTATAGCGCAAACAATAAAAACCACAGAGGTGATCAAATACCACCAAAAGAAAGCTCTATTTGTGGGAAAAAAAAGGACGTAAATTTTGTTTGGGAGCCACGTCGAAGGACCGCGCAATTGTCAATTAAAGCATGACAGTGCTAAAAGCTGAAAATTGGCCTGGGCAGGAAGGGAGTGAAAATGCCCGGTATTGAAGTGGTTAAAAAAGTGTGTCCAATGCCACAATTTGAAACAAGCATAAACAAGCCCTAAGACAATAATGTTGCTCTGACAGATATGGTTAAACACCTGCAGTATTCTGACTAACGGTGATTAACAGAACTAAACTGCATTTACCTGCAACAGTATATAATAGACAGTCCTAACTTGTTATAACAGTCTCAGTTTTTTTTTCCCATTGGCCAGTGATTGATAAAAAGAAAGAAAACTGTTGGTCAGCAAAGGGTTAGTTGGGGGGAGAGTTGGGACTGAGTTCCATATGAATTTCAGCAATTTATTTTGAAGTGTTGGCATTACTCATTTGGAACAAAAAAGGGTTAAACTCAGAAAATAATATAAAAGTTTTGGAAGGAATTCCATTTTAAAGGAGTTGTAAAGGCAAAAAATTTTTTATCTTAATGCATTCTATGCATTAGGATAAAAAACCTTCTGTGTGTGGCAGGCTCCCAGCACCCCCTAATACTTACCCTGAGCCCCTTCTCTATCCAGAGATGTCCACAATTCCCTCGGCTGTCTGGGACTCTCCTCCTGATTGGCTACGGCACAGCCGCTGTGCAATTTGCTCCTGAGGCTGCCAATCAAAGTTAGTTAGCCAATCAGGGGCGAGAGGGGCGGAGCCGGGTCAGGGCTCAGTGTCTGAATTGATACACAGAGATCTGACTCGGCTCTGGTGCCCCCATAGCAAGTTGCTGGTCTATGTAGCACTTGTCAGGAGGGAGGGGCCAGGAGCATAAAACAGGGACCTGAGAAGAGGAGGATCCGGGCTACTCTGTGAAAAACCAACTGCACAGAGGAAGTATGTATGACATGTTTGTAAAGTCTCGCTTTTAAAAAAATAAATAAATAAAAATCACTTTAATACAATTCAACCTGCCTAACCGGGAATTTTGGTTTTATTTCCAAATGTGTAGCAAGGAAGCAAGGTTACAAATTAGTGGGGGGGAGATAATACCTTATGTTCTTAAGCATCTAAAGTTACAGTATGTATTTGGAATTGGTTTAATAAAAAATGCATATGTAGGCATGTGACAGGAGACTGAGAATATTACCCTACCAAAAGTGTTGGATTCAGAAGATTCTTCAAGGGATGTTTTCTCTGCAATACAGCATAATCAAAAGCAGCAAAATTGAATTTGAAATACCAGAGCTGTTTTTAAGCTTTTTCTGTTATATTCACTGTTCATCCTAAGTTAATACATATTATTGATTTTTGCAGTATATTATGAAGAATCTGATGGACATTTCTCATCACAATTTTTTATTTGTTTGGCTTGATTTAGTCCCTTCCAGCTTGCAATCTTAGGTACTCTCCCAATAGTGTCTTGATTTTTTTTTATTTTATAAGGCGATTACAAAATCTATTGCATTGTACTTTATACTATAACACAGCTTATTATATAACAGAAACGATATCACACAACTGTGCATTACGGCATGTCGACATAGAAATGTCAATGACCCCATGTTGGTGTACTGAAGTGACCAGAGAAGAAGCTCTTTATACCCATATTTGCCTTTGATGGGTGCAACCCATAAAACAATGTCTGTAAACATTAGCTGGCTGCTTTTATCTGAGAACATTGGTATTTGATGTTAAGCTATCCTTTGTCATTTGTAATATTCATCATAATACAGTGATATTGTTTTTTACCCACTCGCTACTTTTGATGCTTCATAATGAGCAGTAAATGGTTTGTTTTTCAAGGCTACAAATATAAAAACACACAAACATAGACCACCAACTGTACAAATAACCTACTGTGTAAATCAGGGGTGATAAACTTATCAAATATAAGGGGTGTTAAGTGTGGCCACAAAAATAGAGGCTGAACAATAGCTTGTTTTTGTACTTGTATTATATATACTGTATATATATGCTTAGAATTATATCTGTTAGGGCTGTGCAAATTAACTTTTAATTAATCGATTAATCTTAAATTTTTTTGATCGATCAAAATCTTTTTGATTGATTAAAATTCTTTTGATTGGTACTCACCTCTCCGCCGGCTTCTGGGCCTTCAGGGAGTTCCGTCGGAGATCCAGTGACGTCACGGACACCAGCGGGGCTTGCCGTGTCCATCTGAAGGGCTCCTTTGCTGTGCCTTCATATCTGCATGCCGGCGGGACCTTACTAGCTGCCACACGCAAGGGCTGTTACACTTCCCTCTATCAACCTGGGATTCTACAGCAGTCCACTGGGAGTTGTGATAGTTCCCTTCATGGGACATCTACATACCGACAGACTGATGTTAACCTCTCCTCATCTGGATTCAGCAGTGGTATCGTTGTACACATTTTTATACCAGTATCATACTTACCTACATGTTTTTATGACTGCTTTTGGTACCGTTTGGTATTACTCGCACCATTTTTACAGTTTATGTAGCTACATCGATTTTATCTCCAGTGCAATATTTATTTTGTTACCTACTTGAAGACTATAAAAGTTTTAATGCTATTCCCATCGAGCGCTGCCTTTGTGTGTTTTTTGTATCCTGCTATCCATTTTTCCAGTGGTTGGTAGCTGCACTGGGAATCAGCCTGCAAGGAGATCAGCTAAAAGTAGTTGGATCTGTATGTGCGTTATATTTAATCGAAATTAGTCGATTAATCGATTAAAAAAAAAAAGATTAATCAAACAGAAAAATTTTGATCAGTAAAAGCCATAATATCTATACATAGAATGATAATAGGAAAATATTAAGATTTCCTTCCCCTTGTGATATTACATCATGACCAATCCAGAAGAAAATCGGTGTAAATTGCTAGTGTAACATTATGAGAAGATCAATTTGGGTTTGAATGGACACAAATTGGCGCAATGGCAATGTTTTCACAGGTTTGTAATCATTACCATTAGGAAGAACATTGCATTCACTTACATAAATGTTTAACATGAAGTAAAAGGTAAAAGCAAGTGGCATCAACACCATTCAGTCAGAGAATTAATGGGAAGGTGGCATACCATTTTTTTTAAACTGATTAATAACATTTTAATGCATTTTTTTTTTCAGGAGAAACTTGAGCCGGCCCTCACATCCCTGCAGTGATCAGAAAAGAGGGATCACTACTGCACAGATCTGTTGTTCCAGCGAGGCACAGGGCGGAGGAGGATCAACTCTGCTTCATCCTGCCAAGGCAGCCAAAACCCATATGAAGTGTCTATTGACACATTTGAATGGCAAACACATACTTTTTGTGATTTATTGATTGCTCTCTATGCTCTAAAATAGAAAACAAAATGTATCTATATTTGTTAGCAAATTCACAATAAAAATAAATTAATAATAACTATTATATAAGGCAGACCATACTCCTAGAAAAAAACATGTCAAGTGATTGCTGACTCACTGCTCTAAATAAAGTTATTGCTGTTCAAAATGTATCTAGAATATGATAACACATCACCGTGTACTGGTTTGTTTTTTGTTCTCTCCAAGCTGCCAGAGGGAATAGGAAATGTATAATTTCCATGCAAAGTGTTAGGAGGTTTATGGAAATAAACAAACTCCAGAACCTTCTCAGCCATTTGTTTAAAAATGTGCTTTAAAAAGCTGCTGTGTCACAAGAGATGTCGCACCTGTGCCTGAGGGGGGAAATTATGTATTACAGAGAAAATCTTAAGTAAAATATTTGGATCAAAGCACATGAGGGAACTTTAATTACATTCCAGCAGTGATGAGATGTGCACTGAAATCACACAGCAGCTGCAGTGCCCTCATGCTAGATATAGGAGGACTCTTGAGTACAGTTATTTAGTGCAAAGGATCCCAAAGCAAGACTTTCCAAAAGCAAGCATTTCAGTTGCAGATGAGCATGCTGGAAGGACTTGCTGTATTGCATGGTTATTGGCTTTACTGCTTACTTTGAGGTGCTGGTTGCAGTGGCGCCACTAGGGTTGGTGTCACCTGGTGCGGTAAAATATGGTGTCACCCACCCCCCCCCCCAATAAAAAATTTCAAATATTTTTTACCCTACTGTTTGCTCTCTGTTCTCCTTTCTTCCCCTTTTCTCTCTCTCCCTATCCATCTTTCTTGTGCGTTCTATCCCTTCTTCTTTCTCTCCATTTTTCTTTGTCCCCTCCCCCCACCTCTCTTTCTCCAGAACCGGAATTCACATCTCAGGAGCCTATAGGCCAGGGGCGTGCCTAGAGCATTTGGCACCCGGGGCGGATCCAATATCTGGCACACCCCCCCACGTTAAAATGTAAAAACACCCCACTGTGCCCCCTGCATACCTCTGCATCCTTCAATATCTTTTTGTTACTACTGTGTACCCCTCTCCACAACTGCACCTCTGGACCCCTTTACATTACACAGCCCCCTGCATCACTGCACCCCTTTTACATTACACAGCACCCTGCATCACTGGACCCCTTTACATTGCACAGCACCCTGCATCACCGCACCCCTTTTACATTACACAGCCGCCTGCACCTCTGCACCCCTTTACATCACATAGCCCCCTGCACCTCTGGACCCTTTTACACTACACAGCCCTCTTCACCCCTTTACATTACACAGCACCCTGCACCTCTGGACCCCTTTACATTACACAGCCACCTGCACCTCTGGACCCCTTTACATAACACAGCACCCTGCATCACTGGACCCCTTTACATTACACAGCACCCTGCATCACTGCACCCCTTTTACATTACACAGCCGCCTGCACCTCTGCACCCCTTTACATCACATAGCCCCCTGCACCTCTGGACCCTTTTACACTACACAGCCCTCTTCACCCCTTTACATTACACAGCACCCTGCACCTCTGGACCCCTTTACATTACACAGCCACCTGCACCTCTGGACCCCTTTACATAACACAGCACCCTGCATCACTGGACCCCTTTACATTACACAGCACCCTGCATCACTGCACCCCTTTTACATTACACAGCCGCCTGCACCTCTGCACCCCTTTACATCACATAGCCCCCTGCACCTCTGGACCCTTTTACACTACACAGCCCTCTGCTCCCCTTTACATTACACAGCACCCTGCACCTCTGGACCCCTTTACATTACACAGCACCCTGCACCTCTGGACCCCTTTACATTACACAGCACCCTGCATCACTGGCCCCCTTTACATCTCATAGCCCCCTGCACCTCTGGACCCTTTTACATTACACAACACCCTGCATCACTGCACTCCTTTTACATTACACAGCCACCTGCACCTCTGGTCATGTCAGCTAAAAATCGGGATGGTGTCACCCCTCTAGTGGGTGTCACCCGGTGCGGCCCGCACCCCCCTAGCAACGCCACTGGCTGGTTGTTCAATCTTATCTCAGAACCAAAATTGGAGAATAGAGGCACACAGGGTTTGATTGTAGTTTAGGCCACATAGGCTGAGGCCTATGGTGGCACAGCTGCTAGAGGCAGCACTTTTTCACCCATGGTGTCTAATCCAAGCTGGAGGACCCTTCCTGCCACCACCACAAGCACTACAGCTCTACCTACAAGGCCACACTTGCAGGAAGCCTCTGCACTTCAGCGCCCAGGACTTTTCCCTTTAAGGCCTTCCCATGTCCTGACATCAGTGGTCTGCATTGTCAGAAAAATTATTCTCTGCTTGGGGATGATGCGGGGCCTATGATGGGGATGATGCGGGGTTGCCGAAAGTGACACTGGCACTCACCTCTTCCTCCGGTTGCAAACTGAAAGTGTTTTCTCTCCTCTCACTGCGACATGAGAGGGGGAGGATGGACTACAGAAATGAAAGGGGGGCGACCGGGCCCCTGGGAACATTCGGGCCCCTTACAGGTGTAAAGCCTGTACCCCCTGATGGCGGCCCTGACAATAGATAAATAAGCTTACATGACATACAGTATTTCTGCTGGTGAGATGGAATATAGCACCTAATGCTAAATCTGGCCCTAGTGTTCCTACTTATTTTTTTTCATGATCCATAATATAAAAATGTTATAGATTATAAAAACCTTAAAAAAAAACAAACATGAAAAGTAGAGATTTTACTTCTGAGTTCCTTAGATGGGCAGAAACAGAAGTCTTTGTGGGGACTGGGGATGAGCAAATGGGTTTGTTTTGCCTATCTTGCTCAACGTTTGCAAACTTTGCCATTAATCCTTATTAAAGTCCATTGGGGATGAATCTTGCTACTCAGTTCTGGACATTTGTAAGACTAATAAGCAAGCTATTGTTAATCAGAAGGCATGGTGAATCAGGCACTACCACAGGGAACATGTAACAATGCCAAAATTAAATAAACAATAATAAACAATAATAAATAATAAAAATATATAAAAATCTCTTCCTACACAGAATTGTCATCTCTCTCTAACAGCTCCAATACACACTAACAATATGCTGCTGTGAGCCCACCCTTTTATAAAATAAAAAAAAGTGAGCTGGGTAAGCCATTCCTTCACATTACATAGTTACATAGTTACATAGTTAGTCAGGTTGAAAAAAGACACAAGTCCATCCAGTTCAACCACAAAAAAAAATAAACAAACAAAATAAAAAACACAGTACAATCCCATACACCCAACTCCATACCCACAGTTGATCCAGAGGAAGGCAAAAAACCCCAGCAGAGCATGATCCAATTTGCTACAGCGGGGAAAAAAATTATTTCCTGATCCCCCGAGAGGCAATCGGATTTACCCTGGATCAACTTTACCTACAAATCTTAGTACTCAGTTATATTATGTACATTTAGGAAAAAATCCAGGCCTTTCTTAAAGCAATCTACTGAGCTGGCCAGAACCACCTCTGGAGGGAGTCTGTTCCACATTTTCACAGCTCTTACTGTGAAGAAACCTTTCTGTATTTGAAGATGAAATCTCTTTTCCTCTAGATGTAAAGAGTGCCCCCTTGTCCTCAGTGTTGACCGTAAAGTGAATAACTCAACACCAAGTTCACTATATGGACCTCTTATATATTTGTACATGTTGATCATATCCCCCCTTATTCTTCTCTTCTCAAGAGTGAATACATTTAGTTCTTCTAATCTTTCCTCATAGCTGAGCTCCTCCATGCCTCTTATCAGTTTGGTTGCCCTTCTCTGCACTTTCTCCAGTTCTCCGATATCCGTTTTGAAAACTGGGGTCCAAAACTGAACTGCATATTCCAGATGAGGTCTTACTAATGATTTGTACAGGGGCAAAATTATATCTCTGTCTCTGGAGTCCATACCTCTCTTAATACAAGAAAGGACTTTGCTCGCTTTGGAAACCGCAGCTTGGCATTGCATGCCATTATTGAGCTTATGATCAACTAAAACCCCCAGATCCTTCTCCACTACAAATCCCCCCAGTTGTACTCCCCCTAGCATGTATGATGCATGCATATTCTTAGTCCCTAAGTGCATTATTGGCTCTTGTGACTTGCTGACTTGCTTGCTGACTTGCTTGCTGACTTGCTGACTTTCTGACCAGGGGAAAAAAAGCTATGCACTGTGGTATATGTTGTTTTCAAGCAATGGGCCTGTACATTTTTCATCCAGAAGTCACAATTCTCAAACTTTACTAATGTTGGGGTTTCACGATGAACCTATGATAGCAGCAAACCATAACTCCATCCCTAGTGAGGATGTCTTGGGCCCCGGAGAGGTAAAAGAACCCAGCACAGGATTCAATGGTCATCTACACTGCAAGTATCACATGACCTCTTGAGAGCTAAAGAGGTGAAGTATACCAGATGAATTTATTGACTGCTGTGTAGGATGAGTATGGAAAATGCTGTGGAGACTGGAGCGAGTGTGTTTTTACGAGCGCCTTTAACATGAGCTTCTCCATAATTTTGGTGAAGGAGGAGAAACCCTTTAAATACCCTGTACAATGTGTAGATATTACAGAGTGCCATCACTGACAGTGAGACAATTTCAGTGAGTTTGGCATTGCATTCTGCAACGTGACTGCATACAGTATGTTGAAACATCTACTACAGTCATCATAATGCCAATATTCATGCTGGCTTCTTACAAGGAACTGTAAAGATTACAAAGAATTATCTTGACACGGACATGTAATTGGTGAAGGAAGGAATTCTCTGTTTAGAATAAATATACTGATGAGGGCAGCCTGGACAAACAAGATTTTTTACCCACACTAAAAGGAACTACTTTAAAGGTTATGGTTGATGACCGTGTGAAAAACGACATCTCTCAACTTTTACATTCTCTTACGTGATATTAAATATGATGGGCCAGATCCACGTAGATAGGCGTATCTTTACATGGGCGTAGCGTATCGTAGTAACGCTACGCCGCCGCAACTTTGAGAGGCAAGTGCTGTATTCACAAAGCACTTGCCTCTAAAGTTACGGCAGCGTAGCGTAAATCTGCCGGGCGTAAGCGCGCCTAAATCAAATGAGGAACAGGGGGGCGTGTTTTATGTAAAATAAGCTTGACCCCACTTAAATGACGCTTTTTTCGTGCGGCGCATGCGCGCGCATGCTCAGTATCACATTGAATTTTCAAATTAAATTACGCTCGCTCAATGCCTAGACGACGTTTTACGCAAACGACGTAAACGACGGAAAATTTGACGCTGGCCCGACATCCATACTTAACATTCATAGATCAGGGGTAACATTACGCCTGAAAAAAGGCTTACGTAAACGACGTAAAAAAATGCGCCGCGCGGACGTACGTTTGTGGATTGGCGTATCTAGCTAATTTGCATACTCGACGCGGAAATCAATGAAAGCGCCACCTAGCGGCCAGCGTAAATATGCACCTTAGATCCGACGGCGTACTAAGAGGTACGTCAGTCGGATCTAGCCCAGCTTCAGGCGTATCTTGTTTTGTGGATACAAAACAAATATACGCCGGAGCATCCTACAAGTTACGCGGCGTATCAATAGATACGCCGACGTAACTTCTTTGTGGACCTGGGCCGATATGTTTCCAGGCACAGGTATATATTTATGGTCATTAAAGGATACCACACAACACCTTTATGTGGGGGGCGGGGGGGGGGGGGGAGTGACGCACTAACCGCAGGTCCCCGCAGAGTGTGTTCCCGGAAGTGGGTGCAAATACCTGTCTTAGACAGGTATCTGCACCCCCTCCCTCCTGAAAGGTGCCAAATGTGACACCGGAGGGGAAGAGGGTTCCGATGAGCGGAAGTTCCACTTTAGGGTGGAGCTCCGCTTTAAGTTCTTAGCGTCCATTTAGATGGATTTGGCAATCAAATTAAAACCATACACCAGACAACACTGTTTTAACCACTTGACCTCCGGAATATTTACCCGCCCTCATGACCTCATGACCAGGCCATTTTTTGTGATACAGCACTGTGTTACCGTAACTGACAATTATAAATTGCGCTGTCATGCGACGCTTTACCCCAACAAAATGTATCTCCTTTTTTTCCCCAAAATAGTGCTTTTGTTTGGTAGTCTTTGATCACCACTGTGTTTATTACTTTTTGCGCTATAAACAAAAAAGGACCTACAATTTAAAAAAATATATATATATATATTTTTTACTTTCTGCTATAAAACATATCCATTATCTAATTTCTTGATACATTTAGGCCAATATGTATTCTGCTACATGTTTTTGGTAAAAAAAAAATGCCATTGGGCGAATATTAATTGGTTTGCGCAAAAGTTATATGGCCCGGATTCACAAAGCACTTGCGCCGACGTATCTCGAGATACGCTGCGTAAGTGCAAATATGCGCCGTCATATCTGTGCGCCGTACCCACAAACTAAGATACGCCAAAAAACAGGCTTCATCCGACCGACGTAACTTGCCTACGCCGGCGTATAGTGGGCGCATATTTACGCTGATCGCATTTGGCGCACTCATTGATTTTCTGTTCAAATATGCAAATGAGGGAGATACGCCGATTCACGATCGTACATGCGCCCGACGCAGGCTACGACTGGTGCGCGTAAGTTGTACGTCCGGGGTAAAGTTAAGCCCCATAAAGGAGGTGTAACTCAGCAGCAGACATGTAAAGGGCTGCACCAGGGAACTCAAGCCCGCGTATTTTACGTAGTTTACGTTGGATGTGAATATGACTAGGCGTAGGTTACGTTTACGCCATATGCAGTGACCCGGCGTATCTTAGGCAGTTGTTTTTCCGACGTGATTGTGAGAATGCGCACTGGGATGCATCCACGGGACGGCGCATGCGCCGTTCGTTATACGTTATACGTATCTGTCAGAGATACGCTACAGCGGCATAAATGTGCGCCAGCGGCAGTAAATACGGGCCATAGCGTCTACAAACTATGGCATATATTTTTTTACTAGTTTATTATTTTTACTAGTAATGGCGATGATCAGCGACTTATAGCGGGACTGCGATATTCCGGCGGACATTTGGACACAAACTGACACTTTTGACACTTTGTGGGAACCAGTGATCAGTGCTAATGACACTGGCTGGGAAGGGGTTAAACATCTAGGGCAGGCATGTCCAAAGTCAGGCCCGGGGTCCAAATGTGGCCCCCCTGTTGATTTAATATGGCCCCCCTGGGGATTTGGATATATATATAGTTTGTGGCCCCCAGGGCCACAAAAGATATATACTGTTTTTTATTGGCGCTGCCTTGGAGGGGACAGGGAGGGGGGCAGGACGAGCGCCGTCAGATTACATGAAGAGAATCTCCTGTTTACTCAGCAGCGTCTCCTGGGATGCCATTGGATAACTTTTCTGTCTATCATAAGAGGCAGGACTTTGTATTAAAGAGGCCACAGGGTAAACAAGACATTCTCCTGTTTGTAATCTGTCGGCACTCATCCCGCCCCCCCTCCCTCTGCCCTCCGAGAGTGCAAATGGGCATCGTTCAGGCTGCACTGATGGCAATGGTAAGGCTGCATTTATGGCACATGTGAGGCTGCATTTATGGCACATGTGAGGCTGCACTGATGGCAATGGTAAGGCTGCATTTATGGCACATGTGAGGCTGCATTTATGGCACATGTGAGGCTGCATTGGTTGCAATGGTGAGGTTGCAATGGTCAAGGCTGCATTGGTTGCAATGGTAAGGCTGCATTCATGGCAATGGTAAGGCTGCATTCATGGCAATGGTGAGGCTGCATTCATGGCAATGGTAAGCCTGTGGTTGTTATACGCTGATAAATACAGTATATCCAAATAACACGCCCAAGCTCATCTCTTCACCACACACAGCCACAAAGGCAAGATAATTCTTGTTGGGTCGTGTATTGTGCTCAGACGAACACACTTAGACCGAATTTTAATGGTTCAAAGAATGTCAGGCAAAATAGTCGGCCCTCACGCATGTTCACTTAATCAAATCTGGCCCTCTTTGAAAAAAGTTTGGACACCCCTGATCTAGGGCAATCAAAGGGTTAAATGTGTGCCTAGCCAGCGTTTTGGTGTACTATGTGAGGTGCTTTTACTTGGGGGAGTAATCGATATAAACACAAAAATCCCCATTCTGTCAGGAGAGGAGACAGTTCGTCTGTTCCTACTAGATAGGAACAGCGATCTGGCTTCTCCTCCAGTCAGTCACACCCCCCCCCCCACAGTTAGAAACACACGAGGGAACACAATTAACCCCTTAATCGCCCTAGTGTTAACCTCTTCCCTGCCAGTGACATTTACACAGTAATCAGTGCATTTATATAGAACTGATCACTGTATAAATGTCAATGGTCCACGAAAATGTGTCAAAAGTGTCCGATCTGTCCACCGCAATGTCTCAGTCCCGCTAAAAATCACAGATCGACACCATTACTAGTAAAAAAATTATAATAATTAAAAAAATAAAAAAATGCCATAAATTTAGCCCCTATTTTGTAGACGCTATAACTCTGCGCAAAGCAATCAATACACGCTTATTGCGGGTTTTTTTGTTTTTTTTTTACCAAAAATGTGTAGAAGAATATATATCTGCCTAAACTGAGGAAGAAATTTTTTTTTTTTTTTCGTTTTTTGGGGGGGATATTTATTATAGCAAAAAGTAAACAATATAGTTTTTCTTTTTTAATTGGCGCTATTTTTTTGTTTACAGCGCAAAAAATGAAAACCGCAGAGGTGATCAAATACCACCAAAAGAAAGCTCCATTTGTAGGAAACAAAGGACGTACATTTTGTTTGGATACAACGTCGCACGACCGCGCAATTCTTCTCTGACCTCGGACATCAAGGCATTTTCATTACACAACTATTGCTCACTGGATATTTTCTCTTTTTACCATTCTTTGTAAACCCTAGAGATGGTTGTGTGTATAGATCCCAGAAGGTCAGCAGTTTTTGAAATACTAGGTCCATGGACTCCGGCTGTGTGACTGGCCAAAGCCACGATGACATCACTCCCACGCATGTGCAGGGGAGCCCCCCGTTTACAGCACAGGACTCTGAAGGAACGGCCACCCGGCTGCATATACAGTAAATATCTCCGAAACGGTGCACATTAAGGAGATATTTACAGTACCTATAGGTAAGCCTTATTATAGGCTTACCTATAGGTACAAGTCAGAGATGACAGTTAACTCCCACTTTAAATCTCCTTTCTACCCCATTCTGATGCTAGGTTTGAACTTCATCAAGTCGTCTTCACCACGTCTAGATGCTTAAATGCATTGAGTTGTGGCCATGTGATTGGATGAATAGAAATTTGTGCTACCAAACAATTGAACTAGTGTACCTAAAAAGTGTCCGGTGAGTGTATGTATATACTGTACCATAGTTTGTAAAAGCTATAACTTCCTTTTTTCATCAATACATTTTTTATTGGGTTTTTCATGTAAAAATATATTAACATCAAACAAACCAAGAATAGGCACTATAACTTTCACACAAACCAATCAGTATGCACTTATTGGGATTTTGCAGAATGTAGCAGAATACATTTTGGCCAAAATAATTGTTTTATTATTATTGGATATGTTTTATAGCAGAAAGTAAAAAGATTATGATTTTTCTGTATTCTTTTGTTTATATCATAAACATTTTAAAAACCCAGTGGTGATCGAATACCACCAAAATAAAGTTTTATTATATACATTTTGTTTGGGTACAGTATTGCATGACTGAACAATTACCAGTTAAAGTAGCGCAGTGCTGAATAGCAAAAAAAAAAAGGCCTTGTCACGAAAGGGGGGAAACCCCTATAGAGCTGAGGTACTTAAAGCGAAGTTCCACCCAAAAATGGAACTTCCGCTTTATGTGTTGATGACCCACTGACATGCCACATTTGGCATGTCAGTTTTGTTGGGGGGGCGGGTACCCTGTTTTTAGAGGCACCCTGCTCTCACGGCGCCGGAAGGAAGATCACCTCTACATCCTCCCTCCCTGCAATCTTCTGGGACACGTCACATTTACAGCGCCCAGCTGTGAAGCCACAGCCAGGCGCCCACAGTTAGAATGCTGGCGCCGCGGACCGTAGGACAGGTGAGTGTCTGATTATTAAAAGTCAGCAGCTACAGAAAGGGTTAAAACCGCCCACAATGCGCTGCTGAAGCAGCGCATTGCGGGCGGTATAGCCACGCTGTCCCATTGATTTCAATGGGCAGCAGCGGTGGAGGAGCGGTATACACACCACTCCTTCACCGCTCCAAAGATGCGGCTAGCAGGACTTTTTTTACTGTCCTCATAGCGCACCGCTCCAGTGTGAAAGCCCTCGGGCTTTCACACTGGAGACAATAGAGCAGCACTTTTAGGGCAGAATGCAGGCGCTATTTTTAACGCTATATCGCCTGCAATACGCCCTCAGTGTGAAAGGGGTCTAACAGACCAAAATATCAAACAGAACCGCTAGTAACCAATAATACAACAATATGCTTAGTCACCAACACTCAAGCAGCAAATAACAAACAACTAAGAGCTTACCAATCACTGCCCATCCACAAAGTGGGTGACATCACCTCACATAAAGGTGGACCGTGATGAGGGAAATTGCATAGGGGAGAATTGGCAGGAGAGCAGGTCAAAAGATCCAAAAGGAAGGCTGAGGAGTATTCAGAGGTAAAGGCAGCTGACAGTGCTGACTCCGCCCAGTGACAGGAAAGGATATACCAGTGAAAGGTTACACTCATTGGCCAGATGTTTCCCACCAAAAGATTTGTCACCAATCCAGTGCTCAGCAGCTGAGGTAAATCCTCCTAGCAACAGCAGGCAGCTTGTCACATGAAGCACATAACAGAAAGAACCAGCACAGCAGCCACAGAAGGATATGTACTTCACAATCATCATAGACCTCTAATAAGAGTAAAATGTGTTTAAAAACAAATGTTATTTACCTCAAAAGGCAAAAACATTTGGTAAACACCTTATAAAACGGTGTTAAAGTCAATTCATTAAGACCCCTTTCACAGGCGCTACAAATAGCGCCTGAAAAGCGCCCTGAAAGAGCGGCTCCATTCACACTGGAGCGGTGCGGTGCACTGGCAGGACGGTAAAAAAAAGTCCTGCTAGCCATATCTTTGATGCACTGTAAAGCGCCCCTGCCTTTTTAAATCAATGGGCAGCGCCGTTGAACCGCTGGTAAAGCGCTGCTGCATCGGCGCTTTGCTGGTGGTTTTAACCCTTTTTCGGCTACTAGTGGGGGTTAAAAACTCCCCGCTAGCGGCCGAACAGCGCAGCGAAAACTGCGGTAAGGCACCGCTAAAAATAGCAGCGTTTTACCGCCGACGCAACCACTGCCCCAGTGTGAAAGGGCTCTTAAGGAAATAAATAAATGTATGAGTTAAATAATTTTACCTCTTTATTAGCAATAAAAACTGACAGGGGTTGTAATTCGTTTCCACTGTTACCCATCCCACTGGATATCACTTCATGAGATCAAATCCCAGATGGTTTCATGAGATAGATACATCTAATTTTTTTTTTGTAAACATTTTTTGAAAAACACCATGACATATTTTACTTCAGATCTTTAATGTGTTACTAAACCCAGGACCCTGCATTCACTATATCTGGTATCCCACAGTCAGGGCAGGACTTAGGGTGGTGGGGGCCCCTGGGCTTGAGTGTTGAAGGGGCCCCCTGGAGCCGAGAATTGGGGGGGATCGAAGTTGTTGAGCGGGGGGGGGGCGAATTGAAGTTGTTGAGCGGGGGGGAGCGCATTAAAGTTGTTGAGCGGGGGGGGATTTTGCAGTTGTTGAGGGGGGGAGTGCCTCTCACCTGTGCCAACAGCCGGGGCCACAGACTGTCATTAGCCCGGCTCTCGGCTTTCTTCCCTTCAGCAGCCACAGTCCTCCACACACCACTCCGGTTCCTCCTGCTTCCGTGCTGCCTCCTCTTGCAGTGCGGGAAAATTAACCCTTTTGCGGGACTGCGGGAAGAAGCTGTCTGTGCGGGAAAGTCCCACAGAATCCGTGCGTGTTGGGAGGTATGCGCAGGGCCGCCATCAGGAATTTTGGGGCCCCTTGCACAGCTTAAGGCATGGGCCCCCTGAAGCAGAGAACCTAGGGGGGTGGGGGTGCTGCCGCCTGAAATTGAGAAGCGTGGGGGCTGCCGCAAATTGAGAAGCGGGGGGGCCTTTACAAAAAAAAGAAGAAATAAAGAAGAAAACAAATATATATAAATATATGTAGCCATCTGGGGCCCTGGGGACCTCTGGGCCTTTTAATAAAAAGAAAAAATAAACCTCTGGGCCCTTTAATAATAAAAAAAAAAAACATTTATAAAAAATACATAAAAAAAGGGAGGTTGCCAAACCCGGGGGCCCTGGGGACCTCTGGGCCCCTGGGAACCTCTGGGCCTTTTAATAAAAAATAAAAAAATAAACAAAAATAAAAAAATAAACATTTATAAAAAAAATAAAAAAGGGGGGGTTGCCACATGGGGCCCTGGGGACCTCTGAGTCCTTTAATAAAAATATATATATATATATATATATATATATAAAAAAAAATTTTTTTTTTTTATAAAAAAATAAAAAAGGTGGGTTGCCATCCGGGGGCCCTGGAGACCCCTGGGCCCTTTAATAATAATAATAAAATATATATATATATATATACATATATATATATTATATATATAAAAATAAAAAATATATAAAAAAAACATTTTTTTACAAAAAATAAATAAAAAAAAGGGGGGTTGCCATCCGGGGCCCTGGAGACCCCTGGGCCCTTTAATAATAATAATAAAAAAAATAAATATATATATATATATATATATATATATATTATATATATATAAAAATAAAAAATATATTAAAAAAAACATTTTTTTACAAAAAATAAATAAAAAAAAGGGGGGTTGCCGTCCGGGGCCCTGGGGGCCTCCGGGTCCCTGGGGACCTCCGGACCCCTAAAAAAAAAAAAAAAAAAAAAAAAAAAATTTTTTTTTTTTTTTTTAAAGGGGGCCCCCTATTGGGTGGGGCCCCTGGGCTTGAGCCCAGTCAAGGCCAATGGTAAGTCCGGCCCTGCCCACAGTACACAGAACATGGAAATGCAATTATACCTCAGACAGGAGTCTCATATCTTATGCATTATCTTTCTTTAATAATGCCCATAGCAGAAATACAGTAAACATTTATTGTAACTTAAAAGAAAAAATTCAAAGAACTACCCTTCCCAGCAGTCCCTGGGCCAGCGTAGCCCCTCCCAGACCGTAATCTATATAAGGGACTGTCTGAGGTAACCTATTCCTCTTTCTTTCTGCTCATGGCAGAGCACACAAGATAAGTATTTCATGTACCTTTATTATTTACAAGATAGGTATTTCATGTACCTTTATTATTTACAGGATAGGTACTTCTTGTATCTTTATTATTTACAAGATAGGTGTTTCATGTACCTTTATTGTTTGATTGTATATATGGTCTCTGATACCGAGTGCCCCGGTGTCGGGTGATTTTGTTCAGTCTTGACTGATATGTTTGAGGTATTGTGGAACATGGGGAGTTTCCCTGGAATTCCTCCCTGATACCGAATGCCCCGGTGTCAGGTATTTTGTCGGAATTGATTGTTCTGTAGTTTTTGGAAGATGTGGAATACTGGGGGTTCTCCCTGCTATCCCCCGTTTCTGCGCTTTATTTCTGTCTGCCTGACACCGGAGCGGTGTCAGGCAGATATGTTTGAGAGGCCACGTTTGTTTGTTTCCAATTCTTTGATTCTTTGCTTTTTTCCCTTTCTTTGACGCCGGAGCACTGCGGCGTCCGTGCGGGATCCGCGCTGTTTTTCATTCGCTCCCTCGGCGGGCGCCATGCCTGGGCAACTGTCCCCCCCCCCTCCCCATGCTCCCCTTCGCGCGCTCAGGTGGGGGGCGGGGTCTCCGCCGCGGCCGCTCCTCTCCTCCTCTCCTCTCTTTCGGTACCTCTCTCGGTATCGAGAGCGAGACGGGGGAGAACGGTTCTCATCGACCGATCCGTCCCTCACAACCTCGGGCCAATAAGAACTCCAGAGGCCGTAGTCTCGCGAGACTTCGCCTCTGGAGTTAGAATCTCGTCAGGCTCCCCTCACACCGCAGGATGTCCTTCCCAGCGGTGTCGTAGCCAGGAACCTGCTGCTGTTTCACCATGCTTTCAACCACTAGATGGCAGTACATCTTTTCAGATATATATATATATATATATATAAATATATATATTTCATTCCAATGAATCAATATCTAATAAATAAATAAATAAATTAAATTAAATAATTTAAATGACCGAATCTACAATAAATAATTCAATATACTGTATACTCAAATTATATTTCTGGGGAATTTATTCCCTAGAACATATACCTTATTTATCCTAATAAATAAATAATCAATATGTAGATAGATCAATAAATCAATAAATTAAATAAAGAAATTATAGCATGTTTATCTCCGGGGAATTTATTCCCTACAACATACTCCTAATAAATAATGTATTAAATAACTATCTAAGGATTGAATGAATAAATACATTTATTATTAATGATATTATTATTAATATATATTATTACTTATAAAATATAACTAAATCCATTATTCAATTTTACAAATAATAAATTATAGATGGATTATACAAATTATATATTCATTATATAAATAAATTATACAAATATGTATAAAAAATTGTATTGAATTGTACAAAGATTCTACAATTTAATGAATATCATGGCATTGTTCATGCCGGTACCCCGGATAGGGTGGACACAGTCCTAGGAGGCCAAATCTCAACAGTGTTACACAGTTGCCAAAACTGATCGGTAGACCAATCTTTACGACCATGGCGTCGGTTACCCCCGCCTGCACACCATATGCCCGGACCATCCGGCAACGGTCTACCGCCCCTGAGAAGGGCTGGGCGTTCCAAAACGCTGCCACGTTTCTGTGGCCCTTGACTCCCCGACAGGGGAAGTAAATAATATGTCCCAGGCAGTACCCTACCCGGACTGCCGACCCACTGCCCTCCCAGACTCCGACCGACCCCCGAGCCTCGGGGAGATGCACATGCAGAGGCAGCGATCCGTTAGACGGACTAAGCCAGACCCATTCGTGGACTCTTCCAGAGTTGTCCGCGGAGTCTGAGGCGGCTAACACCTTGAGTCTGAGGTTGTAGATGATGAGAATGATGATGAGTGTTAGGGCAGTGGGCACATGGCGCTCTATGACGACGCCAACCCTGTTCCCAGGGTGACACTCTATGGATTCTCGTAGAGAGCCATTATAGATCCGGGGGCGATATGCCATCCACACTCCGATGACTGGGCACCTCCGCCCGAGGTGATCCAATATATCACATAATGGACCCGGAGATCGGTCGAAAAACTCACCAAATCATTTTCAGGGCGCAACCCCCTTCCTTTACCATTTATGGCTGTGCACACTCCCGAGGTGAACCCCATACCCTGGGGGTATCCCACCATACACAGGAAATCCCCCAAGCTGGGAATAGAGAGGTCCTTCGGATCATACAGACCAGGGCCTTGGATCTTTGGGACCTATCACCATCATCCCACACCTTAGTGAGCAGGCCATGCCGCTGAACAGCCGACTGACCTGTCCCAAATCGGGGCTGGGCCCAACGGGCGGTCGCCTCCTGGGATGCGTGGACACTACGGGTCCGACTGGACACCGCCGCTCGAATCTTAACGTGGCTTGTTCCCCAGCTGTCTCACCTAGCCGAATCAGACCCCGGTCCGACCACCGAGGGCAGGCTAGTCGGGATCACGCTGATTAAGATATTCCAAGACGGTAGGGCTCTATTCCATCCCGGATGAGCCCAAACGTCATCAAAGTCTAACACGGTACAGTGCCGGTCTATCAGGATTATAGGACCGGAGATGGACCTAGTCCCTCTTTCCTCGGTCTTCAGACCTGAACACCGCCCTAATAGACAAACGAATTGCAGGGCCTCTGGTTCACCAAAACGATAGTGGAGACGGACCCGCTCTCCCCGGGTTTCCCCAACAACGTCTTCCTGGTCAGGAAAGGAGGGCGGTTATCGCCCGGTAGTAACTTGAGAAATCTCTCGTAATTACTGTATACAGTGACGACATTCTGCGACACAAAGGGTGAGGTTGATTATCTACTTGGACGACCTACTCTTAATGGCTCGTACCCCTCGCCTGGCGAACGAACACGCCTCCGGGACAGTTCCCCATAGATCACGGGGAATCTATCCTCTCCCCATCTCAGGAGGTAGAGTTTTAGGGTTCTTGGTGGACACCAACCTAGTGATCCTTCGGTTACCCATGACCACTTGGCCGCCATCTGCACGAGGTCAGTATCGTGCTGGGCTAATGACGGGTATCCTTACGCGGACTGGCTCGCCTGGTCGGCCTGTTTTCGGCGTTAATCCAGGCCATTTTCCAGCTTCTTTTCACTATCGAGACCTTCAGAGTCTCAGTCCCTACGTCTTTGCCAGGGGCTTCACTGTGCAGACGTCGTCACTCTGGACACGGAAGCCATAATTGAACTACGGTGGTGGCTACGTCAGGTCGACAGACGGCACGGCAGGTCCACCTGCAACTCCACGACGGATTCATCTTGGAATAGGTTGCCAACCACCTCGGTTGGGGTACTCGATGCGGTCCCTCGTCCACAGGAGGGGCGTGGCCCACAGCGGAGTCTCTGCTGCACGTTCACACGTGGAAATCCTGACGACCGTCTTGCCATCAGGACTCTAATGCCACACACGTCCACCTACGGTGTGTTCTTGCGTATGGACACCGTATCCGCGGTCCAGTACGACCTTCGCTTGGGGGGTCCTTGACCCAAAATCCTAACGGATCTAGCAAGATCTCTGACATTTCTGCCTGGAACGCGACATCGTTCCAGCTGCGAAATGTACCCCAGGCACTTCCGCTATGGTGTTAGATTGGAATTCTCGTTACCCGCCCAATTCCATCGACTGACGACTGCACCGGTCAGTGTTCCTGGCCCTTGCTCCCTTATGGGATCCTTTCTCTCCCCAGTCTGTACGGGGATCTGCACCCTCTATTCACGACGCACGTCCTACTTCTCTTCGCATGGTTGGGTTTTCGGGGTGTCGGTCACGGACAGCGACCTTTTCTTTTGTAACGGGGGTTCCACTTGCCTTGATCTAGGCCTTGGGACTAGATATACATTTCGATCATCCGGAGGACTCTGGGTTAGTTGACTCGTTTGAGTCCGGGAGGTCCTATAGCTCCCCTGCGCCTTCCGCGCTGCGAACTCGGACTACCGCTCCCTTGTAGACTTACTACCGGTGGGATAACACCCATGGTGTACCGACTTAGTAAGCGTTAAGTTTCAACGCCCATCACACCCAGGGTATCAACGCTCTTGGGAGGTGATCAGTGGTCCTGACCACGCGCCAGGACTGGGGGGACAATCTCACTCTGTCGGAGGTTATTGTCGTTTGAGCTACTGCCCCCTCGTGTCTGATTCCGTCAGACGCATATCGGGTGTCACGACGTTGGCCATTCCAGGCGTCGGATCCCGCCTCGGAGAGTCGGGGTTTTTCCGTCGTGCGTAGGACAGCGGCGGGACTTCATCGGTTTTTTTCTACCCGTTCTTCCCCGCACATCGTACTCCGTTGTCTACGGATTTCTTAGTCCTTCACGGTCCTACTGCGATCTTCGCATCTCTTCCTACTCCTCATTCCTACGCTAAACCTCAGTTTCCGGTTTCCTCAGCTACGCTAGCCAGAGGGGTACGATCAATCATGGAAATGGCAGGGTCTTACGTAACCCTGTTGGGCGCCCACCCCTCCAGAGGAGCGGTGGCTCCTAGGTCATCACCCCGGGCGGCTCCCTATAGGATTTACGGCTAGCGGCGGACTGGTAACCACGATTGCTTTCCGCCAATTCTGCTTGGATCGGAGGAACACATATCTATATCAATTTTGTAGTTGTTTCATTTGTTATCATCTATATATGCATTGTTATAGCTTTGAACTTGCATAAGATATGAGCCTCCTGTCTGAGGTATAATTCGAGATTTTCCTAGCTTGTGACGGAAAATATTGATTATATGAAGACAGGAGGCAAGTATCTTCCCTCCCGACCCAACCCTGTCACGAGGTTGTCTCTCTCTCGTTCTAGACTGTTGAACCACACACCCTGCAAGTCGGAGGCTGGTACACCCCGGGAGTTCGTTTTCACTAACCCCGTCGGGATTGCTGTTCCGTTTCGATCCATGGGTTTAGTTCACCGCAGATGGAGGCTCCTACTACGTTCCAGATCCGGAGTCGGGATGCCGCTGACTGAATCCGTTGGTCCATGTTCCTGAAGACGACTGACCGGTCGGCTCCGAATGGTTTTGGTTTTCCTATAGTCCCCGTTGGGATGAAGTTGATCCGGATGAAGTTGGTCCGCGTTGGCCTTGTCCTTTCGTTTCCTCCAGATTCAGATGTTGTGTTCCGGTCGGAAGGTTCCCGGCAGCCGCGGAGATGTCTAATTGGACTTTCGGTTCCTGTTTACACTAATTCGCATGAAGAAAGAGGAATAGGTTACCTCAGACAGTACCTTATATAGATTACGGTCTGGGAGGGGCTACGCTGGCCCAGGGACTGCTGGGAAGGGTAGTTCTTTGAATTTTTTCTTTTAAGTTACAATAAATGTTTACTGTATTTCTGCTATGGGCATTATTAAAGAAAGATAATGCATAAGATACTCGCCTCCTGTCTTCATATAATCAATATTTTCCGTCACAAGCTAGGAAAATCTCGAATTATTTTAGATAATATAAACTGGTAAATACCCTTTCTCATCAGCAGTATATAGCAGTCTTTTTTTTTTTTCTCTCTCTTTTTTCTTCTTCCCCCTCTCCCCCTTCTTCCCTCTCTCTCCCTCCTTTTTCCCTCCGTCTCTATCTTTGCCCTACCCCTAGGTATTTCCCATGGACAAGAGATAGGGAAAGACTAGTCCAGGAGGTAAAAAGGGATGGAGAAACCTAGGAGTAAGATTGGCAGAGGACTATCCAGCTTCTATACTATTTTAGGAAGGGGTATATCTTGAGACCTTGTATGTTAGTTTGTATATTGATTTTATGTTGTATTTATTGTACTGTTTTGTAAAGAAATGAATAAAAGATTTGTTGTAAAGCAGTATATAGCAGTCTTGTGACTTCTATCACTGCACTGGTTAAAGTTTGTAGGATGAGTTTTCATTCTTCTCTGACTGTCCTATGAGGCTGCATGACCCCCGACCCTCTGTTTGAACAGTGCCGATTGACCCTGTGCTGATCACATGCACTCTCCCCCCCCAAAAAAAAGACTCTCTAGCAATACACACCAAACTGAGCGTTTGCAGAGTGTCTCCCAGGGCTCTGTTTTATCAGCAGATGGATTGGGGACTGTGGAAGAAGGGGAGGATCAGAGAAGACAGGATTAACCCCCCTGGCGGTATTCCAGAGTCTGGCTCGGGGTGGAATTTCAGAACCAAAAGCGGTAACCCCCGAGCCAGACTGTGGATCGCTTCGCAGCATCCACAGGCAGGGAATTACTTACCTTGTCCATGGATCCTGCAATGCCTCTCCACTGTGTGATCAAGCTGTGTCCTCGCTCGATTCACACAGTGCCTGTGTGCCGCCAAGCTCCGTTCCCTGCGACGTTGCGACACACGGGGGCGGAGATCGGCGCCAAATTCAAAAAAGTAAATAAACACATTACATACAGTATACTGTAATCTTATGGATTACAGTACTGTATGTAAAAAATACACACCCCCCTTGTCCCTAGTGGTCTGCCCAGTGCCCTGCATTTACTTTTATATAATAAAAACTGTTCTTTCTGCCTGCAAACTGGAGATTGTCCATAGCAACCAAAAAGTGTCCCTTTATGTCAAAAATGGTTTTAGACCAGCTAGAAAACAGCGATAATAAATTAGAATCACAGAATTGTGCGATAGCGATTTGTGGGGAAATTTGTCATAAAAAAAAATAAAAGTAATGACAGCGACAATTCTGCAACTGAGCAAATTTCAGTGTTTTTGATTTGATTACATTATTGAATAATTTTTATTATAATTATATTATTATTTGTAATAATTATTTATAGTTATTTATTATATTATAATTTATGATTTTGTTTTTAAAATTTTAATCATACCCGGAATGCCTACTAGACTCTTGTTTGGACAGATTTAAGTGAGTTATTCCTAAGAATTACAGGCCTACAATATAAAACGCCAAATTTCCTTGCAAAATAATGGTACCGCTTTCAGCACCTAAAATCTGAAATAATCATACCGCCAGGGAGGTTAAACAGCCTTTTTACACAATGCAGAGGATTAACCCCTTAGGTTCCACAGTGAGTATAACAAACATGCTTTACTGCATATACAGACTGATTTAATTGTACGTTTAGTAACACTTTAACCACTTGCCGACCGCTGCACGCTGATGCATGTCAGCACAATGGCAGCAGTAGGCAAATGGACGCACATGTACGTCCCCTTTGAGAAGCCATGCGTCCGCGTTCTCCGTCCCTGGGCCGCCCGGTGAACACGATGTTCACCCGCGGCCCGCAATCGTGTCACGGAGAGGCAGGATGGGGAGATGCCCTGTCATAGGGAGCAGTGATCAGTTTTGTGTCACTCGTAGCCCATCCCACCCACGGTTAAAATCACTCCCTATGACACACTTAACCCCTTCCTCGCCCCCTAGTGGT